>NC_079193.1:259429746-259737246 GCF_029499605.1 Hyla sarda
CTGCCAGCCCTCACCCTCATGCTCTCAGCAGCAAAGAGAGATTCAATGTCTGATTGGCTAAGGCTGTACACACCTCCCAGTTCTCAGCACTAAAGAGAGCATGACTCATCAGTGCATGGCAGAAACCACATGGTCAGTGTCTCTCAGGAGCTGCTTTCAAAGAGGGATTTGGACAGAGACAGAGTGGATGGTTGAATAAGGTCATTCCCTCACCTCATGCATGTAAGTGACAACCAACGATAGGAAACTGATCTATATAGCTAATAAATTATATTTAGACAATTAAATAGGTTGATGAGAGGGAAAGGATGGGCTATGGGTTAAGTAATTTTTCCATTTTACTATCTATATTTTAAAATAATCCTGAAATCTTGCAGTTTTCATTTTGCCCACCAGGCCTTAAACTAATCTGAGACTTTCTGTTCTCGATAGATCATTCCCCAGTTATGCCTTTCTTGTACAGTGAAAGATGAAACCTTAAAGATAGATAACAGAGGTCAACACAACAGATGCTGGCTCAGAGAACAGACATCCTCCTCCTGTAATAGTTCACAGAGTATGTCCAGACCTCTTTCCCATTCATTTGAATGGAACAGCTTCATCCTATAGTTGCCTACGTCCATGGGTCCGGATATAAAGCATATCTTTAAATGTGTTTAAAACAGCTTAAACAAGATGGCAGCCCCTTTATCATATACAAAGGGGGGGGGGGATAATATTTTCTGATATTAAATGTGTTTAAAACAGCTTAAACAAGATGGCAGCCCCTTTATTATATACAAAGGGGGGGGGGGGATAATGTTTACTGATATATATCACTTAAACCCATGGCAAAACAACATAGTTTTGATAAACATTAAATCTACAGAGGTCTAAGAACAATTTCAGTGCATGGGCCAACTGCAAATAGTGTAGTGTAGTGTGAATAAAGCAAAGCAAGTGTTATTTATTACACATTTCTTCCTTTGAAAGCCACTTAATAGCCTGCACTAAAATGATAAAACATTTTAAGTGATTGGCTGCTTTATTTCTATGATATCTGAATGACATGTCCTTGGGCCTAGAGGATTTCTCAAATGATTTTGTTGATTTCAGCTGTTCCCTTTGAAAACTTGACAATGAGCTCAGGACATTCTGCACTGCACTGTCTTACCCCATTGGCTCTGCTGACAGCTTGATAGTAGATACTGTAGCTTTTCTGTGGTAGAAGTGGAGCATTCCAGTACCCGTTATATGTTTTATTGTCACCGACTGTAAAGATAAGGGCATTTGACAAAAGATTTGGAGGGAGTTCTGCGGCAAAGTAGTACTGTGAATTTAACAATGATGCATTCAGGTAATGTATGGGAACTGGAAAACATTTTAGCATTTCTGATGTCTTCCTGACACGACGAGATTTCTTTTCCTCAACAATAATGTGGTAACCACTGCAAGAAAAAGAAACAAACAATTTCAAGTTTTTGACTAAATCATCATATTCCACACATGAGAATTGACAGAAGCTAAACTCACTAGATATGTACTACATCATTATTTTTCACCGGCCTTTTGAACAGTAATCGTGAACAGAAACCTATGAGACAATCCTAAACAGAAAAAATTAGAGCTGGTAAAATAGTAAGCAGCCAATGGGGGCAAAAAACACTTAAAGGGGTACTCCAGTGAATCAATCTAATGTAAAATTCACTGGTGGGGAAAAGTTGCGTGGGAGTGAAAAAAAAAAAGCCCTCTCTTAATTTTCTCACTCCCATAGCACTGCCTGAATCATGTAACTCAGTTTCTGACGTTGGCTTTTCTGGGTTTGGTGATGTGACGTCTCACGCCTTAAACCAACAAATCCTGGTCTTGGGATCAAAAATACCCTGTCCCACCCCCAACAATGTCCTACCTCAGCTGCTGATTGATGTGGCCGTGTGATGTCACATTACCAAACCCAGAAGCACCGGACACTGGTAACCAAGTTCTGTGATTGTGGCAGTGTGGCGGGGGCGAGGAAGGTAAGAGAGGGGGTGTTTTTTTTTTTCCTACCAGAGCGGGTAGTAACCCAACTGACATTTACGGTATACGTTAAAAACTATTGGTTACAGATTGGATAAAGATAAATATACCAACATGTTTTATTGTAAAATGATTACATTTAAGCATCCTGCCTATTTCAGCACCACGGACAACGAAAAGGCAACTACTGTGTATATGACAGAACAACAAATACAAAGTAGCTTCTAAATATAGCTAAAGAATTACAACAATTTATAATATGTAATTGTTTTATTTAGGCTTATTGTAGTGTCAGAGATACAAGTTATTAGGAAGCAACAAGTAAAGTTCAAATGAACAGCAACATTTCTGTTTAAGAAAACTATTTCTATGTAATTCTTATCCATCTTTTCAGTTCAGTCACATACATAAACTCCTGGGCTACATCCTAACTATGGAATGTCCAACCAGAATTTCTACGTACATAGCAGTTGCCAACTGATTTCGTCAGCGCTATGACCACTCGTACCATCACCACTGATCGCACTACATAACCATGTAGATTACTCCAAAAAAATAAACATGCTCATTCTGTCAGTGAAGCCTGGAAATGTATTTTTCTGTGGACCTCTGGAAAATTCCACTGCAGAAATTCAACAGTGTGCATGGTTCAGCAGACTCCCTTTCAAAATGGGAGGCTGCTGCTTGGAAATTGTGCTTGGAAATTCTCTACTTAAAAATTTTGAACGCAAAACTAAATAAGGGTTACACATAGCTCATACATAGGGTATTTCATGTTGCAGAAAATAAGCAGGAAATAAGCTACACATTTTGCTATAAGCAGGAACACAGGGCTTCCCCGTGGCAGCCCTTGTATGTGTAGTAAGGTTAGGAGGACTATCACCTAAACATCTGCTGTGTCACCAAAGGAACATTTGTAGTATACAGATAAAACTTGAATAGTGTGTATATCATTTTAATAAATGTGTGTTACATTTTCTCAGTTATGAATACTGAGGCGATAATTTTGCAGCATCTTTTCTTAATCACCTTGTAGATGCCATTGACATACAGTATGTGTCTTGTTATTCAAAAGGACAAAAAATGGATCTTGTATCATTTCGGTGTCCTCATAAATCCTGTTTTACTGGTAAATGCGACCAATAAAAAAAAAAAAGAAAAAGATAACATGTACCTTAGTATGCAAAAAGAAGGTATGAAAATGCCCTAATGTTACAATTTCCCTAGTTCTAAACACTAAGTAGAATGTGTTTTTTTTCCCTGAAGTACTGTATACCAGGTATCTCCACCAGCAAATGTTCTTGACAAACTTAATGTAAGTATAACTCTGTAACCCCTATAACTATGACAGATTTCACTAAAGTGTGCATCCCTAAGACAAATGTTCTTGGCATCTCACAAGTAACAATATTTAACAAAAAGCAAACATTAAATCAGCAGCTTCATTCCAACTGATTAGGAAATAGGAGCCAAACTTTGGTCGTAGAGCCCTGACAGAACATTACAAATGCAGTAAGTCTTCAGGAAACTATTTCAGGTGAAAAGTAATTATCTCAGGTACTCAAACAGGGGAAAAGTAATTATCCAAGGTACTCGAACAGGAATAAAATAAATATAAATTGAAGAAGCAGGTTAGGAAATGCATTAAATCATGTAATGTATGTTTCAAATGAACATTTAATCAGGTTCCACAATTCCGTATTAGGAGAGAAATTGTTCTCCTTAGACAAGAAACACTTTAACATTTCAGACGGATGTGATGAAGCACTTTCCTTATTTTCTTACAATGGACCAGTAAAACAAGTGAATAGGAAAGAACTTAACTTCCTCTACCCCTTTCAAAATAGTCCTGATTAAAATCTGGTATAGGCGGTACATGGAGCCACTTCAGACTGTACTTGGGAAACTTCATTACCAGCAATTCTTTGATACATCACTGTTAATAAAAAGTTACAGTGATTCAAGTATTAAGAAGAAGTAGAGCAAATTTTATTTTATTTCTGATGTTGTGTATCCATGTTTGTCATCTGTAACATACAATATACACATGGTAGAATGAGGCTGTATCTAAGCAGCCTATGTAGGCCTGTGGCCTATAGGGCATTCATTTCCAAATTTATACTGCTGAATACAAATTACACCAAATTACTACAGCAATCTGAGAAAAGCTATACAGTGGTCACCCTTCACACATACTACCAAACACAACAGACCAAAGTATATGAATAACAATTGATAAAGACGCCCCCTGAGGAAGCGAGTGTGAAAACACCTTCGGGGCCAAGGTGAGGTGTCTAGGCAGGGTCCATACTATGCTTTCTTTTGCTGATCATTACATTATTTTGTATATACATTTTGCATTATTTTTTCCAATATACTTTACATTATTGTTATACTTGTATTCAGGCCTGTGTCCTGTAATTGCACCTTGCTGCCATGTGTATAGTGTTGCTATCATTATGTGACTAGCACACACTCACCATTCCTTGTCTGTGTATCCGACATATCTCTCCTAATGTATGTATCTTATGTGATTTTACACACGTTTGAATGCAACTTAGTAAAATGCATACCAAGAATAATGTTTCTGTGCCATTTCTCTTACTTTTGGCCTCCAATAGTGAGCTGGAGGGTGATCTACACATATTAACAGATGCAGAGGCTACCTTATCATTGACAACCGCCTTATTATACAAGCCATAGCTACAAAGCCACAGTTGACCATCACAGGTCCATGCTCGATATCACTACAAAACAAGTCATTTAGTCAGGAGCAGTTGTCGTTGTGCTCATTTTTCTTGGAGTGGTGGTGACAAGAGAAATGTAGTATTAAATGTGACTAGTCAGATGTTTGTTAGCAGCTCTGCATTGTGTGTCTCATAAGAGTTCTTGGGGTGGGGGCTGCCCTCTATGACATTTGTAAACCTTTAAATAAGTAGATACATAGGTGCATTAAGGGTGAAAGATCCATGTCTACCTTGAATTCAACAGAGATGAAGAGGAAATTCACAAATTTATTGTGCAAACTATTTCTTCCTTCCTCCTATATGAGATCATGTTTACACTTCTTTTTTTAATCAGTTCCCCATCACATCTTGACTGTCAGAATATCATTGCATGCTGCTCTATTTCATACAGTAAAAAACAGACACTTGGAAAATAAATCATAACATCTACAGTATGGCGTAAATCCTGTGCAGCTACAATCTACTGCTACTGGTGGCTATTCTGGAGATCCCAACCTGGGATTACTTACCCTTAGACTATACTATAAGACCAAGTCTATAGGACAGCAACAAACCAGTAGCAGCTAGTAGGATTTACATACCCATGTCCAGATACTCTGTTTCATGTTTGAAAATAATTGTTTTATGATTTGTGTTTTACTGCTCCAATGTACACTGCTAAAAAAAATAAAGGGAACACATAAACAACACAATGTAATTCCAAGTCAATCACACTTCTGTGAAATCACACTGTCCACTCAGAAAGCAACACTGATTGACAATCAATTTCACATGCTGTTGTGCAAATGGAACAGACAACAGGTGGAAATGATAGGCAATTAGCAAGACACCCCCAATAAAGGAGTGGTTCTTTAGGTGGTGACCACAGACCACTTCTCTTCAGTTCCTATGCTTCATGGATGATGTTTTGGTAACTTGTGAATGCTGGCGGTGCTTTCACTCTAGTGGTAGCATGAGATGGAGTCTACAACCCACACAAGTGGCTCAGTTAGTGCAGCTTATCCAGGATGGCACATCAATGCGAGCTGTGGCAAGAAGGTGTCTATCAGCGTAGCCTCCAGAGCATGGAGGCGCTACCAGGAGGCAGGCCAGTACATCAGGAGATGTGGAGGAGGACGTAGGAGGGCAACAACCCAGCAGCAGGACCGCTACCTTCTCCTTTGTGCAAGGAGGAGCAGTAGGAGCACTGCCAGAGCCCTGCAAAATGACCTCCAGCAGGCCCCAAATGTGCATATGTCCACTCAAATGGTCAGAAACAGACTCCATGAGGGTGGTATGAGGGCCCGATGTCCACAGGTGAGGGTTGTGCTTACAGCCCAACACCGTGAAGGACGTTTGGCATTTGCCCGAGAACACCAAGATTGGCAAATTCGCCACTGGCTCCCTGTGCTACAGAGTCTGGAGACGCCGTGGAGAACGTTCTGCTGCCTACAACATCCTACAGCATGACTGGTTTGGCGGTGGGTCAGTAATGGTGTGGGGTGGCATTTCTTTGGGGGGCCACACAACCCTCCATGTGCTTGCCAGAGGTAGCCTGACTGCCATTAACTACCAAGATGAGATCCTCAGACCCCTTGACAGACCATATGCTGGTGCGGTTGGCCCTGGGTTCCTCCTAATGCAAGACAATGCTTGCCCTCATGTGGCTGGAGTATGTCAGCAGTTCCTGCAAGAGGAAGGCATTGATGCTTTGGACTGGCCCGCCCATTCCGAAGACCTGAATCCGATTGAGCACATCTGGGACATCATGTCTCACTCCATCCACCAATGCCACATTGCACCACAGACTGTCCAGGAGTTGGCGGATGCTTTAGCCCAGGTCTGGGAGGACATTCCTCAGGAGACCATCCACCACATTATCAGGAGCATGCCCAGGCATTGTAGGGCGGTCATATGGGCATGTGGAGGCCACACACACTGCTGAGCCTCATTTTGACTTGTTTTAAGGACATTACATCAAAGTTGGATCAGCCTGTAGTGTGGTTTTTGAGTGTGACTTCATATCCAAACCTCCATGGGTTGATAAATTTGATTTCCATTGATAATTTTTGTGTGATTTTTGTTGTCAGCACATTCAACTATGTAAAGACGAAAGTATTTAATACGATTAGTTCATTCATTCAGATCTAGGATGTGTTATCTTAGTGTTCCCTTTATTTTTTTTGAGCAGTGTATATATATATATATATATATATATATATATATATATACACAAACATATATATACAAACATTACAATGAGTGAATGCACATGTAAAATATGGCAGCTGCAGGCATGATCTCTACAGTATCTAGGTGCCCTACGGTAAGATACTTATTTGAATAGCTGTAATGGCTATAAGGTTTTTGTGGTTTTGAAATCTTAAAACAACATTTTTACTTTTAAAAAGAAAATCTCTGGTGTGTAAAATCATGTCTCTAATGCAAAAATATATTAAATATAAATACTTGCACTGTAAATGATAGTACCTTGCAGCTGGTTTATGGGCACAACTTTGCTAGAAATGTTAATTTGCATAGCACCCTTGGGTGTTCTTTCTTGAAGTATGTAAATTTGATTTAAAGAAAATGACATTTTAGGTTCTGCAGCAACTCTAGCAGAGGTGCTGGGATCTATATAATATAGAACATTAAGGTCAGCAAGGAGAGCAAAGTGTTTTGCATGCTAAATGAGTCACATATGCATCTGAGAAGTAGAAGTATGTGGAATAGGAAGTAGCAAGTATAGAATTTATCTCTTAACCGTGTGTGACACTCCAAAGACATAAAAATATGAAGAGAAAAAAGCAGTAGAACAGACATTTATTAACAGAACGTTGTGCTAGATAAAGGTACTGCAACTAAGCTCATTTAACTTTAATAGAGCCAAGCTAAAATACCACATACAAACCATGGACAGGTGTGGTGCTTTTTCAGAAAGGAAGGAGCCATGTCCTTCAAATCCTGTAATATTTCATTGTAAAAAAAAAAAATGTTTATTCCCCCATGAAAAAGTCACAAGGAAATATTGGTCGGGCAAAATTCTCTACTATGACAAGTCATTTCATGTCTGTTTGTAAATGTAATAGTCAATTTTAAATTGAATTTAAATACATTTTATTATGTTATGAAGTATTCTTTGTATGATATGAGTAGCTCACGAAGAGACCTGCTGGGTAAAGGGAAGAAGATGCATCATGTAATTGGGCCCAGCAGCTTACAGTGTAGATAAAAGCCAAAGATGGTACAGGTCAACAAATTGAGAGGTGCTCTTCAAGGAGGAAGTGTGTACTAAATGGCTAAACTGGTTATTATATATATTTTTAATCAATAAAATGGGTGAATGTTATATATATGCTCCGGTAGTAAGGTTTTTAACTGAAAATAGATTATATATATATATTGAGAGACAAAGAAAAGACAATAGGATTGATCATGTACTACACAAGATTAATTTCTAAAAACATGTATGAATCCATCTGAAATGGTGGTGGAGCTTATTTATAACAAGATTGATCTTTAGGAATTTATTTGAATTACGGTAATCTTAAAGAACAACTGTCACAAATGTTTCACCCCCCAGACTACTACCAATATAGTACTGATGTCATAAGACTGAATACAGCCATTGTTCATCTTTTTTCATGTTTAAAATCTTTATTTTCTGTGGTCACCCACAGTCGGATAGGCATGGCTCGGGGTTGGCAAAGCGTGGCGGCCGCGGGGCTTTGCAAACCCCAAGCAACACCTGTCCGACTGTGGGTGACCGCAGAAAATAAAGATTTTAAACATGAAAAAAATTAACAAGTGCAGCCAAACGTATGGCTGTATTTCGTTTTATGACATCAGTACTATATTGGTAGTAGTCTGGGGGCTGAAAAATTTGTGACAGTTGCGCTTTAAATATGATCATGCATTTTCATATCAAGAATTAAACAATGTATGTGAATCAGCATAAAAATAAGTAAAACAAATAGATTCATCCCTTCTGTATTATTGAGACATAAGCATAATAAATATATTTTATTGGTTTAAATACTCATCAGTAACAAATTCTCTTTTTTACTTTAGGAAAAAGAAGTCAGCAGGTCACGTATACCTGACCCCTAGAAGGGAAATTCTGCCATCTATTTTTCTCCGGATACATTAGAGGAAGAAGAAAGTTGACTGGAGATATTTCAAACCCAAAATGTCTTTTCATCTTTTCACCACAAGACAAATTAGATTAGCGAGTAACCAGACCTCAAATCTATTTGCTCTTTAATAATTTAAGCACTTAAAGGTCAAGCAGCTCTTTTCTGTTCTCCTTTATCACAGTCCAAGTGCTAATGAAAAATAACTAAATCCCATCGTCTGTCTAATTTCCACCCAGCGCTGACTACCTGATGTAAATTAACACATGATTACCTTCTGTGCCAGGGCTGCTGCTTGGAGACAATTTCATATGTTTTTTTTTTTTTTTTTTTTTGTGCTACAAAATGAGGACACTGAAGAAAAACTGGATTAGAATTTTTAAACCTAAAATCCTCCACCAATTGATTAGGTTATTTATTTGAGGCTTAGCATAAAAATTTGAGCCACCTCACAAAACACAGCAAAAAGTAAATGACTTGTTTGCAAATAATTCCTAATCTCTAAACTAGAGATCTATTATGATTAAATTGTATGCAATGCATGAAAAAAAAACCACATGGCTATACAAAACCTACAATATAAGCACAAAATGGATGGTTGTTGAAATCCCATTTGTTCATGATATATATAGATCAGGTTAACCCTCATTCACATCACGATTCATACCAACAATGTACGGGTGTGTCGGCAAAGTTTCAAAAATGGCTGCTAATGTATTTGTATATGAATTGGCACAGGCCAATCTCAATGACTTAAATATAATCAGCGGGTAATTTTTTGAAAATATCCAAGTTTTGGCTTGAAATGAAATGTGTAGTTTGTTTTCAGTCTGTGATTTTCAGTCTGAACATAGATATGCTGGAAAATGACTTGCATGAAGTCAATGAACATAAAGAAAATCCCAGAGGATTCAAATATCAGGTTTACCTTGTGGCACATGCTGGCTCACGTGGGTGAATGACTGCGGACCACAGAGTCAAATGATAAAGAGACATTTATTTGGGATAACAAGACAACACGTTTCAGAAAGGTTAATCTTTCCTTCATCAGGTTAGACCTGACAAAAATGCATTGTCCTGTTCCGAAATGCATTGTCCTGTTTCCCCAAACAAACGTCTACCGGATATCTGCATCCTCTGGGGTTTCTCTATGTTCTACTACTTGTCCTGTTTTCCCAAACAAACGTCTACCGGATATCTGCATCCTCTGGGGTTTCTCTATGTTCTACTACTGACCGCTTTTCTGGATACTGGTCTGGGTTGCAGGCAGCTATGGTTGTTCAATGATATGCTGCTATAGGTGTAAAGCTCTGAGCCCAACATTAAAAGTGAGCAGCTTTATTATTCTACTAATCTATTGACAGTATAAGGTTAATTGCACTAAGGAGCCTCATATATGTTCTTTTCTTCTATATGCAACATCTGAAAGCCTAGGCGAATGAACTTAATGGGGCTCATGTTGATCCAAGCACAGATATGTTGGTAGCTGATTTTCATATTTTGCTAATATTTTCATGCTTCGGGGGCAGTTAGGTTATGTGCATATTAAGTAGAATTAACAGCAAATTTTCTATTGAGTTTTGGTTACAAACATGGAAAAAATGCTACGTGTGAACATAGCCCTATATGCTTTACCACAGAAGTTTTAAAACAGTATATGCAGCAATTTTTATGACATTTTCCCTACTGACTTCACATAAGGGGTGTATGTTGTACAATGAGGGGCAGTGATTACAAAAGGGGGATTGTTCTGTTCGCGGCGGGACAGTGATAACATAAGAGGGCGGGTGCTGTACCATGAGGGACAGGTATTTACATAAGGAGCAGGAGCATCACCCTTATGATGACTTCACTAACAAAAATAATACTCCACTAACTACCCTTAAGCTGGAATTCCACTATTTTTTTTTGTGGGTGGGGGGGGGGGTTCGGTGGAAACACCAATTCCGCCGCATGGCGTTTTTTCGGCAAAAAAACTCTGCAGCCAGATGTCAACTGTGAATCAATGAAAAAAAACACAAAATTATTTTTCCACTTTGCGTTTTTCAGTTTGCTGTTTTTTTTAAATCCTTTTGGTGTTTTCTCACTCTTTTTCAGCTCCTTGGCGGTTTTGCAAATTGCATCATGAGCCTATGGCATTTTTTCCCTTGAAATTGTGGCATTTTTCTCCCGTAGAAGTCTATGGGAGTAAAAAAAGGCCAAGAAAAATGCCATGTGGGTTTTAACTTTGGTGTTTTTGCAGGCGGTTTTTATTCTTTTTGGGACTTTAGCGATTCAAAAAAGTGATGGAGATACCTTTTAAATTTTATTTTCGTAGGGTACCATTTAAAAATAATAATAAAAAACATACAGTAGTGATGGAAAAAATTGTATTTAACGAAATGGATGTAGTGTGTGTTTTTCACTTTTTTTATTCTTTATTTTTTACATTTTTTAGGTAGTAGTACCTGTACTAATTGACAGATCGCCCCGAGTCTGTTGTGATCCTCCTGTATAATGTATATATGCGGCCTGCCACTCTTCTATGATCCCCTGCACTTCTGTATATATACACCAATTCATATTTCATGCAGAGAGCTGTGATTGGCCAGATGGTTCCAGCCAATCACAACTCTCTGTGGGAAATATGAATAGGTGTATATATACGTCAATGCAGGGGACCATAGAAGAAGCGTCCGCCTGCATCTATACATTATACAGGAGGATCACGGCGAGTGTCAGGAGTGACATCCCTTGTGATCTTTCCTTAACTGCAGGTACTACTGCTCCCAACATGGAGCTCAATGCTGGGAGCTGTAGTACCTGCATTAATAGTGCAACAGGTGTCAGAAGTTACACTTACTGCGATCTGTCTATTAATGCAGGTACTACAGCTCCCATCATGGTGCAGAGTGTGCTTCATGTTGGGAGTAGTAGTACCTGCAGTTAAGGACAGATCACAGCAGGTGTCACCCCTGACACCCAATGCGATCATCCTATCTATTGCAGAGATGCGGAGCGGCTTTCTCCTGCACTCCACATCTCTGCACTATACTGTGGCCGGCCAATGATATGAATAGAACATCACTCATTCATATTTCCCGCTGAAATTGGAGATTGGCTGCAACCATCTGGCCAATCCCCGCTCTGGGAATAAGTGATGTTCTATTCAAATCACAGGCCGGCCGGAGTATAGTGCAGAGATACAAGCTCTGTATAGAGCCGCTCCGCATCTCTGTTATATTATGGACAATCACATTGAGTGTCAGGAGTGACACCCGGGGCGATATGTCTATTAGTATAGGTACTACTACTCCCATCATGGAACAATCTGTTCCATGCTGAGAGTAGTAGTACTACCTAAATATGTAAAAAATAGAGAGAAAACAAGTGAAACACACACTTTATTAAAAATTGATTAAAGTTTCATTATAAAAAATAAAAATGTTGTTAAAAATTTTTTTCCCCATCTCTACTGCATCTACTGCAAGTGGAATCTCAGCCTTACCCTCCATATTAAGGTGATACAGGGACTGTGTGCCACAGTCTGACAGACCTTCTGCTCCTGATCAGAAAACCCTATGCCTTACCAGATACATCGTAAGCATGTGATGCATAAAGCAATCATGGATTGCTTTTCAGTAATTGGAGCAAGGGGCTCTGTGGCGCTCTATGCCATTTCTTAAGGTCACCAAAGGAACTAGAGTGTAAGGGACTGGCAACATATACACATTGCTGGTCACGTGAAGTGGTGCTTTGTTGCCCCAAGAAGCTGCGCCAATGCAATAGCATTTTCACAAAAACATGACTGTCTGCCACTCTGTCACACGGTGTAGATGCTGTGTTTATCTATGTGTCTCATAAAGTGATTGTTACTTCTATGAAGCCTTTTAAGTGTTCTGATGTTGTGATATTGTGTCCTTATCCTAATTCGAGGTAAAGTAAGTATAAACGCATCTTTATGTCCCAATGGGAATCTGATTTGACAATTTTGCTTGAAATGGATAAATGAAGAAAGCTATATACGGTTGCTAAATGCTGCTGGCAGGTTAGTAATATGAAAAAATCTTTGCCAGTTTTTCATAGAACTTATATGGTACCAGTTACGTCATATGTAGTTTACCCTAATACAGCTGATGTGAGGTTGTCCAGACAGGGGCTCCCATCTGCACATATGGCGGACCTGTCATATAGATAGTTCTGAAGAACCATAATTAATCTAGAAGAATATGTCTTAGGATGAACATTCTCACTAGGTTTATCTTCTAAGAGGTATGCCTGCACGGTTCACTAATGCATCATACAGAATACCCCAGTTTATAATGGTGTCTGCTATATATTTTAAAGTATGGAGGATATATACAGGGGATATCTGTGGTCAAATCAACCCTTTAAAATAAAGACCTTAAATTATGGGAAACAACTATCTGCATAACTGGGTGTCTTTTAGTAAAAATTATTACAAAAAATACTATAAATAAATAAAAAAAAATGTTTAAACTTTTGCAACCAAGGCCAACTAAAATCAGAACCTGATTGGTTGCTATGGACCATATCTTTGTCATAAATAATGACATACTGAATGTGACATACTTTGATTAGCGGCAGCAAATATGATTTATTTCTGTGCACATAATTTGAGAACTATAATCATAGAGGTCTGTGCCAGCAATTAATCATATCAGACAAATGTTGAACAAGAGGTGAAACTAGTTTATAATGTTCTAACAATTGTCCATACAATATAATGTATAGTACTGAGTAAAATTTTTTGCAACTATGCATGCAGATATAATAGTTTGGCTAGTGAATAAAACAGGCCCATATTTTGATTATCATAGAGGTACTGTGGCTAATGCTATCACAGAGTTTTTCCATCCAGAGAGCCATATGAGGGCAAACTTTTTGTGCCACAAATTGTACTTTGAAATTATACATACCAAAAACATATTATTTGTGAAGGAGATTGAATGAATAGAAAACCAAACCACATTTTTGCAACCTTGGAGAGGTATTGTTTTTAAACAGTGAATTCTATGGTAAAAATGACATGTAACCTTTATTCTGTGGGTCAATGCGATTTTAGCTCGTTGGTCCCCGGCAATCAGCCTTATTTTTCCACACAGTACTCATTGTATGGGATTGTTTTTTCATTCATTTATCAACCTCTGGCCCACAGAAGAGAACTACAGTCACACAGAAACATGCATTCTTTACTTCAGAGAAGGTAAAGTCTATCCTTCAATAATTGGCACAAATCTATGAAATATAGCTTACTCTAGTAGCAGAATGAATGGTTCCACTAATTGTTTTGTGGAGATCATTGTGAAGACACAGAAGGAGTGGATGACAAAGCCATGCGGGATTCTGTTGTTTCATATCAAAGACACTGCATTCAGTGAGTTTGGGGTCAAGCACAGAAGCCTATTACATGAATCTCCAAACAGTGATTTTTATGTAATACATTCGTTACATTTATTTTCAAGGGATGCAATAAGAAATGATAAAGGCAATCCATTCAAAACCTAAATGGACCTATCCATTACTAATAAAGGAGCTGCCCAAACCAGCAATAATTCTGTTAGTTGACTATAAAACCAGAGACTAGAGTAAGGTGAATAAATAAGAAACCCCAGTACTCAATTATGTCAACAACACTATGTCAGCTCTGCTACATCAATATCTTTACACAAAATACCAACAAACAGAATTAAATATTACACTTCTCAAATTGCCTGAAAGGAAAGAAAAAAGCAGGTGCCCTTTTATAAAATTCTACTCTGCTAGTATCCAAACCAATACTCCAGTGCTGAAAGGTAGTAATACTAGGCAGGTACTGCGCCACCATTATGCCATAGGGCTTAACTGCAAAAAAACAGCAGTGAAGGTGGCATGTTGTAGGTTGAGTGAACACATTTTCCCTGTTTTGTGTATATGTATCTGTTCATTATCCTTATTACTGTGTTATTTGCATTTCAGAAGTTACACAATTATAATGCATAACACAAACAATAATTCAACTCCTAAGTTATGGCTAAATTTCCCATCTGCTCATCTTTTTCATCTTACCTGTCTTCCCTGCTACACAACCCCTGATGTGTGCTAGAAATTATCCACAAAATATCTCCATGGGAAATATCATTCACAGTACACAAATAGCCCTGACTTTATCAACATTCTCTGTGTGCTATCGACTAATAAGGATCCCAGGTACTGAAACTATGTTTTCATCATAGAATCTACTTGTCAAAATGGCATAATAGAGAACATAAGTAACATTCTGCTGTCCATAAGTTAACAAAGTCTATACAAAACAACAAAGGATAAATGTCATTAAAATACTGTATTTTGTGATTAATAAAATCATACTGCATATTTGATTTATCAGAACATGCCAAACATAATGGAGCAGATTTAATAATAAACAGACAGGGTAAACTTGACCAGATCATTACTTTTCGTCATGTTGTTTGGCACATCTTTTGACTGTCTAGTTTAAGTTTACACTATCTATTAGTGGGTTCACTTTACACCACAATCTTGGACCAAAATTCTGGTGCCTTATTGCTGTAAAGTATCACTCTCAATTGACTCAAAGTATCACTCTCAAGACCCCATTTTTTCTAACCCACTACCCTCTACCCCTAAGTAAGTCTCCCTGTCAAGCAAAGTGCAAAGGTGCCTACAAAGTGTCTATAACATATAACAAATGAAGTGCAAGTCATGTAAGTTTTTGTGATTCAAAAATCTGTCCCAATGTTTGTAAGAGGCCTACATATGATGGTATTTGTAAGGTTCATGGAAGGTGGTGGATCCCCTGGGCCTATGTGGATGAGGATGCGAGCCGTGCCCGGAAGTGGAGTCTAATGTGCTGCTAATTTTCCACAGAGCCCGCCGCAAAGCGGGATGGTCTAGCTGCTACAGGCGGCACCCAGGTCTCTACCCCTGGCACGAACCGTCCACACAGGTTGCTGAGATGAAACCTGGCACAGAAGGATACAGACTAGATAAGGTCAGAATAGCTGATGGACAGGGCAGGCGGCACAGTAGCAGAGTCAGGAAATGGAGCAAAGGGTCAAGGGTCATGTACAATGATAACAGGAAGAAACAAAATCTATGACATCATATTTAAATGTAAGAGCTCCAGCGCGTGCGCTCTAGGAGGCGGGGGCGCACGCGCCGGAGCTAAGACCACAGAAGACCAGGGAGGTGAGTGAGGGTCTGGGACTCGCATGCGGACAGGAGAGCACTCACGGCCAGCGTTACAGTATTAAAGGGAATTAGTCACATTTGACTTCCACAAAATGGTAATATGGCTAAATAGTAGGGATGTAAGAAAAAATCGATTCTCGCGATAATCGCGATTTTTTCATTTGCCGATACAGAATCGATTCAAAATATTTTTGAATCGATTCTTTTAGGGATGTGGAATTTTTATCTGCGGACGCCCGGAACAGCATGCCATGTCCTGGGCATCAGGAGATAAAAGTTCCACATTTGTGGAGCCGGGCAGGCCGGATCTGACACGGCTATGGAGCGGGCTCCGACTCGTGCCCGCTCCGTACTATGCGACCCCCGGCTGATTTCAGTAGCCGGGGGCCGCCGCTAATAGCCAGCATGCGGCAATCGCCGCGGCTGGCTATTAAAGGAGTATCCGGTGCACACTTTTCTCATTTTATCCTATCCAGGCTGCAAAATAAAACGCACTTTATCTTACCTGCCAACGAGCCCCCGGAGCTCCGGTACAGGTGTTCGGTCCCCGGGCTGTATTCTTCTTACTTCCTGTTTATCCGGCACGTCACATGGAGCTTCAGCCTATCACCAGCCGCAGCGATGTCCCGCCTCAGCCAGTGATAGGCTGAAGCTCCATGTGACGTGCCGGACTAACAGGAAGTAAGAAGAATACAGCCCGGGGACCGAACACCTGTACCGGACTGTACCGGAGCTCCGCGGGCTCGTTGGCAGGTAAGATAAAGTGCGTTTTATTTTATTTTGCAGCCCGGACGGGATAACATGAGAAAAGTGAGCACCGGAGTACTAGATCGCCGCTGTCAAAGCTGACACACGGCGTCTATTGGGATCTATGAATGCTCCCAGGTGGGCGATATATCGCGATATATCGCGATGTATCGTCACCTAGACGGTATCGCGATATATCGGGATATATCGAATCGCCACACTGGTATCGCGATTCGAATCGAATCGCCAAATTCTTGGCGATTCACAACCCTACTAAATAGGTTATGCAATGTTGATTGTAAATATGTTATTTTTACCTTGGTACTCACTAGTCTTCGCTGCAGTAATCCCCAAAGAGTTGCTGCATTGGATACAAATGCATACCAAGGACTTGTGAGGTTGAATGCTGAACGCATCAGTGAATGGATCCTTTGTGGGCTGTGAGGCACTGTTAGTCAGTATAGAGATAACACTTAAATATTTACAATAAGTGACATTTGACATATTCAGCCATAATATCAGTTTGTGCTAAAAAGAAAATTCCCATTGCCATTGAGTACAAGGGGGACCTAGTGGTGACAGGGAGTTGCAGAGCTTTCTTGTTAATTTTGCTTTTATTTTTTTTTTGTAACCGCTATGCTGATTCTTGTCTTTGTACTTACAGTAATATACCAAGTCTTCCATTGTGCAGTTTTGGTCTTTTTTTTTTGGGCGGGGTCTAGATAAGGTCATGGCAGGAGGCACAGTAGCAGGGTCTGGAAACACAGCAAAGGGTCAGGTACAAGGATAACAGGAACAAAGAAACACAGACGCTTTCTCTCAGGCACTAGGGCAACATACATCCGGCAGGGAGTCATGGGAGGAACTGATACTTATAGTAGAAGGTGCAGGTGGCCTTTTAAATGTATGAGCTCCGGCACGCGCGTGCCCTAGGAGGTGGGAGCACGCGTGCCGAGGCTGAGAACACGGAAGACCAGGGAGGTGATTGATGGGCTGGCAGCGGGGACATGACAGGAGAAAGCTCACGGCCTCTTCTTGGAATTTAGAAAGTTCCATAGTATAGGAGGGTGGCAGATCGGTAATAAAGTTCTTAGCACTATGAGACCAAGGGGATTCCAGAGTGGGCAAAGGCTGTAAGAGACCCGCTGGCTTCCGTAGAATAATTTTTTTACGGGCACAGGTGACGCAGGAACGAACAAAATCTGTAACATCACGTTTAAGGTGCGGCCACCAGTAATGCCGGAAGATAAGTTAAATAGTCTTCCGTTTACCAGGGTGACCAGGCAGCCAAGAACAATGTCCCCAATTCAAGACTTTACATCTTAGGTTAGCAGGCACCAGAGGGAACTTGTTGAAGATAGACAGGAGCTACAGGAAACAAATGCTCAGAAGTAAAATTATGCCTTGGCTTGGAGTTCAATCCTGCAACATCGGAGGACCTGGAGAAAGCGTCAGCTCTGAAGTTTTTGTTAGCAGGCCTAGGAGGAAGAGAAGAAAGAGTTTTAGATTGGTTCAGCACAAGACAATCATTTTGGCAAAACCGTCCCAAGCAAAAGATTTCACCAGATTTCCTGTCTAGTTGAGGAGAAAGACGTTGAAGCCTAGGAAGACCAAGAAGAAGCTCCGAAGTACAATGTGGCAGCACAAACAATTTTTTCCTTATGCAAATCTCCTACTTGCAGGATGAGAGGTTCTGTGTGGTATAGCACCTTACAGTTCAGATTTTGTCCATTAACAGAGGAAATGTACAAGGGCTTGGCAAAACGAGTCACTGGCAGGCGAAGTTTCTGAACCAGGGAGGCACCAATGAAGTCGAAAGTGGAACCAGAGTCCAAAAATGCAGAAGCGTTGAAAGATGTCTTAGCAGGAGTAAAGTCCTGAACTGGGAAGGAGAAGTAATATTCACAGCTAGGGAAACCACTCTCACATAAACAAGTTGCAAGCGTTCTACCGGACGCAGAGTACGTATAGAACAGTCTTTGAGAAAGTGCTCCGGAATGGCACAATATAGGCACAAATTCTCATTGTGTCGATGGGATCATTCCTGATGCGTTAGGCGAGAGCGATCCACTTCCATAGCCTAGGAGGCAAAGAAGATGGTAGAGGTGGAGGTTGAAACACAGGAGCCAATTGGTGTAATCGCCATGTACGGGCAGGTTCTCTTTCCAAATGAAGTTCCTTCTGCCTCTCAGCAAAACGCATATCAATACAAGTAGCTAAATGGATAAGTTCACTCAGGTTAGTCGGAGAATCTTGTGCAGCGAGAGCATCCTTGATTTTACTAGAGTCCATTTTTAAAGGTAGCACACAAGGCTTCGTCGTTCCAGGACAGTTCAGGAGCTAGTTTGCGGAACTGAACAGCGTAGTTGCCCACAGAGGAATTACCTTGACAGAGAGTCAGAAGAGCCGTCTCGGCAGAGGAGGCTCATGTGAGTGCTTCAAATACTTTGCAGAATTCTACAAGGAAGGACGGTAGGTTCGAGGAGACTGTATTATTACGATCCCAGAGAGGAGTAGCCCAGACAAAAGCTTTTCCAGACAGACTGACCACAAAGGCCACTTTAGCACGCTACGTCGGGAACTGATCCGCCATGAGTTCTAGATGCATAGAACACTGTGTCACAAAGCCTCTGCACAGCTTGGGATCTCCATCAAACTTTGTGGACAAGGCTAAGCAAAGCTTGGACCCGGAAGAAATAGCTGACAGAGGAGGAGGCTCAGGCACAGGGTGCTGCTGCTGTTGTTGCTGCTGAGCGTGAAGAAGCTGTTGCATCATAGCAGAAAGTTGATTCAGTTGTTGCGCTTGACATGCTAACTGCATGCGACTATTGAGCCACGAGGGTGGAAAGATCAGAAACACCTGGCAGATTCCCCCCAGCAGGATCCATGGCTAGATCTTACTGTAAGTGTCATGGCAGATGGTGGATCCCCTGGGCTGTGTGGATGATGACGTGAGCTGTGCCAGGGAGTCTAAGGTGCCGCTGGTTTTCGCCAGAGACCGCCACAAAGCGGGATGGTCTTGCTGGGGCAGGCGGCACCCAGGTCGCTACCCCTGGCACGACCTGTCCCCACAGGTTGCTGGGATGAAACGTGGCACAGAAGGATATAGACTAGATAAGGTCAGGAAAGCTGATGGACAGGGCAGGTGGCACAGTAGCAGGGTCAGGAAACGAAGCAAAGGGTCAGGTACAAGGTAACAGGAACAGAGAAACACAGAAGCTTTCTCTCAGGCACTAGGGCAACAATGATCTGGCAGGGAGTCATGGGAGGAACTGATACTTATAGGAGAAGGTGCAGGTTAATACACTAATTAAGGGTATACTGGCCCTTTAAATGCAAGAGCTCTGGTGCACGCACGCCCTAGGAGGCGGGGGCACGCGCACCGGGGCTGAGAACACAGAAGACCAGGGAGGTGAGTGACGGGCTGGGACTCGCTGATGTTACAGTATTAAAGGGAATTAATCACTATATTTTACTTCCACAAAATGGTAATATGGCTAAATAGGTTATGCAATGTTGATTGTAAATATGTTATTTTTACCTTGGTACCAACTAGTCTTCGCTGCAGTAATCCCCAAAAGAGTTCCTGCAATGGATAAAAATGCATACCAAGGACTTGTGAGGTTGAATGCTGAACGCATCCTTGAATAGACCCTTTGTTGGCTGTGAGGCACTATTAGTCAGTATAGAGATAACACTTAAATATTTACAATAAGTGTCATATAACATATTAAGCCATAATATCAGTTGTCCTTAAAAAAAAAAAAAAAAAATCCCATTGCCATTGGGTACAAGGGAGACCTAGTGGTGACAGGGAGTTTCAGAACTTTCTTGTTAATTTATTTTTTATTTTTTTGTAACCTCTATGCTGATTCTTGTCTTTGTACTTTGTAATATACCAAGTCTTCCATTGTGCAGTTTTTTTGTTTGTTTTTTGGGGGAGGGTCATGTTTTTCGTCAGTATTTACTATATTTCATATTGTTATGTTTCTGATTGAGAAAATTTTGCTTTTATTCTTCCTGTGCTAGTTGGAAACTTATCATTAGAGATGAGCGAAGTTACAGTGATTCGATTCGTCACGAACATCGCGGCTGGGCATTTGCTGACTTTTCCTGCATAAATTAGTTCAGCTTTCAGGTGCTCCGGTGGGCTGGAAAAGGTGGATAAAGTTCCAGCCCACCGAAGCAGCTGAAAACTGAATAATTTATGCAGGCTAAAGTCAGCAACTGTTGAGCCGAGAAGTTTGTGACGAATAGAATTACTGCATCTTCGCTCATCTCTACTTATCATGGTTCATCTTGCTATTGTAGTAGGGATTTTTTGGTTATTGGTCTGTACCCATGATGCTTGGTTTTAAATGTTTTTACTTGCATAAAGTTTACAATAAAGTGTTTACTGTATTTTTTTGTTTTACTGTTTTGCAGTACATGTCTACAAAGTAGCATCACACCTAAAACCTCCTAAGGGACAACCCCCAACTTCTACATCACTTTACATTATTAAGCAAATGTGTCACCTTAGACACTTGAGTGACAACCCATATGTAATAGATGCCATACACAATAAATGCCTCCCACCTTTTTTAAAAACAGATACTGACAAAACCATTAGAAATGTAATTTAAAAAAATGGCATAAAACCAGAACATAGAAAACTATAAAACCGTAAGTTTTTTTATCCCTACCAAAGATCAGACACCCACCAATCATAATACTATGGCATATCCTAACAATAAGCTATATCATTCTAAAATGTAAATATTTCCTAAATGTTAAGTACCGTATATACTCGAGTATAAGCCGACCCGAGTATAAGCCGAGACCCCTAATTTCAACCCAAAATCCAAGGAAAAGTTATTGACTCGAGTATAAGCCTAGGGTGGGAAATACATCATCCCCCCCCTGTCATCATCCAGACCCGTCATTAACATCTTCATCATCATCACCGCCTGTCATCATCCAGACCCTCATCATCATCACCTGTCATCATCCCCTTGTCATCATCCCACACATCCCCCCTTCATCATCCCCTTGTCATCATCCCACACATCCCCCCTTCATCATCCCCTTGTCATCATCCCACACATCCCCCCTTCATCATCCCCTTGTCATCATCCCACACATCCCCCCTTCATCATCCCCTTGTCATCATCCCACACATCCCCCCTTCATCATCCCCTTGTCATCATCCCACACATCCCCCCTTCATCATCCCCCTTGTCATCATCCCCACCCCCCTTCATCATCCCCTTGTCATCATCCCACACCCCCCCTTCATCATCCTCTTCTCATCATCCGCCCTCAGTGGTCTTCAACCTGCGGACCTCCAGAGGTTTCAAAACTACAACTCCAAGCAAGCCCGGGCAGCCATCGGCTGTCCGGGCTTGCTGGGAGTTGTAGTTTTGAAACCTCCGGAGGTCTGCAGGTTGAAGACCACTGCGGCCTTCAACATCATCCAGCCCCCTCTCACCCCCTTTTAGTTCTGAGTACTCACCTCCGCTCGGCGCTGGTCCGGTCCGGTCCTGCAGGGCTGTCCGGTGAGGAGGTGGTCCGGTGGGATAGTGGTTCCGGGCTGCTATCTTCACCGGGGGCGCCTCTTCTCCGCGCTTCCGGCCCGGAATAGAGGCGTTGCCTTGACAACGACGCAGAAGTACGTTGGCAATGAACGCACCTCTGCGTCGTTGTCAAGGCAACGTGACTATTCTGAGGCCGGGCCCGAAGCGTTTAGAAGAGGCCTCCCCGGTGAAGATAGCAGCCCGGAACCACTATCCCACCGGACCACCTCCTCTCCGGACAGCCCTGCAGCACCGGACCAGCGCCGAGCGGAGGTGAGTACTGTACAGAACTAAAAGGGGGGTGAGAGGGGGCTGGATGATGTCGAAGGCCGCAGTGGTCTTCAACCTGCGGACCTCCGGAGGTTTCAAAACTACAACTCCCAGCAAGCCCGGACAGCCGATGGCTGTCCGGGCATGCTGGGAGTTGTAGTTTTGAAACCTCTGGAAGTCCGCAGGTTGAAGACCACTGCGGGTGGAGAGTTCACTCGAGTATAAGCCGAGGGGGGTGTTTTCAGCACGAAAAATCGTGCTGAAAAACTCGGCTTATACTCGAGTATATACGGTACTAGATAGAAGAGAACATACTGAAAAACCTTGTAATAATATTGTATCTTGAATAAAGTCAAATAAGTTTGGTTACATAAAGATAAGTAGGTTATATACCTGTAAATAATTGCAGATAAAAAAAATAATATCAAGCCAAGGAAAAGTAAAAAAAAAATGGCTGGGGAATAGAAATAAAAGTTAAAATCATTTGGTATATTGCTATGAAGTATTATTATTGTCATCACTCATGCCTGTTATAAGGTACAATTAGGGAAAATGTAGAACCTGTCTTCTCATACACTCTGTCAGTTTTCTCTTAGTAAACAGCTTTTTGTTACACAAGCACATGTCATTCTTTGCTTGACAGCCACATTCATCTTTAGCTTACGTGTATTTATGGAACAGAACCAAAAATAGAAATACATTTATTTTAGCTGCAAATAACAGAAATTATTTGGAAGGAGGTTTCGGCAAGTTCGCCTGACAGTGAAATTGATAATTAATTTAGAAAATTCTTCTTGTGCCACATGGGCACCTTGTCGAGTGACTGCACAAGCTGTGTCTGGAAAAGATACAATTATGATGTGGATTCTTATTAATCTATGTCTGTGTGGCTCTGAATAACCAGACAAATATAGGGATCAATGTTTTAAATAAAGTGTTAAAGGGGTATTCCAGGCAAAAACTTTTTTTTATATATCAACTGGCTCTGGAAAGTTAAACAGATTTGTAAATTACTTCTATTAAAAAAATCTTAATCCTTCCAATAGTTGTTAGCTTCTGAAGTGGAGTTGCTGTTTTCTGTCTAACTGCTTTCTGATGACTCAGCTGTGCAGCTCCTATGGGGATTTTTTCCCATCATGCACAGCTCCCGGGACATGACATCATCATTGAGCAGTTAGACAGAAAACTTCAGAAGCTAATAACTATTGGAAGGATTAACATTTTTTAATAGAAGTAATTTACAAATCTGTTTAACTTTCCGGAGCCAGTTGATATATAAAAAAAAGTTTTTGCCTGAAATACCCCTTTAAGATGGTCATATATTTTATAAAGCTAGCGGCTAAAGGCTGAATGGTCAACATCTATTCTTCCCAACAGACCCCATACACCTGCATGCTCCATTTGGCCAATTATGTTTTCTCAATGGAAAGAAAATAGTAAGATGCTCATAGACAACTCTGGGTTATCTCTGGTGAGCCAGGACTCTCACACATACATTAGTTGTTTCGTCCTGTCCCACCAAAATGTATGGGTTTGGCTTACATTCATTTACTATGTATGGCTACATTTAGACTTTGAATATTATTGGTATCGTGTACATGATGATTCAGAAATGAGTTGTTTCCTTACTACCACAAACATGCTTACAACTTTCAATGACTTGGATGGGGACTAGTCAGACTTCACAAAATTAGAATATCTGTATAATTTATTGCAATGTAAAAAATAAAAACTGACATTCCTTAGATTCTCAGGTGATTGGTATAGTCATGTAATATCATTAGGCCTGAGTTCTTGAAATGAAAGCCATAGATCAAATTGTCACTGCAAGGTATAAGTCAGTTTAAATTAGCAAAATGTTTAATAGAGGAATTTAGTAACGTCTCGATTTCATCAACTGAATTTAAAATACAAGTCGACTAAACTCTGGAGCGGTGAATATAAAACCATTCTACTATACTTTAGGGAAATAAAGTGAAATACAAAGTAGGACTCTTCAGTAAACAGTATATTTTGTGATAAATGCAACCAGCAAATGCCACAATATACAATCTGGTATTAAGAGAATAGCAATTACAACACTTCAACACCGCAATACTTCTGTCAGAATATAGAATCAGTATTTGTAATCCAAAACCAGGAGTGGATACTACAAAAAGAAAAAGTATAATGTAAAGATTGACACCTCTTTGTGTCTTGGACTCACGCCTGGTTTTGGCTTACAAATCACTAGATCACTAGAATGCTTCTCTCCCCACTCTTTGTGAGTGAGCCGGGAATGAACGCACTTATTGCAAACTTCTTTCAGCTCATACAAGTGATCGGATGGGGTCTGAATACTCAAAACATTTGATATGTCTCTAAGACAAAAGTTGTTTTTTTACATAATGACAATACCTATTTCTGCCATGTGAAATTAGCATTTACTGCATATACAATGTAAAGGGGTAGAAGTTAGTTTGTGAGCAGGTTTACTGAAAGGTGGCAGTTAGGCCTTATGTACATGGCAGAACCGTATGCACAAGGATGTATGAATACATACAGAGACAATGGCCAAAATGTATCAATCTGCCTGAAACTGGTCTTTCCCATAGCAACTTATCACAGCTCAGATTTCATTTTATTAGTTATAAAATATGGGCTGTGATTGGTTATTTCATGAATAAAACATTGATAAATCTTGGCCAGTGTGTGCTGCAATGTGTGTGTCATCACATGCTGTTAAGGTACTCACTTAGAAGTAATTTAGCATAACATCTAACACGAAAAAAAAAAAGACATTTTAGGGATCAGCACAACACACGACTGTGAATTTAGCATAATCATGCAAATGTATCAGCCTATAGAATATAGACTAAAGAAGCCAGTAAAAGGTCACATTCTTTGTGGAAGGGCTGGCATTACAAAGTAATGTTATTGCACTTCAAAAGGTGAGGAGAGAAAACGAAAAAACTAAAATTAAAATTGGCTGTGTCATCAAGGCCCAAATGTGTTGTACCCTTAAAGGGGTACTCCGGTGCTTACACATCTTATCCCCTATCCAAAGGATAGGGGATAAGATGCCTGATCGTGGGAGTCCCGCAGCTGATACCTATCTGATACCTATCACGCCCCTCCTGTAAGCTTGCATTGAGGGGCGGAGCGTGACGTCACACGGGGGCGTGACGTTACACGCTGTCGGCCCTGCGGTTGACCATAATCAGACCCGGAGCGAACACGCTCCAGGGACTGATTACAAACGGGGTGCCGCGGGACTCCCACGATCAGGCATCTTATCCCCTATCCTTTGGATAGGGGATAAGATGTGTAAACACCGGAGTACCCCTTTAAATGGTTAAGGGACCAAATGATGTTGTCAACATGCAAACAAAGGCAAAAGCTGTTTACGTGTTAGACTTTCATTTATCCAGAAACCACAAAGTCGCTCTTTCCACAGCTTATTGTAAGAAAAGGTAATAGATGCATGCAGGGTAGTATATGCAGATGACAGGAGCATGTTCATATATTACTCATTTCTATAATGTTGGTTAGGTATAAAAAGACATAAAACACTTGATCATAATCTTTCTCATATCACAATTGTGTGGATGTCTAGGCACTTGTAGGTCAGCTAACAAACCACAGAAGAGAAATTCTGCCATCTTATATTTTACATTCTCATGATTGATACAGTTGTCAAATATTTTTTCACTTTACATTTGTCTTGACTGAAAGCCTGTCTTATAGTTTTACAAATATAATGGAATTTTCACATGGTAGGAAGTATGATAGAATTATCCTCTAAATATTATTGCTAAAATGTACAGGCTGAGAAACCAAGAGGGGTATTTTAGGAAGGCATAGTCTGTCATTTCATCAGAAAGTTTGAATAGACATGTAAAAGTTTCACAGTTTGCTACACTCTCTTCTCTAAATACACAACTAAGGTATAGTATTAATATTAGAATTTATCACACATATACATGTAATAGGAGACCAGTGTCCTGCTAAGACCACAATAACATTTGAAGAGTAGTCTATGTTTGGAGTAAACAGTATGAGGGACATTTATCATTGTTGCTTAGGTAAGTGAGTTCTGTAGTCATTTTTTTCTTGCTTTGGTTTTACTTATCATACTTTATCATATTATCACAGGGTGGTTTGATAAATGTGGCTCACATAAGCAAAAAAAACAATAAATCACTTTTGAAAACCATTTTTTAGCACACATAAGCAAAAAACTATAAATTACTTCAGAACACCACTTTGTAACCCCACCTCAAGTCGCAACTGTGAAAAAAATGTGATATACACACACACACACACACACACACACATATATATATATATATATATATATATATATATATGTGTGTGTGTGTGTGTGTGTATTTCTAAAAAAAATTACCACTTTTTTCCCCTACATGTACTAACCCATTTTTTTCCTTCTCATTTCAGATCCATGGACTACTTCAGATACAGTGGACTACGATGACCAGCATTTTTATAGTTAAATATTAATAAAATGTATAACGAGCGCTTGTGGAGGAGTGTTTTTTGGAATGAAAGTTTTATTAAACGTGTTGTGTTTTTTAAATTTACTTTACAGGCTTAGTAGTGGAAATTGTCTAATGAACGGAGTCCATTACTATTAGTATTAGCCCCAAAAACAGCTAGTGCTAACCCTCAATTTTTACCCCGGTACCCACCGCTACAGGGGTGCCAGGAAGAGCCGATACCAACAGGCCCAGAGCAGCAAAAATGGAGCTCCTGGGCCTAGGCAATAACAGACTGGCATTATTTAGGCTGGGGAGGGCCAGTAACAATGGTCCTCGCCCACCCTGGTAACGTCAGGCTGTTGCTGCTTGGTTGGTATCTGGATGATACTGAAAATACAGGGAACCCAATGCATTTTTTAATTATTTTATTTAAAAAAAAAATAAAAACACGCATTGTGTTCCCTGTATATTCAGTATCAATCAGATACCAACCAAGCAGCAACAGTCTTATGTTACCAGGGTGGGCGAGGACCATTGTTACTGGCCCTCCCCAGCCTAAATAACACCAGTCTGTCACCTAGGCCCAGGAGTGCCATTTTTGATGCTCTGGGCCTGTTGGTATCGGCTTTTCCTGGCACCCCTGTGGCGTGGCAGTGGGTACCAGGGTAATAATTGGGGGTAAGCGCTAGCTGTTTCTGGGGCTAATGCTAAGTTTTGGCTTAGTAATGGACTCTGTCTATAAGGTCACTTCCACTACTAAGCCTGTAAAGGAAATAAAAAATATATATATAAAAACACCACTTTTTAAAAACTTTTATTTAAAAAAACACTCCCCACAAACCTTCGTTAGCCATTTTATTAATATTAAACAAAAAAAATGCTTCTCATTGACGTAGTCCACCGAAATTCGAAGAAGTTCTCTGAATACACGGATCTGAAATGATAAGAAAAAAACACGGAAAGTGGTTGGAGGCACCCCGTTCCTAAACTACAACTCCCGTGATGGGAGTTGTAGTTTAGCAACAGCTGGAGGCACCCTGTAGCTAAACTGTTGCTAAACTACAACTCCCATGATGTGAGTTGTAGTTTAGCAATAGCTAAAGGCAGCCTCCCCCCGGTCATCTCTTGCCCCCCCAGCTCATCTCCACCTCCCCCCTCATCTATTGCCCCCCAGGCTCATCTTCCCCCCCCCCCCGCTCATCTCCCCAACCCCCCCACTTTACTTTCCTCCACCACCAGTCAGCTTCACCTTGCCACGCTGTACGTCTCCCAGCCCGCCGCTAGCTGTTACTGGACTACCACTCCCAGCATGTCCTTTCAGGGAGGGATTTGGCGTTGCAGCGGCAAGCGGGCCGGTGGTAGATGCAGGCCAGCTCCCCGGAATATGAAACTACACTGTAATTTCAAATTTCCTAGTCTGTGCTGTGATTGGCTGTGACCGACCAGCCAATCGCAGCTAAGACAAGGAAATATGAAATGACAGGGTAGTTTCATATTTCGGGGAGCCGGACAGCCCGCATCTACCACCGGCCCGCTTGCCATTGCAACTACAACTCATTGAAAGGACACGCTGGGAGTACAACGGTAAAGCAGACCGTGGTGGAGGAAAGTAAAGCGGGGAGTTATGGGATATGACAAAGAAACTCTAAATTCCCTGATAAATCTCCCCTATATGCTTGGAAATAAACTGAACATAGTCAGTCACTTTTGTACATTTGGTCCATTCAACACAATACATCGTGTAACAGCATGTATACCCCTGAAAATGGTTGTGTAATGAAGGTAGCAACTGTGTCTGGGTAGTGGGCAATAAAAGTGTGAGAGCGGCTTAAATTTGTTGGCAAATCAAACAATCCTCTCTACTGAAGTCTGACTGGGCTATCTGCCTGCTTGCCGTGTGTGTTCTCACATAACAATTGGTCTAACAGCTTGGTCAGAGTAGCCTAGATGATGGGCAATTAACTAAAAGGACCATACTGCTTCCCTCAGTTCACTTATGCCCCCCTCAAAGTCTGTCAATGGGGGAAAATGCCAAGTGTGTTGTAGAGTCACGTCTAGGAGTCAACGATCTCTTACCAGGAGTTAGACTACCTAAAAGTAGCCTCTGAAAGCCTTTCTATAGGGCGACTGGGGAAACACTTTTAAGCCTTCTTATGGCAAGACCCAGACCAGACCTGTAATTATTTACATAACTACTTGGGGCATAACTGCATGCAGGGTTTTGTAATCCAAAATTTATATCTGGGTGCATTTTGTTCTTTGATCACTGAGTGTTTCTCAACTTTTTCATGTATTCTTTTGTTAGTGAACAGGTTGTTATTTGCTTTGATTTATTTATTTATGCTTCCCCTTAAAGGGGTACTCCACCCCTAGGCATCTTATCCCCTATCCAAAGGATAGGGGATAAGATGTCTGATGGCAGGGGTCCCGCCGCTGGGGACCCCCGCATTCTATCATGCGGCACCCACCTGTAACGGCTTCCGGAACCGGTGGAGGCCCTCAGTCTAATACCATCCCAACCACGAGAACGGAAAATTGTGACGTCACAGCTGCCACACCCCCTCCCATAGACTTGCATTGAGGGGGCGGGTGTGACATCACACGGGTGTGGAGTCATGACGTCACAATCTTCCGTTCTCGTGGTCGGGATGGTATTAGCCTCCAGCGGTTCTGGAAGCCGTTACAGGTGGGTGCCGCATAGTAGAATGGGGGGGGGGGGGGATAGGGGATAAGATGTCTATGGGTGGAGTCCCCTTTAATGTGTTTCTAATGCCTCAATTTTAAGTATTTTATTGTGGTGTGATGTTTCCTCTGCATATATTTTAATATTATTATGACATATCCTTTACAAGATTACATGGGACTAATGACAGGTGGAAATAGAGGTGAAGATCACCGTGGATGGGATTGCTTACACGTGTAAGCAGGAAGTTCAGTGATATAAAAAAAGAACATGCTGCTGACAAGGTAAAGTGGTTTGTATGAACAATTGCATTACTGCTCATTGATTGATTATTATTATTGCAACATGAAAATGATTGTCGATTGCAGCCTATATAATACTTTTTTCTGTATTTCTTTATCTATTTTTAATAAAACTAAATAGTTTACTCATGGGATATGTAACTTATTAAGAAGCGGTTTTCAAAAATGTAACTTGCAAAAAAAAAAATGGTTCACACACCAGTTATACAACAGTAACAACCATTTTATACATTATTTGTGTGAAATGCACTCTCTTGTATGTTGCCAGAGGCTCTCTCGCGGTTTTAATGGCCCTTCATAAAGGATCCATCAGAGAACAAGACCATGGGAGCGGAATTTAGTAATATTTAATGTTAAATACATCACTAATGTTAAGGAATTTATTTTATGATACTTTGTTGCATTTTATTTTAGTAGATCTTTTAAAGGGTACCTCTCATCAAATAAACTTTTGATATATTTTAGATTAATGAATGTTGAATAACTTTCCAATAGCATGTTGATGAAAAATATGCTTCTTTCTATTGTATTTTTCGCGATCAGTCCTGTCAGCAAGCATTTCTGACTCATGCTGGAGTCCTAAACACTCAGAGCTGCCAGCCTGCTTTGTTCACAGCCAAACAGGCTATGAACAAAGCAGGCTGGCAGCTCTGAGTGTTCTCCTTTGTGAACAAAGCAGACTGGCAGCTCGTAGTGTTTAGGACTCCAGCATGAGTCTGAAATGCTTGCTGTCAGGACTGGTAGGGAGTGGTCATTTCTTAAAAGTGGAAAATGAAATAGAAAGAAGCATATTTTTCAATAACATGCAATTGTAAAGTTATTCTGCATACATTAATCTATATTATATCAAAAGTTTTTTTGAGAGGTACCCTTTAAAGTGAATGTTCACATGTATGGAGCTTTATAGGATCATGGTGTACATAATGTCAGTGAACTATTAACTATAAAATTATCAGGAATAAAGACTGTACAGGGAAACTATGCTGTGAAAAAGAGAAGCACAGGAGACTATGACGTAAAAAAGAAAATCACAAAAAATTATGACAGAAAAAAGAACCACAGGAGACTATGACATGAAAAAGATAAGCACAGGAGATTATGATGTGAAAAAGCTAAGCACAGAAAACTAACACATGAAAAAGAAAAGCACGGGAGATTAAGAGGTGAAAATGAAAAGCACGAAAAATTATGAAATTACAAAGAGAACCACAGGAGACTATGATGTGAAAAGAAAAGCAGAGGAGACAATGACATGGAAAAGAGAAGCACAGAAAGCTATACTGTGAAAAAAGCAGAGTTTATAAAGTTGGGCAAAAGGATGAGGCAGCAATCCAATGATAGTGAATCCAGTTGGATCAATAAACCAGTTGTATTGTTCATTATCCCTGAACTTCTGCTTCAACCCTATAGTGTTGAGCTCTATTACACATTCAAAAGCTCAAAAGATAATCAACTACCAACTAACATATTTTTACAGAAATGTCATAGTTTATGGATCAGGGATCTTCTCACCATAGTGATGTAATTGGAAGTGCAAATACCTCTAGAATGTCATTGGGCGCAATAGTTTTTAAATGTTTTATTAGCAACATGAACATAAATTATTCATGGAAATCCAAACTATGAACTGCCTAACAAATATTACTCAGGTTTACATTCTTTCAAATAATTCTTTGGTAAGTATTGTAAATGTGGATAGATTAATTTTACGCACTGAAAACATGTTCTGTGAGTAAGGCTGAGTTGTATACAACCTGAATGTTTCCACCACAATAACATAAGTTTAAAAGAGTAGAAACATATGACAATGTTATGTTGTAAGGAATTTGCTCTTTTTTCATGGTCCAATGTACAGCAATTGATCTTCTATGGAGACTGCATGGATGCATGTCTGATTTTATGCTTCTGACGGCAATAGATGTGGTTGAAAAGATTGGAACAACTATATAGATTGACCATCAACGTTTGGCCATGTGGTGCCCTTAAGAACATCCAATGAGGAATACATTCCCCTAACATATCAGGTAATACAGTATGTGTAATACATAGTTAATTTCTATTCTATCTAAAATTTGAAATCAGGTGTGGGTGGTCCCCTTTGCCACCTGTCAGTTTGACTTTGGGACAAAGTTGGGAGAGAGGTCTAATTTTTCTCTCTTTATTCTGCTCCATTATGCAGAAGCTGGATGTTTGCTGCAGAGGAGATATCAGGTCACTACCACCAAAAGTGTTGTCCCAGTTAGGTGGTGGCTGGCCAGAACACCTTAGTACCTAACACCAGGGATACAGACAGGAGGGCAATCTGATGCTGTAGGTGGTAGTAGCGCAGCAAAGCAGAATACTGAGTAGCAGAGCTGAGTTGATGTCACGGCAAAGCTGTGTTTATAGAACATCACAGGTGAGAAGCTCATATGCAGCCAGGTGGTGCAACCTTGTTAAGAACACAGGCATGGTTCACAGTCTAAGTCATACACTGGAGAAGCAGCAAGGTACAACAGGATCAGGCAGAGTCAGGAAACAGATTTAGGTCAAGAACACAACAGATTAGAACAGACCACTTCACTAGTAGACAAGTTACAATATTGCTCAGGCACCAGGACATGAGTGGAACAACCTATTAAATGTGGTGCCTGACAGGGATTGGTGATGGAAACTCTAGAGAAGCACACATTGACCCTTTTAGTTATAGTCAGTGCTTGCGTTTGGCCCCTAGCGGGCAGAGTAGGAACTGGACAATGGTAGAAACAGAAGGAGTGAGTCCAGAGGAGGAAACCTAAGGCCTAAAGTAGAGACATGGAGCAGAGAATGCAGCTTAGCACTAGTGAGTGTCAGGACATACAGTATACCAGCGGATGGCATATGGTTTAATTGGTTGCTATGGACCACTGATCCTCTGTTCCTCTGTACAGGCTTTGATAAATCTCTTTAACAGTCTAAGAGAATGCTGCCTTTCTAGTAGGGATGTCCTGATACCGACACTGGTATCAGGACCGATACTGGACATTTGCACGAGTACTTGTACTCGTGCAAATGTCCCCGATACCTAATTCCATACTCGCCAGTGGGACCCCTGCCAGCAGCTGTCACGGAGGTGCCGAACCGTGCAGTGCGCCCAGCAGCTGAGCGCCAGTCATAGCCGGGATCTGTGGCTAATGCCCAACATCACTGATTGTGGCATTAACCTTTTAGATGACACGATCAAAGTAAGTTGATCACGGTGTCTAAAAGTCCTGAAGTTAACTGCCGGTAAGCTCAAGGATGCTGATCGGGATCACAGTGGTGAAATTGCAATGTCCCGATCAGCTGTGAGGACGGACGGAGGACCCTTACTGTGCTTCGTGCCCTCCAATCATTGCTCCTTTACAGCTGCTTTGGCATAGCATTGATCAGTGTATACAATCTACATATTGCATGTAATAGTGCCCTATGAGGACAAAAAAGAAGTGAAAAGAAAATGTATAAAAAAAAGTGAATTAACCCCTTCCCTAATAAAGGTTTGAATCACCTCCCCTCCCCCCTTTAAATTATATAAAATCTTATATATATATACACACACACATATATATATATATATATATATACATATATATATATTTATATACTTATATATATATATATATATAAGCCTTTCCTCTTTTTCCATAAAAGAAACACGTGACGTCACGTGACATAGAAAATAGTATCGGTAATTGGTATCGGCGAGTACTTAAAAAAAGTATCGGTACTCGTACTCGGTCTTAAAAAAATGGTGTCAGGACATCCCTACTTTCTAGAATATCATACGATTGAGTGCAGAGAGCATATTTTATTTTTTTATTTCTATTTGGATTAATTCCTTACAGAGCTGTTGCAAAAATGAAAACGTGTTTCTTTGTTAAAACTTTGGATTAGCTTAAACAAAATAAAGCAATTTTATCTTCTACAAAGTCATAAAAACTGTGTAAACAAACCAAAGAAAACCAATCATTAGTTACCATTTAGTGCATATTTTTCATTGGCCTCTCTTTGCTTGACATACCATAAACAGGATGACGGTGGTTAATATTTAATTTTAAAACATTAATTTCTTCATGTCCGGCTTTGACCAAGATTAGATCAGTCATAAATAGCTCTGGAATATTAGCTGGGTACCGTTAATGTATTTTGTGTTCTTTCAACCAGAACTTATTACAAAGATCTCACACTGCATCAATAAGTCACTATTGCTCATTTTTCGTGAGGCTCAATACACCACTGCTGTGCTATTTAGGGAGAGAATGCAATGCAATAAAATATTAATTACAGCTGAAAGGTTGGGTGAAAAATATGAACTCAATTATAGACCTATTTTGTGAGCAAAGGGCATGGTCCATACAACTCTATAGATAACAATAGTAATAATAATAATAGATTTAATAGAATTATGCTGTCACAAAAACATACCTTAATAGTGAATAGCTATAAACATTAGCGGTCTATAATATTTTATTAGAGGTTTACTTTCACAATTAATCAAGCTAGTGCTATCTATATATGTTTACAGTAGTCCACAACACAGGCTTATTACACTTATATAAGATCATAATAAGTATACCTCATTAAAAGACAATGGGATGGTAAAATACTTACATGACATGCACTTTGAGTGTTTTAGACACTTCTCAGACATTTCTGAAAATTGCTCAACCAAGGGATGTGGCTTCTCGAAAATGGACATAACTTTTGGATTTGCTCCAAAAATGCATAAAACATTTGGTACATGATTTTGGCATAAAGTAGGGCAACTAATAGATGGTGCAGGGGTACTCCACTGGCCAGCCTTCCGGCTGAGTTCGGAACATTTAGTTCCGAGTGCTGTGCACGCGCTGCGGGGGTTGGCCATGCCCCCTCATGATGTCAGGCCACGCCCCCAATACAAATCTATGGGAGGGGGCATAACGTATACCACGCCCCCTTCCATAGACTTGCATTGAGTGGGTGTGGCCGACCCCCGCAGCGCACGCAGCGCTTTGAACATAAGTTCCAAATGTAGCCGGGAGCTTGGCTAGTGGAGTACCCCTTTAAACTAGAAAGTCTAAAGATGTGCTAGTGCTACGTCTGGTACATGTTTAGACTCTCTAGCCTAAGAATGCCTATACACCTTCAATAGCTTTTGGTTAAAAATTCTTCTCTGATCATTTATGTTTTTAATGCAGAAAATAATGGTAAACTGCTGCCAGACAACTCTGTTGGTGGCTTATCTTGCCAAAAGAAAGAGGGTCAGGCAGCTGATATCCAACATGCCTGATCATTTTCTCCCTGAACATTATCTGTTGAAAAAGAGTTAGGAGCATCCATATATATATATATATATATATATATATATATATATATATATATTAGTCTTTATCTTCCTCAGTAACTATTCTGCACCTAAAAGGGTTACTATCATTTAAAGAAAAACTTTTGACATGTTGCCTAGAGTTTATACACAAGAGGTTTAAAACTGCTAAATGGTGGCATTAGAGATGCACTGCATAGTTCTTTCCAGAATTCCTAGTGGAGCATGAATGGCCTATAAATATGTCTCCCCACATCTCTACGGTACTGTTCTCAAGAAGAAACATTACCCCTTTAGTCTCACAACAATAGGCCTCTCTGCAGCAGAACCCTGTCTTGTACTAATTAGGGGGAAACAACCCTGAAAAAGCTGTCTACAGATGAGTAATGTCCCCTTCTGGGGAGATTCTGGCTCACCTTATTAGATGACTCCCCCAGGTTTCCCCCCAAAAAAAGTTTTTCTAAAAACCACCATCTGCACAAATCTTCTCATTTTCCCATAGAAAGCAATCACAGCTGAACTTTCATTTCTAGCTAAGGGCAAATTAGACAGTTGTTGTCTTAGTCAACTACGGTATATCCTATACATTGTGCAGGCTGTAAGAGATGGAGCGTGTATTCTCTTCCTAGTAAGTTTGGGACTTGTTTTTCATTGTATTACAACATTTAATTGTTTCAATAAACTTTTACTCTCAATAAATAACCACTTAACTTCAACTCTTACACAATAAATTCTATGAAGTATGATCAGAATTACAGAACTAAAGTTCAAAAATAAGAAAAATAACACAGTTGGCAGGAAGTCACACAGTTTCCTAACAAACAAATCAAACTCATTCTTTGTTTTTTAGTATAACTAGTTTTTGTATTGCTAGTCTCTTAACTCCATACATAAGAACACGCGTATTTCATGAGATAAGCACCATTGTAGAAGTATTAGCACTATAAAACCTTTGTATTTATTGCCCAAATTCAGTGTGACCACCACTTCACCTCATCTGTTTCTGAACACTATACATTCACGTACGAGCACAGTGTGATAGAAATACTTCCCTCTATTGCTTTTGCAATATGCTATCACCTAAATAAATTGTACATTATGACTGACCCAGAAGAGAAGCTGCTTATGATTGTTTATATTTTTTGGGCTTTGGGTGCGCAGTCATGTTGCTTCAGCAAGAATCTGACTGACTATCTGACTTTAAAACTACAAGCTCCCATATCTCCCCATGTAACTACCCTCACCTAACTCTCTTAGATTATGCCACGATCTAAAATTAATTTGCACTGTGGGTTTCCAGGTCATATATCCACTGAACAAGATTTAGAATTACTGAAAAGTTTCTAAATACATTCTGGCATGCTTTATAGTGGGCATACTGTGAACCCATAGCTTTAATATGACCACAAGTTAAATGAATTTTTAGATAACAGTGCTATGGCATTTCTCACGATGCGTGTTAGGTCATGATGAATACCTGTATGACACAACAATTGTTCTTGCTCACAAAGGGAACAATTTGGTAAAAGTTAAATATAGGACAAATGAGTAAAACTACATATTGTAATTAAAATCTTAGGGAAATACTAATTACTTAGGAAATGGTAATTAATATCGTTGGGGAGGCTTCAGTTTTAACATGTACCTTTCAGATTCTATTTAAAACCTGCCATAACACAGCCGTTGTGTGAAAGATAGGCTTTATACATATATGTCCCCCAAGTGAATGACTTGATCGTATGTCCAATCACTATAAAAATGCTAACGGTAGCTATAAGCTGTATTTTGCTACTTTTGCTAGTTCCATTACAAGTGAATATTTTGGCATGACTCTATGTAGGGCTTTACTGTTATGAGTCGTGCCGCGGCCGGTCATACTGGTCGCGGGTGTAATCACAGCCCGTCTCCCTGTGCAGCTTCAGGGACAGGCAGTACCGCGGCCAGCATGTCCGGCTGCGGTCGCACTCTGTCAGCCAGCGGTTACTTACCTCACCGCACTCCTGGCTCCTCTGCTCCCTCTGACTGCCGGCGTGTGCGTAACTGTTTCCTAGGGTGCACGCACCGGTTTTCTGAAATTTAAATGGCCAGCGCACCGATAATTGGTCCTTGCCGGGCGCTGACCCTATTAAATGTCTGCACTTCCTCTTGACCCCTGCCATGCCTATTAGCCATTGAGAAAGCGTATATTGCAGTGACTTGTCAATACCGTGTACCAGTAACGTTTTTCTACGTTTCCTGACCACGCTCCTTGCCGCCAGCCCTGACCTTCCTACCAGTCCCTGTCTCTGAATTTCCTTATTACATTTTATCACGCTTCACCTCAGCCGCCACTGTGGGTTACTTGTACCAGGGGTAGCGACCTGGGAGTTCGCCTGCCACAGCAAGTCCATCCCACTTTGTGGTGGCTCTGGTAAAAAACAGCGGCTCCTTAGACTCCGCTCCCTGGTGTGGCTTTCTCCAGTGGTACAGCAGATCCACTACTCAGACCGTTATATTTACGTATCTGAAGCTCTTTAATATATATATATATATATATATATATATATATATATATATTTTTTTTTTTAAGTAATAGGACTGTAATTAATAACAACATTTAAAGCAGACCTGTTAGCAGAAAACATAGAGGTAAGTACATCCATGGCTAGATAGGGCTAGTCATGTTTCTGGACCTACCTTTTTTTTTTTTTTTTTTTTTTTCAATACTCCTCTCTCTATATCCAAACAAGGTTCAAGTGCAGAGGAGGCATCTCAGGAATGACAAGTCCATTGAATGTCCTCTTTATCAAAGCCCCGCGACTCCACATGCATCCATCTACCGGATTTCACGGGGACACTAGATAAAAAGGACCTAGCCTGGATTTACCTAGGTTTTTGTCATGCTGGGGATTCCCCCTTCCCCTTTGGGCACTTGAGCCTTATCTGCCTTTAAAAAAACAAAAAGGCCAATATTTCGTTGATGGAGAGGACTATTTAAGTAAAAAAGGTATGTTCCGAATCACAATGACCAAATCCATCTAGCCATAGGCTTATTTACATGCCTGTTTTTTTTCTGCTGATGTGTATGCTTTAAGCTAGAGATTTAAATGTTGTTTCTATATTTTCCTGTCTATTTAAGAACAAGAAACAAATTTATTATGTCTAAGATTAAAACTGGTAGTAGATAATATAAAACAACGTAACTGCTACTATTGCTATTCATTGGCTATACAAAATAGTACCAAGCACCAAACAGGTTGCAAGCCATGCATTGTGTGACTTAAAAATCAGACACATTGTCAGAAGATTTTTTTTGCACATTAACCCCTTGTCCTTGGCTGCACATAAACTTCACACTCTATTAACTTCTATAACAGAAAAAGTCAAAATACCCCACTCTACACAGCTTCCTCCATCAATGTCATCAAAGAACCACTCTGTCCAATACGCACAGCTGCTATATTGCTCACTTGGGAACTATCAAAGCTTTTCTAAATATATTATTACATGTGCATTTTCAATACTGCAAACATTTATGTGCTTTAAACATAATGAATTGTCCATGGGTTGTCTTTATACATTTTCATCAGTGATCTGCATCTGGTCAATTTCCAGCTGTTGTAAAACAATAAGTTTTAGCACGATATGGGAATCTACAATTTTCATACCATAAGTTGACTAATAGTTTAAACAAGAGAGGTGCAGGTTACAAACCACTGTTTTTATATACTATATACTCTTATTTATGATATCATGCATTAGGTTATCTCACAGTTGCCAGAGAGAAAAAGGAGTAAAGAACGCATAACTTGCTTAAATATATTTAATAATGAAAGCTAAAATAGAAGCATAAAAAATGTTGATCATTGAGATTTGGGTGTTTAGACTCTCATCGATTGCTAGAACGTGCAGGGAGAATCATTCTGTTAAGCGCTTCTCTCCCTAAATTTCTGCTCACTTCTGTCTACATAGACTTTCTTTGAAGTATGTCTTATGCAATGAGCAGTGAGATAAGAAGAGAAGTACTTAACCAAATGCTTCTCCTGGTTTGCTCTTGTGATAGTTGGGGATCTAAACAACTAGACCCTGACTGATTAACTCCTTAACGACCACGGACGTAAATATACGTCCTGGTTTGGCGGTACTTCCCGCACCAGGACATACATCTACGTCCTGTGTAGGACCGCGAGCATCGGAGCGGTGTTCGTGTCATACACGGCAGGTTCCGGCTGCTATCAGCAGCAGGGGACCCGCCGGTAATGGCCGACATCTGCGATCACGCAGATGTCCGCCATTATCCCCTCAGATGCCGTGATCTGTACAGATCACGGCATCTGCGGCAATGCGCATAGTAAAATAGATGAGAGGTCCCCTCACCTGGCTCCGGCTGTCTCCCGGCGTCTCCTGCTCTGGTCTGAGATCGAGCAGACCAGAGCAGGAGATAGCCGATAATACTGATCAGCGCTATGTCCTATACATAGCACTGAACAGTATTAGCAATCAAAGGATTGCTATAGATAGTCCCCTATCTATAGATATTTTTTCAAATAAACATATTTGGTATCGCCGCGTGTGTAAATGTTCAAACTATCACAATATAATGTTAATGATCCTGTACGTTAAACGGCGTAAACATAAAAAATTGAAACTGTCCAAAAATGCTGCTTTTTTGGCACATTTTATACAAAAAAAATTATAAAAAATGAAATAAAAGTTTTATATATCCAAATGTGGTATCCATAAAAAGTTCAGTTGACGGCGAAAAAAATGAACCCTCATACTGCCCTATATACGGAAAAATGAAAAAGTTATAGGTGGTCAAAATAGGGGGATTTTAGATTACTGATTTTGTACAAAAAGATTTAGATTTTTTTTTAAGCGGTACAAAAATATAAAAGTATCTAGCCATGGGTATCATTTTAATCGTATTAACCCACATAATAAAATACACATGTCATTTTTACCGTAAATTGTACAGTGTGAAAATGAAACCCTCCAAAATGTGCAAAATTGTGGTCTTCAATTAAATTTCCTCCCTAAAAAACATTTTTTGGGTTCGCCGTACATTTTATGGTAAAATCGGAGGTTTCATTACAAAGTACAATTGGTCACGCAAAAAACAAGCCCTTATATGGGCCTGTAGATGGAAATATGAAAGAGTTACGTATTTTAGAAGGCGAGGAGGAAAAAACGAAAATGCAAAAATAAAATTGGCCTGGTCCTTAAGGTGAAAATGGGCTTGGTCCTTAAGGAGTTAAAATATCTGACATATCTATGTCAAAAGTTTTTGTGACAATGGCACTTTAAAGCAGGAGACTGATGTCTAAGCGTTCAATTGAAAGATTCTGCAGTTATATCACAGTTAAGCCCATTTTACTTTAGATGTAATAACAATGATGCTAATAAAATATAATAAATAAAATGGCATACTGTAACTAAAGAGAGATTATAAATAAGATGCTAGACTGTTAGTTTTACCCCTTCTTATAACTATTGAACTCTATAGAAACTTTTATCTTAGTGATCTACTCTAAAAACAAGGACCCAGATCAACCAATCACAGCTCAGCTTTTATGCGATTGGTTGCGATAGATTGATAAATCTGGGCCAATAGGATTTATAAAAATTAAAGCTTTCACAACAATGCATCCTCCACATAATTACCAGGTCAAAGAGACGACCCTGCGGTTGAGAGCCTGAGACACTGCTGTCAGACATTTACTAAGGTTTAGGTAATATTACAGCAGGCACTTGCTTTGTCTGTTTTACAAAGTTTTTTTTCTACCAAAACATCTAAGTGTGTCAGTGCATTCATTAATTTCACATTTAATCAGCTATAAGAAGACATTAAATAGTTAATTAAAGTTTTATGTTAACTGATTGAAGACAAATTGCGCAATACACTAAAGAGAACTAAGCAATAAAGATAAGGTGTTATGTATGTTTCAAATAAAGTGCATTTCCGAGATAAATGTCGCCTGACAGCAGCACGCACTATTAAATGACCTAAGCAGCAGTAAAACTTCAGCACTAATTCTCCATCTTTACCTCCCAGACTAGATATTGTCATAATCTTTCCTACCATCTACACCAATCACAAGAACAGAGTAAATTCACAGTGCACAGGGAAAAGAACATTAGCTGATAATCTGTTACCTTAACCTTTTAATAAAAAAATTTAAAAATAGAAGTAAACACCATTTGAGGGTAAAATTATATAAAGAAGTATTAAAGTCACACTCTGGGCAGAAATCCAGGGGGTTATTATTATTAGGACCCTGTAACACGGCACTTGGTAATGTATATACTTGGGGTTGTAATGTTTCCTAAGTTAAGGACATTTACAAATGAATGGCCTACCTTTTGCATACCTTTGACTAGTAAAAATATAGATAATATAATAATAATAATGTATACAAGGGTCCATTCCATTTTGTACATTTCTGAGAAAAAAATAAAAGAACATATGGGGTGTAATAGCCCAACAGTTTTAGGCCCTAATCATTTTGACTTTGGGTCAAACTCTGGAGGTGGTGGTCAGGTAGCAGAGACTAGGACAATCAGGTGAGTCATGGGAGGCGACATAGGTAGTGGAGTTGGGTTCAAACAGATGAGTCATGGCAGGCTGCACAGGTTCAAGGTCAGTTTCCTGGCTCAAGCACAGGAAGGTTGTGTAGAAAACAAGTGTAAGACTGAGGCAATGTATAAAGAACAGGCACAGGTCAGGCACAGAGTAACAGATCTAATCAGGAACGGCACACCTTCGCTATGTTAAAACCACTTAACTGATCAGGCATTGGTGAGCGGGTGGAGCAGCCTTAAATAGGTAGTGCCAGGCAAGAATAGGCAGAGGACATGTTAACAGCGGAGAAAACAAATGTGCACACCCTATGGGCCTTATCATAAACTGCAACAACAGAGGAAGCCTGGACTGGACAGCATGCACAGTGAGCGATGAATAGAGGGTGACCAAGCAATGGTGAGTGCTGGGAGAGATAGTACACTTGCGGGTACCAACCGCCTGCATTACATAGGGATGAAAATGTATACTTTCAACAAATCAGAAGAGAAAAGCATAACCAATGATAATGAACATTTTATTTTAATACAATTTATTGCCTTTTATGGGAAAAATCATAGAACAATCACATATATCAATCCCCATAAGATCACAAGTTTCCTATCCACAGCACATGCTTATTTTCTTTCTAGTGTAAAAAAAAGAATGGATTATTTTATCACCTGCATACTGACTGTGCAGTTGTGGCACATGCCTTTACTACTATGTGACAAGGCAAGTGACATGTGTCCATGACTTCTGGAGACAAACTGGTACCATTGTTATAAAGCTGGTTGATCGTGAGCACTGAACATCAGGAGATCAAAAATGCAGAGCTGAACTGCCTACGTCTTATCTATCATGTTATTAACCCCTTAAGGATAAAGCCCATTATGGCCCTAAGGACCACGTAATTTTTCATTTTTGAATTTTAGTTTTTTTTCTCCTCCCCTTCTAAAAATCATAACCCTTTCAATTTTGAACATACAGACCCATATGAGAGCTTTTTTTTTTTGCATCTCCATTTGTATTTTTTAATTACTTCACATATTTTTTAACAAAATCAGCACCAAAACAAATAAAAACGTATAAGTGGGGTGAAATAAAAAAAATGCCCCTTTGTAACTTTTGGGGGCTTCTGTTTCTACGCAGTGCACTTTTCCGTAAAAATGACACCTTATCTTAATTCTGAACGTCCATATGGTTACAAAGATATCCAATTTATGTAGATTTTATTTTATTTTATCACTTTAAAAAACACTTTTCCGTAAAAATTACACCTTATCTTAATTCTGAACGTCCATTTGGTTACAAAGATATCCAATTTATGTAGGTTTTATTTTATTTTATTTTAACTACATGCACCAAAATTTGTATGTTTAAAATTGGCATCTTTTGGCCCCTATCAATTTGTTATTTTTCTGCATAGGGGGATATATGAGGGCTCATTTTTTGCGCAGTTTTTATCAGTATTTTTGTTTTAATGGGACTTTTTGATTGCTTTTTATATAGTTTTTATGGTATATGAAGTGACCAAAAATGCACAATTTTGGACTTTGGTGTTTTTTATGTGTACGTCATCGACTGTGCAGTTTAACTAACCATATATTTTAATAGTACGGACATTTACACATGTAGCAATATATGTTTGTTTATATTTGATTACATTATGTTATTTAAAAAATGGGAAAAGGGGCGTGATTAAAACTATAACTAGTGGATGGGCTTATTCACATTTATTAACTTTTTTTCACACATTTTACTTTTATTTTTAGCCCCCATAGGGGGCTATACCATGCAATTTTTAGATTGCATACACTGTTAAATGTTATGCCATTGAATAGCATTGATCAGTGTTATCAGTGCTCTGCTGTTCCAGCCTGTGGAGGCTGGAGGCAGCAGAGGATCACTGATTGGACGGCGAGGAGGCAGGTAAGGGCCCTTCTGCTGTCCTCTGAGCTTATCGGGACATCACGATTTTATCGCAATGGTCCCGATAAGCTCTGCTGAGACCCTGGGATTGTTTTAGTTTCATTTTAGACAGTGTGATCATCTTTATTTCTGGCGTCTAAAGGGTTAATGCCAGGCATCGGCATGATTGGTGATGCCTGCCATTAACCCTAGGTCCCGGCTGCTGATAGCAGTTGGGACCAAACAGGTTTGAAGTACGCTCAGCCTGTGAGCGTGCTTTAACCCCTTCCCGACCCATGACATACATGTACGTCATGAGCAGGAAGGTTTACCTGACCTATGACGTACATGTACATTATGCAGATACAGGCCGCTACTCGCGGAATCCCGCTGCACCCAGTAAGATGGTGGCTATCACAAATAGCCAGCCATCTTGCCTCGGGACCTAGGGAGGTTTTGTTCTCCCCCTTCACCACGATTCCTATTATCAGCTAGTTAAATATGACTAGCCGATGGCAGTGTTTCAAAATGAAAATCCTGAGCAGAGCAGTGTTTGTGTCACACACACACAGCTCTGCTAAGTGTCCCAGTGTCCTGTCCCCCTTCCTGGTGTCCTATCCCCCTTTACCAATGTCCTTTACCAGTCCCGAGCTTCCGCAGCTGCCCTCCTGCATGCTTCACTTCCGGTTGAAACAAGTGCAGTAATTTTTTTTTTCTCAAATGAGCTGTTTAGTTGTACAGCAGCTTCCCCTAGTGTCCTAAACCTAAACTAGGGGGAGCTGTTATACAGAAGTAAAAAATAAATAAATAACTATATAATATATATATATATATATATATATATATATATATATATATACATACATATACATACACACACATGTATATCTATATATATCTATTCATATATATATGTGCGTGTGTATATATATATATATATATATATATATATATATCTATATATATATATATATATATATATAAATAAATATGTATATGCATATAATATATATATGTATATATATATATATATATATACACACACATATATACAGTCATGGCCGTAAATGTTGGCACCCCTGAAATTTTTCAAGAAAATGAAGTATTTCTCACAGAAATGGATTGCAGTAACACATGTTTTGCTATACACAGGTTTATTCCCTTTGTGTGTATTGCAACCAAAAAAGGGAGGAAAAAAGCTAATTGGACATAATGTCACACCAAACTCCAAAAATGGACTGGACAAAATTATTGGCACCCTTAACATAATATTTGGTTGCACACACTAGTAACTGAAATCAGTCACTTCCTGTAACCATCAATAAACTTCTTACACCTCTCAGCCGGAATGTTGGACCACTCGTCCTTTGCAAACTGCTCCATGTCTCTCTTATTGGAAGGGCACCTTTTCCCAACAGCAATTTTAAGATCTCTCCATAGGTATTCAATGGGATTTTGATCTGGACTCATTGTTGGCCACTTCAGACCTCTCCATCGCTTTGTTGCCATCCATTTCTGGGTGCTTTTAGACATATGCTTGGGGTCATTGTCCTGCTGGAAGACCCAAGATCTCGGGCGCAAACCCAGCTTTCTGAAACTAGGCTGTACAGTGCGACCCAAAATCCGTTGGTAATCCTCAGATTTCATAATGACATGCACACATTCAAGGCACCAAGTGCCAGAGGCAGAAAAAAACCCATCATTGAACCTCCACCATATTTCACTGTAGGACTCTGAATTTTTTTCATTGTAGGCCTAATTCCATTTTCGGAAAACAGTAGAATGATGTGCTTTACCAAAAAGCTCTATCTTGGTCTCATCTGTCCACAAGGTGTATTCCCAGAAGGATTTTGGCTTACTCAAGTTCATTTTGGCAAAATGTAATTTTGCTTTTTTATGACTGTGTCAGCAGTGAGGTCCTCCTGGGTCTCCTGCCATAGCATTTAATTTCATTTAAAAGTTGACAGATAGTTCGCGCTGACACTAATGCTCCCTGAGCCTGCAGGACAGCTTGAATATCTTTGGAACTTGTTTATGGCTGCTTATCCACCATCCGGACTATCCTGTGTTGAAACCTTTCATAAATTTTTCTCCGCCGTCGACACCCAGGGAGATTACCTACAGTGTCATGGGTTGCAAACTTCTTGATAATGTTACGCACTGTGGACAAAGGCAAATCTAGATCTCTGGAGATGGACTTGTAACCTTGAGATTGTTGATATTTTTCCACAATTTTGGTTCTCAAGTCCTCAGACAGATCTCTTCTCTTTCTGTTGTCCATGCTCAGTGTGGCACACACATGCAAAGACTAAGTGAACTTCTCTCCTTTATATCTGCTTTCAGGTGTGATTTTTATATTGCCCACACCTGTTTCTTGCCCCAGGCGAGTTTAAAGGAGCATCACATGCTTGAAACAATCTTATTTTTCGACAATTTTGAAAGGGTGCCAATAATTTTGTCCAGACCATTTTTGGAGTTTGGTGTGACATTATGTCCAATTTGCATTTTTTCCTCCCTTTTTTGGTTTAGTTCCAATGAAACATGTGTATAGCAAAACATGTGTTACTGCTATCCTTTTCTGTGAGAAATACTTAATTTTCTTGAAAAATTTCAGGGTTGCCAACATTTATGGCCATGACTGTATGTATATATATATATATATATATATATATATATATATATTTATATACACACACACACACACATATACTCAGAATTCAAATAGATTTTGAACTTTTGGCGAAAATTTTTAAAATTCTGATATTATAATCCTTCTAATGTCGTAAAAAAGTTGAATAATGTTTAAAAAATGATGCCAGCATAAAGTAGACATGTGAATGTGAATTAATAACTACATTTATTTTGCATGACTATTTGTCTTACAAGTAAAGAGTTTCAAACATAGAGAAATTAAAATTTTTCCAATTTTTCACAATATATTAGAACATTTCACAAAAATCGCTTCACGTATCAGCAAAAATGTACCACTAATATAAAGTGCAATATGTATTGAAAAAATTACCTCTGAATCACTTTGCCAGTTAAAAGCACTTCAAAGTTATTGCCACTTAAAGAGACACATGTCAGATTAGAAAAAACGGACTGGGTCATAAAGGCCAAAACCAGATGGGTCATGAAGGGGTTAAACACTGATGATGGGACCAGGGCATAGAGGTACACCCCTGGTCCTTAGGTACTGGGATGCAAGGGCGTACCCATATGTCCATCGTCCTTAACAGGTTAAAAAACAATTGACTTTAAACTGTAAATGTTCAATTCTCTGAAGAATGCTTCTACAATCGGCAATGTAAAGCATAATGTTCTATAAGTATCTTTCTCCCAATTGCTATAAATTTACTCTACCTTGACTCATTAACAACACAGCCTGTTTGTAAAAGAGATAAGAAAAATAGTATGCACTAGGGATCGACCGATATCATTGCAGGTTAGGGTGCAATGATATCGGTGCAGGTTAGGGCCGATAGCCGATAACTTATACCGGCTATACCGGATAAGTTATCGGCTATTTAACCCCCTGCGACACCACTGCAGATCATTGATTTAAAGCGGGCGCTTTAAATCAATGATCTGCAGTGGCTTTTGCGGGGCCATAGGCCGCCGCCGCCGCCACCACCCGCTTCTCTCCCCCTACCTGTCAGGGTGGTCCGGGCCATCCATCCATCGTTCCTGTAGTGTCCGGGGGCGTTCCGGGTGAAGAGTGAACCGGTCCGGGCTGTCCTTCTCCGGCGGTCATCTTCTCCACTCCGGGCAGGCTCCGGCCTAGTACACTGCATAGACGCCGCTGCGCAGTGACGCCCGTGTGCAGCGGCGCACCTGACGTCACGGCGTAGCGGCGTCTATGCAGTGTACTAGGCCGGAGCCTGCCCGGAGCGGAGAAGTTGACCGCCGGAGAAGAAGGATAGCCCGGACCGGTTCACTCTTCACCCGGAACGCCCCCGGACACTACAGGAACGATGGATGGATGGCCCGGACCACCCCCATTACGGGTAAGTTAAATTTTTTTATTGACTCGGAGGGTGGGGGAGGGGCCTGACCGGTATAGCGGTATGGGCAAAAATCCATACCGGTATACCGCCCAGCATCACGATGGGGGGTGCGACACGGTGCGGTGGGTTGGGGGTGCGGTGCGGCAGGTCAGGGGGTGGCGGTCGCGGTGCGGTGGGGGCGGTGCGGTGCATTATCGGCTTGTCGGCAAGGTAATTGCTGATACCGATAATGCCCAAAATCGTGATTATCGGCCGATAATATTGGCCATACCGATAATCGGTCGATCCCTAGTATGCACTCTTATCCTCAATGACAGTCAATGAGTTTTAACTCTTATTGTACTTCTTAACATCAAACTCAATTTTTTACAGTTCTGTTACATTTACCAGCTTAGAGAAAGTTAATCGACTAGCATATTGCACTTAAAAATCTCCACCACGCTGACATATTCCAGGCTCGCAGCACCATAAAAGTTTTCTAACAACCACCTTAAACCCTGTGAAGAGAATCAATAACTGAACAAAACACATATTACAAATTATGTGAATTATGGTGTTTAGGAGCAGAAGAACTAGGTTTTTCTAAGTAATCTAGAAGGAAATGCACTGCACCCTCGGTGCATGAGGCAAACTATCAATACTAAGCTAAATAAACTCAGAGTATTTCACACAGAAGTAAAACATACCGGAGAAGATAAATGTTTAGAGAAATTCAATTGATTCATGTAAATTGTAGAAGTATAAATATTATATATATTTGATATTAATAGAATCTGCCAGTAATTTTACTAAAGTTAGTACGTAATTTAATCTCAATGAACTGTAAATATAAGGATAGTAATATGGGTAGGTATACATGCAAAGTAGCATTTACACAAATACCAGCACCTAAAGTCTCCCAGCATCAAACAGCCTCCATTGGCTTGCCTTCATTTCATAGTGTGTCCTAGTGCTACGTTGTAAGCAACGCATGTCTACCCAGATGTCCACATGATATAAAACAAGATTCATCACACCAGGTCACCAGAGTAATCTGAAATGCTCTGTGTGTTCTGAAACTTTTTATCAAGGTATTAAAGGGGTTATCCAGGAAAAGAGAAACACAGATAATTGTCCTCAGGTTGTATGTGGTATTGCAACATGACTGTAGAACTGAGTTGCACTGGTCGCGCAAAAAACAAGCCCTCATACTAGTCTGTGGATGAAAATATAAAAGAGTTATGATTTATTGAAGGCGAGGAGGCAAAAACGAAAACTTAAAAATGTTATTGTCTGAGTCCTTAAAGGGGTATTCCAGGCAAAAACTTTTTTTTATATATATCAACTGGCTCCGGAAACTTAAACAGATTTGTAAATTACTTCTATTAAAAAATCTTAATCCTAGTTATTAGCGTCTGAAGTTTTCTGTCTAACTGCTAAATGATGATGTCACGTCCCGGGAGCTGTGCATGATGGGAGAATATCCCCATAGGAGCTGGACAGCTCCCGAGACGTGAGTCATCAGAAAGCAGTTAGACAGGAAACAGCAACTCAACTTCAGAAGCTAATAACTATTGGAAGGATTAAGATTTTTTAATAGAAGTAATTTAAAAATCTGTTTAACTTTCCAGAGCCAGTTGATATATAAAAAAAAAGTTTTGGCCTGGAATACCCCTTTAAGGCCCAAATGGGCTGAGTCCTTAACCTCTACAGGACACAGGGCGTATGGATACGCCCTGCATTCCGAGTCCTTAAGGACACAGGGCGTATCCATACGCCTGTGGGAAATCCGGTCCCCACCGCTAGCCGGTTGGGGACCGGAGCCGGATACCTGCTGAAATCGTTCAGCAGGCATCGCGGCATATCGCCCAGGGGGGTCATTATGTCCCCCCATGTCGGCGATGGCCGCAGATCGCTGAACAATTCAGCCCAGCGATCTGCAGCGATTCTGGTCAATCGGGTCTCCAGTGACCCAGTGACTCAGAATTACTGGCTGATCGGGGCCATAGTCAGCAGGGGTGAGGTGGCACTGGTGCTACCTCACGATCGCCCTGATTCGTCGGCTGGTTTACCGGCCGACCAATCAGGGCACCTGCTGCGGGTGTCACTCCCGCAACCCGCTCCGCCCCTCTTCCGAAGCACGTGAGCGGGTGCGGGACGTGGACCCCGGCAGCTGGGGACCCCGATCCCCGGCGTCCCTGTTGGGATCGGGGCCCCAGGAGCGGCGGCGAGGGACTGACTGTATGCGGCGGCTTGCAGCAGTAGGAGATGAGTGACAGCCTCCTGCTGTTGCTTAGCAACAGCTCCCAGCATGCAAAAAGAGCATGCTGGGAGCTGTAGTTATGCAACAGCAGGAGGCAGACCACCACAACTCCCAGCATTCCATTATGGGCATGCTGGGACTTATAGTTTTGCAACAGCTGGAGGCACAGTTTTTCTATGGAAAAGTGTACCTTCAGCTGTTGTATAACTACAACTCGCAGCTTTCACAAACAGCTAAAGTGCATGCTGGGAGTTGTAGTGGTGCATCGGCTGGTTGCAAAACTACAACTCCCAGCATGCCCGTTGGCTGTCGATGACTGCTGAGAGTTGTAGTTTTGCAACAGCTGAAGGCACACTGGTTGTGAAACTCAAAGTTTTTTTTTTACCTAACTCAGTGTTTCACGACCGGTGTGCCTCCAGCTGTTGCAAACTACAACTCCCAGCATGCACCGTACATGCTGGGAGTTGTAGTTTTGCAACAGCTGGAGGCATACTGGTTGTGAAACACTGAGTTAGGTCACAAACTCAGTGATACACAACCAGTGTGCCTACAGCTGTTGCAAAACTAAAACTCTCAGCAAGTACAGTCTGTCAGCGCATGCTGGGAGTTGTAGTTTTGCAACAGCTGGATGTCCCCCCCCCCCGCCCCAATGTGAACGTACAGGGTACACTCACATGGGCGGAGGTTTACAGTAAGTATCTGGCAGCAAGTTTGAGCTGCGGCAAATTTTCTGCCGCAGCTCAAACTGCCAGTGAGAAATTACTGTAAACCCCCGCCCGTGTGACTGTACCCTAAAAACACTACACTACACTAACACAAAATAAAATAAAAAGTAAAAAATACTACAATGGGCATGGCGCTCTCACTTTGGAGCCCTGTCGTATTTCAAGGCAACAGTTTAGGGTCACATATGGGGTATCGCCGTACTCGGGAGAAATTGTGTTACAAATTTTGGGGGGTATTTTCTGCTTTTACAATTTTTAAAAATGTAAAATTTTTGGGAAAACAAGCATTTTAGGTAAAAAAAAATGCAAAAGTCGTGAAACACCTGTGGGGTATAAAGGTTCACTTAACCCCTTGTAACATTCCCCAAGGGGTCTAGTTTCCAAAATAGTATGCCATGTGTGTTTTTTTTTTGCTGTCCTGGCACCATAGGGGCTTCCTAAATGCGGCATGCCCCTAGAGCAAAAAATTGCTTCCAAAAAGCCAAATATGACTACTCCTCTTCCGAGACCTGTAGTGCGCCAGCAGAGCACTTTTCACCCCCATATGGGGTGTTTTCTGAATTGGGAGAAATTGGGCTTAAAATTTTGGGGGGTATTTTCTGCTATTACCCTTTTTAAAAATGTAAAATTTTTGGGAAAACAAGCATTTTAGGTCAGTTTTTTTTTTTTTTTTACATATACAAAAGTCATGAAACACCTGTGGGGTATTAAGGCTCACTTTATCCCATGTTAAATTCCCAAAGGGGTCTAGTTTCCAAAATGGTATGCCCTGTGTTTTTTTTTTTTTTTTTGCTGTTTTGACACCCTAGGGGCTTCCTAAAGGTGACATGCCCCCCAAAAACCCTTTCAGAAAAATGTTCTCTCCAAAATCCCCTTGAAAAATGTTCTCTCCAAAAATTCAAAAATTGGGTCTACAAGAACATGTGAGTGTAAAAAATGAAGATTTAGAATTTTCTCCTTCACTTTGCTGCTATTCCTGTGAAACACCTAAAGGGTTAAAACACTGACTGAATGTCATTTTGAATACTTTGGGGGGTGCAGTTTTTATAATGGGGTAATTTATGGGGTATTTCTAATATGAAGACCCTTCAAATCCACTTCATAACTGAACTGGTCCCTGAAAAATATTGAGTTTGAAAATTTTGTGAAAATTGGAAAATTGCTGCTGAACTTTGAAGCCCTCTGGTGTCTTCCAAAAGTAAAAACTCATAAATTTTATGATGCAAAGATAAAGTAGACATATTCTATATGTGAATCAACATTTTTTTTATTTGTAATATACATTTTCCTTACAAGCAGAAAGCTTTAAAGATAGAAAAATGCAAAATTTTCAAATTTTTCATCAAATTTTGGGATTTTTCACCAAGAAAGGATGCAAGTTACCACAAAAATTTACTACTATGTTAAAGTAGAATATGTCACGAAAAAAAAAATCTCGGAATCAGAATGATAACTAAAAGCATTCCAGAGTTATTAATGTTTAAATTGACAGTGCTCAGATGTGCAAAAAACGCTCTGGTCCTTAAGGCCAAAATGGGCTTGGTCCTTAAGGGGTTAATGGGGTCCCAAATGGAGTGCAGAAATAATTGCACTACACTAGACATCCTCAAGATTGGTATTCTTTCTTTCTGTCTACAATGAATGACTGTTAGCATAGACCTGTCAACTGTCAGGAAGTGATACAAAAATGAACTTTTGTTGCTGAAAATAGAATACTGATTTAAACACAGAATATGCAAAAACAATAGGATTGGCTATAACCTGGGAATTCCTAGCTGAGCTTATTGCTATTTCACACAACAAGGAATTGATCAATAATACGTTTGTTTCCTAATGTTAAAATAATTGGACAAGCTTGTGGCCTTTTGTAGCTGACCCTATCAGTAACCTCAAATGATTGGCTAGCATATTTATTATATAGCTTTGTATGGTGGTAAAATTGGCTGCTATTCAACCATAGTTGTTTAACAAATACTTTGTTATCTGACAATAGATCGATTTGGTAAATGTGATTTTTAGTTGTTCTAACGGTAAATAGGCATTTCGGAATTGTTTTCACCTGGTCGTGCAATGTCTTATTTTGCATATAAGCTGATAGATAATATCATTTCATATAGTGCATAATGCGCAAAAGCACTTTATATTTACATTGAGTTACAATATAATCCTCTATCCACAATTTAAAATTTGGTACTAAAATACCTATAACCTTTGTTGAGATAAAAAGTAATATTTTAGTATGAATTTAAACCCAATTTTTCTGTGGTAAATAGTAATATGTATTCAGACAATGGTACAAGTCTAAAGTGTCTACAGAATATGTCTTATAGCCCTCGATAAATCAGGTACTACAAATTAGCAGCACAATGTATTGTCTAGTAGAAGAGTTTCATGGATGCATCTTCTGTTTAATCGTGTTCTTTTCCCGGTTATGGTGCTTGACCAAACTATTTGTTCCAGCAGTTAGTTTGAAGATTTCAATTAGACGATAGATTTCTGAAGTCAGATTATCTTTCTACTTCTTCAAAAACAGACCATAAAATCAAAATGTGGGCACAATTTCAATTGTATGCTGTGGTCCCATGTTGTATTGTGTATAGATTCAGCCACACAAGGTGCACTGAATTTCCATATGGGAAATGTTTTCTGCTGCAGTAAAGATTTAAAGGAAAAGACAAAATCTACAAACATTTCTGCAATTAAACTTTATTGTTGTGGATCTTAAGCAGAATCTGTAACTTTGGATTTTGCATACATACTCAGGTAATTGACTAATTTTCTGACTGTATCCAGTTTTTGAACCAGACTGAAAAGTGCAGCAGATCACTGTTTTCAGTTTGGTTTTAAAAAAGGGATACAGTTGGAAAATGAGTCAAACTCCACACCCAATCTGCTCAGCCAGAGTCTTCATGGGTTGGCTGCATTATCAAGTCATGTCAGTGTTGATTTGCAATCAGAAACAGCTGAAAGGACAACTGCAGTGGCATTACACTTATCCCCTATCCACAGGATTGGGGATAAGTGTTTGATCGCGGGGGGTCCGACCGCTGGGACCCCCCGATCTCCCTAACGGGGCGCCGCTATAAGCGCTCATGGTGACGTAGCGTCGACCTAGAGGTCGACGGTGACGGCCCGTCTCCCCCCCGTCCCCATACAGTTCTATGGGGGATGCGGGGAGGCAAGAATGCTGCCTCCCCGCCTCTACCATAGAGATGTATGGAGAAGGCGTGCCTGCAGCAATGTCATGCTGCGGCTGGCACGCCCCCTGCAAGGGAGAGCCGCGGCCCCGTACAGGAGATCGCCGGGGGCCCCAGCGTTCGGACCCCCCACGATCAAACACTTATCCCCTATCTTGAGGATAGGGGATAAGTGTTTATAACGCTGCAGATGTTCTTTAAAGCACATGCCTGCCACATTAATTACAACAGGTAAGCAAAAGGCATACACAAGAACCTCTACATTATTCTTTAAGAATAGTCTATGCTGCAGAATGAAAAAATGGAACCAGGGAAAAAAAAAAAATCCTGAACTGCTTCATTAAACAAATACTGTACCCATATGCTACACCTCTTCGTAACATAGCAAAACAGTACATTTTCATAAGGATCATAGGTGCACATGTAACATAATACAACTAATAGGCACTGGTTTGCAAGTTTGTATTATCATCAGACACTTGTCATCAACTGAATGAAGATAGATGCCTGTCAGTAAACACTATATTTGCTATGATCCAAGGCAAAGCTGTTCAACATATTGCTGCATAAATTACACGTGTCTAGCTGTAAGTTGCCACACAATATAGCTATAATCAATAATACACTATAAACTTTGAAATAAGTTGGCAGCATCAATCAAAACAACCTGGCAAGCTTGAGCTGAATAAGAACCAATAGTCAACAGAGGAGACAATCAAAATGAATGAGTTTGTTAAATTTACGTGTATGGTAAAAGAGGCGCAATATACCACAGCAATGCACTTAGATTGGGCAAATAATTCAATGGCCCAGATTTATCAATCTGCCTGACACCAAGGCTGTCTGGTGTTGCCCATAACAACCAATCACAGCTCAGGTTTTATTTTAATCTGAGCTCATTATATTAAAGCTGAGATGTGATTGGTTGTTTTGAAGTTTTGGTTTTAGGTAGATTGAAAAATCTGGGCTATCGTCTTTGTTTCACAGTACCCAGAGACCTCAGAAGGCCGATATTACACATGTTTACCTAGTGTATAAAGTTCAAAATGCCATGCAGGATCTCCCCACTGAGGTAAATTGGACTCTTTAGACTCTTCAGACATGTGAAGTGACAAATTACCATGTAATGTTTTTTGATTTAGAACATTATTATTGCATTTACTGCATAAACAGCACAATTCTGGACCACATTGAACTCTTAAACAGGTTAATAATACTAACCTAAAGAAGGGTACATAAGCTGACCCAAAACATGTTTTTTTAGTGCTGTTTATGTATAAACAGCAAGCGATCTCCTTTGCAAAGTATGGTAGTGTGTAAAGTTCATGTGTGTTAAAAAGCCCATAATCCTTTAATAGCTGTTGGCCAAATATTTGTTCTCCTGCCAGCTATCTCATACAGTCCCCACAAACACAGGAATGTCTGGCTTGGCTGAATGATCATGAGTTCTGAAGGGAGGCTAGCCACTGCCATTATCATGCCCAATTCTTCTCTCTCCTGATCGATGATGTCGGAAGACCACCATATACATTGGACGATTGGCCAGTGCCACCGAAAACTAGGTTCGGCTGACTTTTCTAATGAGTAATTTAGTATAAAAAATTGAAACATACACTTTAACCCTATGGGATTTTACTTTGAATCTGTCAACAGTAGCATTATTTAGTTAACAAATTTTTGGGGTCCTGTCAAATAAATGTATCCTGTTTGAAGCAAAGAAATGCAAAGAAATACTCAGGTGTAAACAAAGCTTTACAGTCTCTTATCTCAATAGAAAATGGCATTTTCCTCAAAAGACAGCCTGTCTGTACTTTAGCAGTCAGAATGAGTTCACGCTGCACAGCAAACAGATCAAACATTCATCTATAAAAATGATGCATTAATGGTGCCAAAAACAATGCAGCTGAAGGATTTTGGGGATAGGTTATACTAGACAACAAAATACAGAGTAACAATCTTCACTGTAATTATTTCAGGGGCAGTTCAATAAAACACAAACTGACCCCGAGCTGTAAATCAAACACCCCTTTCGGCACAGCACAGTGGGAAATGCCACTATTTGTGGCTACCTTTAAAGGGTCTGCTACTCAGTTTATTTATTCCCAGAACAGAATGTTTACATTCCGTTGTAGAAACAGAAATACAGTAAATGACATATTTTCTCTTTTTTAATAATTAAAAGAAAATTACTCTAACAACTTTAAAAAATATTTTTTTTATGTCTTCCTTAATGAATGTACAGTATATACAGTGTGTAACGTAAGTACATCTCTTGCATTTTTGTAAATATATCTTTTTACGTGACAACACTAAAGAAGGATACTCTGCTACAAGAGAATTTGTGTATGTTATCTTCTGGAGTTTATTTACTTGCCTAGTGTTTGGTTAGTATGGTTCTATGGTATAGGCTTTGTGCTATATGTTCATTTTTGTTTTGTTTAGTTTGCATTCATGAGTGCAGTATAGTTGTTATGAAAGTAGTCTGGTTTTACATTGATCTACTAGTCTCTGCTGCCAGTATTTGTTTTTGGGAGTTTTTCTGCAGTGTTACAGACTTACAGAGTGCCCATAGCTTTTAAATCAAAAGTACTGCATTAAAGGGGTACTCCACTGGAAAACCTTTTCTTTTAAATCAACTGGTGCCAGAAAGCTGAACAGATTTGTAAATTATTTCTATTAAAAATCCCAATCCTTCCAGTACTTTTCAGCTGCTGTATAATCTTTCCGAATTTCCTTTTTGCCTGACAACAAGTGCTCTCTGCTGACACATCTGTCCATTCCAGAGTAGGAGCAAATCCCCATAGCAAACCTCTCTTGCTCTGGACAGTTCCTGACATGGACAGAGGTGTCAGCAGAGAGCACTTGTGGTCAGGCAGAAAGGAAATTCAAAAAGAACTTCCTGTGTGTTATACAGCAGCTGAAAAGTTCTGGAAGGATTGGGATTTTTTTTTATAGAAGTAATTAACAAATATGGTTAACTTTCTGGCACCAGTTGATTTAAAAGAAAATGTTTTCCAGTAAAGTACCCCTTTAAATGCAATCGGTGGTCTTTAACATAGATCAAGTAGAAAACGAATGTCCAGCACTAGGTGTTCAGGTACAAAATCTTTTGCACTTTATTGGGATACAACAGGATAAAACAGGCACGATGAAACCGCTCACATGTTTCACGCACTAGTGAGCTTAGTCATATGAATAAACGCACTAGTGCATGAAACGCGTCAGAGGTTTCATCGTGCCTGTTTTTTCCTGTTGTATCCCAATAAGGCGCAAAAGATTTTATACCTGAACACCTAGTGCTGGACATTCGTTTTCTACTTGGACTTTGGTGTTTGAAGCTGGGGCTGTGCCAGCGGGTCCGCTGCGCAGGTGCTTTCAGAGGGCTGGAGTGGAGCTGTGTTTCTCCAAACAATGACACAACATACATCTGCTGAATAAGTAGGGTGAGTAACTTGGGTTAGTGCTGCAGCTTTAACATGGCTTACCAGGCCACAGTGTTGTACATTTGCAGCTCAGTTCTCTACAAGTGAATGGTACCTGTCACAGGGGCTGCAAAATATACAGAGCTGCACCCCGTGTGGGGATTTGCTCAGGTAGTCAGGTTAGCGGATGCAGTATAGAGGCAAGGAACCAAGTTGCAAATCAAATTTCAGTGTTTTATTCACACTCAGCAAAAACATAACGGTCTTGGTGCTTGTTCATACACAGCAAAGTAAAACAGTCTTGGTGCTTGTTCATACACATCAAAACAAAGTTCACCTGGAATCCTAGGTGTCTGTCAGCCACAGAAAAGTTCACTGGCAGGCTTCCATGTGGCCTGCACGCCTGTTTGCAGTCTTTAGCCCTCAGCTCAGAGGACTCCACAGCTTCACTATCAGATGGAGGTCAATCACACACAACAACACACCTGACAGTGCTGACTGCTTTATAGGCCTGCCAAGACCCGGCCTAGAACGTGGGGAAGAGTCACCCACCGAGCACTTTGACTATTCCCAGTAAAAGCCATCCCAGATCAGCTTTACAGCCATACTAAACAGCTGAAGTGACAGACTACAATCTGCAATACTGACGCTTGAGAAAAACCCTCTCTTACCTCACCGAGGCCAGGAACCTCGGTGACACATACAGACCATCAATGATGGCCCCTTGTTCCTTGCTACACCCGTTACAGTACAGCTGTCACCAGAATACAGTGGCCCATTTCATCAGCTGATCGGTGGGGTGCTGAGAGTTGTACACATGGTGATCTGACATTAAAACATGGCTGAACTGACCAGTATTTGTTCCCATGCCACTTCCAGCATGAACTGCTGTTGCGTTCCACCAGTCTTTGTTTACTTGGTTATAGCAATGACAAGCTTTAACACCTGTTTCATTAATGCAGCCAATCACTGTCCTCACTAGTATATGGCACAATACTGCTGGAAGAGACAGGAGATTAAACTGGTGTGTCTAGCATCTTTTGTCGTTTTATTACAATTCCTATAATTGGGCACAGTTTGGAATATTTCAGAAAACCCCTTTGACAGCCTATTCTGGGGATTGGATCATCCATCAGTATCCAAGTCCCAGAAAACCCCTTCAATAAAGACTCTACAGCATCATCCGCTGTGAATGCATCTTTTGGTGTCATAATGAAAAAAACAACAACTTTGTTTACACTTGCAGTTTTATATTGAGCTTGCTTGTACTGCATGTCTGAATACAGCAAAGAAGTAATACATGTAGCTTATGATCTTCACATCTTTCAGACCAAAGAAAAATCTGTCCAATTGCCAAGAAATGTGCAGATCCAGATAAAAATACTCATACTAGTGGGCTGTCAGACGACACCGACTAACTAAACTGTACACAATGAATGTGCTGTGTCTGTGAGCAGTAGACATCACCTCATTGTCTTTCAATAACATCTTATAACAGGTTACACAGAGGAACAAGCGAGATGAATATGGCTCAATCAGCCATATCAATCAGAAGTCTAGTGACTTCATATCAACAATGACAGAAACAGAAGAAAAATAAACAACGCTCCTTAACTCCCTTAGTGACTCAGCCCATTTTCACCTTAAGGACACTGCCCCTTTTTGCAATTCTTACCACTGTCACTTTATGCAGTAATAACTCTGGGACGCTTTTACCTTTTATTCTGCTTCCGAGAATGTTTTTTTCGTGACATATTCTACTTTAACATAGTGGTAAATTTCCATTGTTACTTGCATCCTTTCTTGGAGAAAAATCCTAAAAGTTCATGAAACTTTAGAAAATTCAGCATTTTTCTAACTTTGAATGTTATATTGATTCACATATATAATATGTCTACTTTATGTTGGCATCATAAAGTTGACATGTTTTTACTTTTTGAAGACATTAGAGGGCTTCAAAATATAGCAGCAATTTTCAAAATTTTCATGAAAAATTCAAAATCTTTTCAGGGACCAGTTAAGTTTGAAGTGGATTTGAAGGGCCTTTCTGTGAGAAATACCCCATTATAGAAACTGCACGTCTTATGACATTCAGAAAGCTAGTTAACCCTTTAGGTGTTTCACAGGTATAGCAGCAAAGTGAAGGAGAAAATTCTAAATCTTCATTTTTTACACTCGCATGTCCTTGTAGAGCCATTTTTTTTCACAAGGGGTAAAAGGAGAGAAATACCCCCAAAATTTGCAACCCAATTTCTTTTGAGTTAAGAAATACCTCATATGTGGATGTAAAGTGTTCTGCAGGTGCAGTAGAGGGCTCAGAAGGGAAGAAGCAACAATGGGATTTTGGAGAGTGAATTTTGCTGAAATGGTTTTTGGGGGGCATGTCACATTTAGGAATCCCCTATGGTGCCATAACAGCCAAAAAAAATAAAAAAACACATGGCATACTAATTTTGGAAACTAAACCCCTCAAGGAATGTAACAAGGGGTACAGTGAGCCTTAACACCCCACAGGTGTTTGACGACTTTTCGCTAAAGTCGGATGTGTAAATGAATTTTTTTTTTCCACTAAAATACAGTTTTCCACCCAAATTTTACATTTTTACAAGGGGTAATAGGAGAAAATGCCCCCAAAATGTTTAACCCCATTTCTTCTGAGTATGGAAATACCCCATATGTGGACATCAAGTGCTCCTCTGGCGCACTACAATGCTCAGAATAGAAGGAGTCACATTTGTCTTTTGGAAAGCAAATTTTGTTGAAATGGTTTTTGGGGGGCATGTCACACTTAGGAAGCCTCTATGGTGCCAGAACAGCAAGAAAAAAAAAAACACATGATCTACTATTTTGGAAACTACACCCGTGTTTAACGACTTTTTGTTAAAGTTGGATGTGTAAATGAAATTTTTTCACCAAAATGCTGTCTTTTCCCCAAATTTTTTCTTTTTACAAGGGGTAATAGGGGAAAATTCACCCCAAAATTTGTAACACCATTTCTTCTAAGTATGGAAATACCCCATATGTGGATGTAATGTGCTCTGCGGGCAAACTACAATGCTCAGAAGAGGAGTGTCATTGAGCTTTTGGAGAGAGAATTTGTTTGGAATGGAAGTGAGGGGCCATGTGCGTTTACAGAGCCCCCATTGTGCCGGAACAGATGACTCCCCCCCCCCACATGTGACCCCATTTTGGATACTACACCCCTCACAGAAATTAATAAGGGGTGCAGTTAGAATTTATACCCCACTGGCGTTTGACAGGTCTGTGGAACAGTAGGCTGTTCAAATGAAAGATTACATTTTTCATTTTCACGGACCACTGTTCCAAAAATCTCATATTGAGGCTCTCTATAGTCCAGTAATAGACGTTTTTCCGGAAAATTCTGCAAATCGTCCGAATCAAATTTTTCAAAAATTGGCTCATCTTTAATCACTACATCTAAAGGGTTAAATGACATACTGATAGTAGCCAACACTCACTGCTCTGAAGCAGTGATCCACCATAAGGTGATTTTAGTATGTACCTGGCAGACAATAATGGGCATGCTTAGGAAGGATCTGCGCATGTCTTGGAGCTAAATGGCTATGTTGGGAGATTACCTTTACACTGTGGCTAGCTGTTCGGGAACTGGTATTTCCTGTTTGACTTTTCTTTTTTTGACTACAAATCCAATTCCATCTTCCTCCCTCCCACACATCAGTCACCCCACCCATTGAAACATAAATGAGCTGCATCCATTCAAATCAGTGGGATTTTCAATCAGGGTGCCTACAGCTGTTGCATTAGTTGCAGATTGATCTCTCTCCCACCAAGCGATCCCTCCACCCATTGAAGCAGACAGGCTCCCTGTCATCAGCTGACTAGTGAGTTAGGTATCGGCCATATTGCAAGCTGGGAAAAATCTGAGACAACAGTCTTTTTGTATGTTGGTAAAAATAAATATTGGAGTGAAAATCACAGAAGAATTGTGAGAAAACCGTCACATGCATGTACAGACACTATATTCTGAACTACACTAACTTTACAGCCCCTGTAGCATAGTGAAATAAAAAAAATTCCTGGAATACCCCTTTAAGTTTTCAGGGAGTAAGGTCCTTAAGTACCAGGACACAAAGGCGTACCTGTATGCCCTATGTCCTTAATGGGTTAAGACTGTGTTTACACGTTCAGGTTTTTCTTAATTGCAATTATTAAATACAAGGCCAGGAATAAATATAAAATGTGGAAAAGTCTCAGTCTTTCCTTTATGCAGGTCTGCCATGTATGATCTCTTTCTTGGTTTGTAAGTAATTGCTGCATTTAAAAACTTGACTGTGTGAACATAGTATGACCCAGGGCAATAATTGGCTCATATAGCTATCAAACACTTCTGGCATTGGCTTGAGAACAAAATGATCAGGCATTTTGAAATGAAATTGACGGATTCTCTCCATTGGGTCCATTGGGGGAGAGTGGGGAATCACTATGCACATTAGGTGGTCTTCCAAATATGGCATGCCGTGATAACCATTATGAGCGAAGAGCAAATTCTACATATTATTTCAGCTTCTCTCCCTGGGGGATCCCTACCATTACAAGCTTTATGTGCTTTCCTCCTTAGACTGACTGGTACATTTCATGTCTCATTTTTTAAATGTATTGTCCTTTAATATTTTACATTCCGTTCACTCAGTCTGTATGTATAGAATAAGGTCACAGAGGCTGCTACATGGGTAAATCTCACAGCCTCAGTTCAGTGGTTTTAGTTACGGAATTGTATTGTGTGCACATATTTTCTAACATTAATGCTAACAGTAAGCAATAGCTGAGGTGAGCATGATACAATGATTTATCATATCTCTGCCAGCCCTTGAGCTCCAACTTGTTTGGCACCGATTTCCTTCCTAAAAGGGATGCATAAAATAAATTGTCATTTTCCTTAAATCATAATTTATCATTCTGACACAAAAAAAGCCGACTTAGGAGATTCTGTGATTGTAAGAAGGAGTTCTCAAACTTTCCAGTCATGTGATGTTCTTCAAGTTCCCGGCATGATGCTGCGCACACCAGTATTGTTTTCCTTTGCAAAGAGATCATGGGGGAGATTTATCAAAACCTGTCCAGAGGATAAGTTGCTGAGTTGTTTATAGCAACCAATCAGATCGCTTCTTTAATTTTTCAGAGGCCCTTTTAAACATAAAATAAGCAATCTAATTGGTTGCTATGGGCAACTCAGTCTCTTTTCCTCTGGACAAGTTTTGATAAATCTCCCTCAATTAGTTAAAATACCAACTGTGGCGATACTGTATGTCCTGATATTATAAAGCTACAATCAAAGCAAGTTTTGACCCCACATTGAGGCATATGTAGGCAACCTGTTAAAAAATACTATACCGACATATAGCACAATCGGTTTCCAGCAGGCCCATGGACTTTAATGTGCCGAATGTAGTCTAAATTTATCTGTGTTCCCATTCAATTCTATGCAATTGTTGTTGAATTCTGATGATGGGGTCATGAACAAACTGCAGCCAAGAGACAGGACAGTGCGTAAATAAACAGAAGGACCAGGATGGACAGGAGCTCAAGCACAGGGCGAGGCGAGGAGATTTTAATCTATTCAGTTGTTGTTGTTTTATAATCAGAATACCCTTTTATGTTCAGGTTTATGTTTAGGTTTTCTTATTTGCTTGCATTTCCCCTACTAGCGCTTACTGTGTAGGGCCTTATTCTGATGTCATTTCCCCTTTCCCCATTATTTAATACTTTGAAGGAAAACTAAGCTTAAAAATAAAAGACAGCTATAAACAAGTATTTTCCCTCACTGTCAGTCTACATCTATTTTTGCTTGACGCAAACAGCCTTATAGAAATCCAGCACTGGGGTTAACCTTCTGCTGCTCTGATCCATTTTTGGCTGGGGAATGGCTGTATGGACAAAGTTTAGCAAGACAGATGAGACTTTACAGTATTTATGCTACATGGCAGACAGGGCAGATTAGGGGGTTCCCAATCTAGCTAGTTACCCTACAGCCAGACAAAGGACATAGAAGGAGGAAGAATGGAATATGGCTGTCCTGGGACACATTTAGAAGATTAGTTTTCATACATTTCTCAGTATTAAAGGTAATATGAGACAAAATAGGAGCAAGGAAAATTAGGTGATTAACTCCTACTCAACATCTTACATACTGTGCATGTATGTTTGTAGCAGCCTCAGGAGTAGATTTTGGTCCATATACATTTAGTATGGCTGACTGATTGTGCGGGATCTGAGTAAAATAAAGTTTAAAGCAATCCCCTAAAAAAATCGATTTCCTTTTCCACAAGAAAAAAATAATGTTATTGCTGGTTTCCATAAAAGTAACATTAAAATATCATGTTATTTATCCTGCACAGTGAAACATACCAGAGATGTGTTTTAGCCACCCCCAGAATGATATGCCCTTATTACTTTGTGTCTGCAATTCTACTTCAACATTACCAATCCAAATTATTGATGAGATAGGTAGTAAAACAAAAGCTACATAAAACTGGTGTTGCTACAATCATACTGACCCACAAAATTAACGGAAAATGGTCATACTGTTCACCCACACTAATCCAATGCACTGGGTTATAGTGTAGACAGATGAGGGGTCACTGACTCCTATACAAACCTGCACTCCGGAGAGCTGTCCCTCCGAAGATCTGCTTCCATCCTCCGTGAATTGCGTGCTGGAGGCGGGTCCACCGGCTTAATTTGAATATTCATTGTCACAGGTCAGTGAGCGCTCAGTTGGTGACAATGAATATTCAAGTTGAGTCGGTGGGCCAGCCTCCAGCACGCAATTCATGGAATATGGAAGCAGATCTTTGGAGGGACAGATCTTCAGAGTGCAGCATATTAAGTTTAGTGTGAGTGAACAGGATGACCTTTTTCCTTTAAGTTACCATGTCATCTATAGCATGGTGAACTCTGTAATAAAGAAAGTAAAGAAAAACAATGGCACAGTTGCATTTTTTTTTCTCATTCATCCCAACAATTTTTTTTTCTCAATACATTAGGGGGGCATTTGTCATGCCTGCACTTGGAAAAAATGTCAAAAGGTGTAATTCTAACTTCCCATTTCTTTCCTATTTATCCTTATTGTGTTTTTAATATTATTACACACCAAAATACTGGCCACTGTTCTTACCTTATCTTTTACACATTGTATTATTGGCCCTTTTTATGTAACATTTTGGACCCCTTTTTCTTTGTGTGTATCCTTATGCTTTTGTTTATTGGAAAACTTAATAAAGCTTTACTTTGGAAAAAAAATTCAAAAAGTATGCAACTTTTTGACATTCTATGAGGCCCTCATCGAGTGGATGAGGCTTGTAGTAGAGAGGGGGCGTGGTGTGTAAGATGCTGCTTTTGATAAATCCCCTACTCCCCATATAATACATTGATGGAAAAATAAAAAATAGATATCTTGGAAGAAATGAGTAAAATAAATGATAATGCCTTCACCAAATATTGTTGCATCAGGAAAGAGTTAAGGGAGAAAGTGCTGGAATATTTATTTCTTAATCTTAGGGAAATTACTTTGCTTAGAATTTCTCTAATGCTTGCTATATAAGCAAGCCTAACTATTACTAATACATGCGATGACATAGTGAGCAGTCAGCATTTTATAGGGTCTCCATTTCATTATCTGAGGACTGATGCCACAGCTCCTGAGATGTGTGAAGTTAAATGTAAATAAATAATGCCGCTTGGCCTAGTCTGAGATGTTCAGTGTCTCCTACACCAGCAGAATTACAATACCATCCTTATTATTTCCTACAAGTACACAGAGGTTCGCAGCCGTCTCTCCAGTGTTTATCCTGCCTAGTGGACTATACAGGTCAGTACTCCTATAAATCCCCTTTTCCATTCTCACAGCCGCTCAACTAATGTTCATGTAACCATCAAATCCCACCATTAGCCATAGCAAACTAGGAAAAGGATAATGCTGTTTGTTTACAATGATTAAATTTTTCCTTCCGATCTAAGGTTGACCTAGCAGCATGGATCAATAGCTGAAATCCAGTACATGTCTCCGAAAAGAACAGCTCCCTAACAAGCAGCTGAGAGAAAAAGAGAGGGAAACAGTACCTATATAGAGGTAACTAAGAATGAAAAAAAATCCCTTCATGCAATGCGTGCTAAAATAAGCTGAACGTATAAGGAGGTTTATCGTTTGTCGCCTTATTTGTCATGCAAAAAAACTGCAAGTGGGTAAGATACACGTATTCCAGATCCTACTGTGTCCCAGTGAAGTAAAACTGGATGTCTGGTTAGCATTGTTTCCTCCAGGTACTGCAGTTTCCTTTCACTTCCCTTAGGTGACTTCCTTTGAAACCAGCCCTAATGTGTGTGTATGAAATAGAGAAATCCGATTGTAAGCCCTATTAGGCACAGGGACTGACATGAATGGTGACAATATCTGGACAGCATGCAGAATATGCTAGTGCTCTATAAGCAACAGGAAATAAATACATCAGATTGGCCAAAATCAAATGAAAATTATTTCCAAAATAGCTATACTTAAAGCGTACTCGTCAGATCAAAAAAAAATATATATTTTTTTTAAATATATCACTCAGTACCTAATCCTGACCATGTACATCTAATTGTTATGTGTCTAGCACCTTTATTTTTTTTTTTATTACACTTTTTGTTTAGCTCACTAGTCTGAATTCCTCTCAAAGGGAGGGGGCGTGGCCTCACTGTGCAGGTCTCCGCCCCCTCCCTCAGTATGCTGTCTGCCCACATCTCCCCTAGCATTAGCAAAACTACAACTCCCAGCTTGTCCTCACTGACAGTAGCGGGACACAAGCTGACAGTGGGAGGATTTTTCATCCAGCTCTGAGCCCTGCGCTCACAGCTGTCAATCAAGGAGGTGTGTCCATGACATAGGTGATGATGCATGGACACAGCAGGACTAGTATATGTCCAAGCAGGCAGGGGGGGGGGCAGTTGTTTGACTGGCTTTTTCAGCATGAAATACTGAACATTTTCTAATGAAAGCAATTGCAAAACCTATTGGTTTTGCATGCTTTACAACATATCAAAAGTTTTTGTATCTGACAGTGCCCATTTAAAACACTCCAGAGCTCAGATATAAAATGGGTGTAGATAAAGGTAGTTGTCTATAACTAGTCAGATACAGCACTTCTTTTCTGTACAAATTTTTTAATATGAGGTCAAACATTACAGAGTTGTACTGCCCCCTCCAGTATAATTACACTCTTGTAATGATCAACAGACAATTAAAATTGAGCACATTATTCTGTTAAGTAACAGTAATGCAAGTTCCGTCTATTTGTGTGTTTCAGAATAAATAGCTCCCTATGAATTAAATAGTTTAGTGTTGTTGTTGCAGACATGCTATAAATCCTGTAAATCCTTTTTCCCTAAAGTGATTTAATAAAACAAGACGCTAACACAAAGTTAACAAGCTGCACCAATACCGTCCTTGTGGTGGTTACTATGGAAACTGCATCAAGATTGCTAAAAACAAGATATTATCTAGAAGAAAAATATATTTTCCCACAGTAAAGTGGGAAGCGGGGAAAAAATTACACCTGCTGAGAGCTCGGGATTCTTACTGTTGTTAATGGTATTCTGTGCCCCCTTTCTATTTTTGCATATGTGTTACACTTAAATGCTTCAACCCTTTAATAATGCTCAGGAAGGGATAACAAATATGTACTCTTTTGCCACCTGTGCCAGTCCCTGCTGATCAACACATAGTAAACAACATAGGAAATGCCCACTCAGCCAATCACTAGCCAAAGCAGTCACCCACATCAGCCAGTGACCTGCTAAATGGGCATTTACTATGTTTCAAGAGGCGAGCAGGAAGTGCTGAGCAGCAGGCAGTGGACTGTCAGAACAGCATCGGTGGGGGATTTGTAAAAGGTGAGTACATCTTTGAAATATTTTTTTTAATGCTACTCTTAGCATGATTAAAGATAAACAAAATCTCTGGGTAACTTTGTTTTTAAAGGAATAATTCCAACAAGCCATTTAATATTAGACAAATATGTTCTAAGTAAACACAAAACCCTGTTTGTAATTTGTAAAGGGGAAACTGCAGTTCAGTCCTACCTGGCCCTATCTGGTCCTATTAAAAAATTTACCGTATTTTTCGCAATATGAGATGCTCCGGCATATAAGACGCACCTGATTTTAAAGGAGGAACATCTAGAAAAAAAACATTCTGAACCAAATACAATGTAAAGTATAGGACAGTGTTTTTTAACCTGCAGACCTCCAGTTGTTGCAAAACTACAACTCCCAGCATGCCTGGACAGCCGTTGGCATGCCAGGAGTTGTAGTTTTGCAACATCTGGAGGTCCGCAGGTTGAAGACCACTGGTATAGGAGATAATACTCACGTGTTCCCGCCGATCCGGACCCGTCGCCCTCCATCGCTGTCCCCATGGTGTCCCCGTCGCTCCGGAATGTCTCTGCTGCTTGGGATCCTCGCTCTCCGTCGCCGCCATTACGTTGCTACGCACGCCGCTCCTGTTGGATGACGGGACGTCGAGCGCGATGATGTGATAACGACGAAGGAGAGCGCCAGCCATGCAGGGGATCCCGGCAGGGAGCAGTCATTCGCCGATCGGACACCAAGGAGGCAGGTAAGGTCCCTCCCGGTGTCCTGTAAGCTGTTCGGGACTGCGGCGGTCCCGAACAGCCCGACTGAGCAGGCGGGTTAGTTTCAATTTCGCGATAGGACAGGTTTTAATGTGTATTTGCTGTATAAGACGCACCAACTTTCCCCCCCAGTTTTGGGGAAGAAAAAGTGCGTCTTATACGGCAAAAAATATGGTAATTGCCCCTTATCTAATAAATCGACCAGTTACATACAATACCTTTTTTATGTTTACCGAGTTCTACCCAAAAAATATATAGTTGGTATCTCTACATTGATTTAAACTATCAATACTATTGAGGAGTATTTCTAACAGGCGTTCTCTTTGTAAATTTTGTATTCTACGATATGTCACTTCAAGATTCTGCTTTGAAATGTAATTTGATGCAGTTTTTCTTATTTTTGGTTTGTTTTTCTTTTCTTTTTTTTTTTTATAGCAATGAAGTAAACAGAATACATTTATGAGAGATACTTCAGCCAGAAAGGGTTTGATTTCCTGTCTAGATTCATGATTATACAGAAATGTGAGATTTAATAGACAAAGATTTACCATTACAGAAGCAAGAAATTGAATTTTATTGTAGAGACCTTAATCTAGATCCCATGAAACAACAGAACATAGTGCAAGCCTATTTTGAATTACAAAGTAAACTTGTAATATATAATATTACATGATTAAATAGTGTGTGATAAAGAGAAAAATAAAATATATGAGTTTCGCATCTTGTGGTCGTTTTGAAGGTACAAAAATACTGACTTAATACAGGCATATAATGGAAAATAGTCTTATGGGAGTTCAATGGATGATATCTGACTGCAGAATGTTAACAGAAATGACAGAACAGAAATGATTCTGCCTATGCACTATGAAGGATTGTGCATTACAGCAGGCTAATCATTAAAATCCAGTACAATATAACAGTATATAAAATATGAACCTTAAAGAAACCGAAAGTATGCCTATGGAAGGTAATCCACAAGACATAAGCTACATGAGCTTTGTGTGGGTATGAAGCAGTTCTGCAAGATGATTGCAATACAAGAACACATTAGACAACTGTACACACTGTATATACATTACACTGTGGTCTAAGAATGAACAATCAACCATTAACAATTTTGCCTTAGGATATTGAGTGCTCTTCAACTTTTGAGCTAGTCTCCAGACATTCCCTTACTCCAACCAATATCTCTCCTGTTTTAAGAAAAAATATGGAGCACCACATAGGCTGATATTGTGTCAGCAATCGCAATAAAAATGATCATATAGCAACAGCTGCCAAGAATGACAGTATAACTGGCACCTCCACGCAGAAGTGGCAATGCTCAAGAATGTCAAAATGGGGTGAAGTCGGGATGTGGTCTCCGTGCTGCTGGAACTTAGGTGAGATCAGCAAAATTCTGAACTCATCGGTAGTATAGGATTAACTTTATTATGTTCACACAACGCGTTTCTGGGTCTAAACCTTTTCATCAGGCCTGATGAAAGGGTTTACACCCAGAAACGCATTGTGTGAACGTAATAAATATAATCCTACATTACTGATGACTTCAGAATTTTGCTGATCTCACCTAACTTCCAGCAGCGCGAAGACCACATCCCGACTTCACCCCTTCTCCTTATCCTGATCTAACGCCAATGCTTTCGGTGTGGGAAGTCACAGCAGCTTTATCTACCTTGATACGCCTTTGTAAGTGTTGTGCCTGAATTTGCACAACCTTTCCAGGTGAGCATGTCTCCTTTCTCCAAGAATCTCCATTCTATATTGGTGATCTCGCACAAGGAAGCGCTTTTTGTCTATTTGTCTTTCTCCAAAATAAAAAAAAAATGTAACACCAGATTGCGCTAAAAAGGCACTGGAAGCCAGTATAATGGCATAAATGGCAGCAAGAAGATTTACTGTCCAATATAAGTGTGCTTTTGGAGATCCGAAGTATCCTTCTTTATCTAAAGAAGGAGACTTGGGATCTCCTAAAGTGCATTTATATTGGACAATAAATCTTCTTGCTGCTATTTATACAATTTTACCGGCTTCCAGTACCTTTTTGGCATAATCCGGAGTTACATTTTTAATTATTTTTTATTTTGACTCTCCTATATTCCTGAGATCACACTTTTTCCCAGTTATATGAAATACTAAACATAACAACTGAGTGTACAGAAGAGGCTCATCTAACATACAGTATCTAGATTTCTGTGCAACAAATTGTTGCCTGCAAGCATCCACTTATAAATATAATGTTCATCAAAAGAATTAGTGACAAATAAAAAAAAAAAGGTATGCCACATGTATCAATGTATCCCACATATATATATGTTCCCACATAAATATATATGGGAGTGGACTTACATTTATTCCTTTATGTATAACCTTTAGATAAAAAAAAGCTATCATATGGTCCATATTGTGCACATTGTGCATATTCATGCTTTTTGGTACATGTCTGTCTCCATACTGTCTAGGTAGATCAATTTCAGTCATCAGTCCTCTGAAAAAGACACATTTCTAGTGTGCACCTTGTTTTAAACTTGGGCTCTTTCTGCTTGCAATAGGACATACATCATATTCCTCTAGTAATGTACACAGCACAATAGATGGTTCAGTGAATCTTATTGAGGTCAGTTCATTTAATGGAACAATTCAGAATTTCTACAGTGATAGAACAGGGTTTCTTAGGCTAAGGCTTATAATGGAAGCCATAATACTGTGCAAGACTCATCAGTGCCAGATAGACCTTGTTGACTTAAAATGGAGCTCATCTCGGTTCCAATAAGGTTTTTGCAGGTTTAACAGCAAGAGCAGCATTGCATGCTGCATTATTTTTACCCCAATAGGACAAATACAGATCAGTCTAAATCAGTGGTTCTCAACCTGGGGTACAAGTACCCCCAGGGGTACTTAGCAGTTCTCCAGGGGGTACTTGAAAAATAAATCAGTAATGGCAGCCAGAGCCACTGGTTACTGGCCTGGACCACTTTTAAATAAATGGTAGGCTGACGTCACTGCACTGAGGAGCGGAGCAGGAGGACAGCAAAGGGGAAGCGTGGGCACTAGGTTGCTGTGGGCAGTAACTACCATAAGCTTTGTTGCTCCACTGCCCCTGCATATCAGGGACCTACTGCTATGAGCCATAGCAATAGGTCCTATGCCCGGGGGAGCAGTGGAGCTCCAAATCGGGACAGTATGGGGGCCTACAGCTATATTTGGGGGCACAGAGGGGTCAAACAACTTTATGGGCTGACGCAAAGCAGGTACAATTACTGCGTGTGACAATAAACATGGGGAGTTTGTAAATAGATGGGTATTGTACTGCAGAAAGAAGCCTAAAATGTTTGTTTGACTGGTTCTGTGGAGAAGTCTTGTATGGGAGAAATCTTAATGGTGGTCTAGGCCAGATAGTGAAGAAAAGAAAAGGCAATAGCAAGATACCCCCAATAAAGGAGTGGTTCTGCAGGTGGTGACCATAGACCACTTCTCAGTTCCTATGCTTACTGGCTGATGTTTTGGTCACTTTTGAATGCTGGTGGTGCTTTCCCTCTAGAGGTAGCATGAGACAGAGTCTACAACCCACATAAGTGGCTCAAGTAGTGCAGCTCATCCAGGATGGCACATCAATGCAAGCTGTGGCAAGAAGGTTTGCTGTGTCTGTCAGCGTTGTGTCAAGAGCATAGAAGCACTACCAGGAGACAGGCCAGTACATCAGAAGTGTGTGGGAGGCCGTAGGGGGGCAACAACCCCGCAGCAGGACCGCTATCTCCACCTTTGAGCAAGGTGAGGGTTGTGCTTACAGCCCAATACTGTGCAGGACGTTTGGCATTTGCCAGAAAACACCAAGATTGGCAAATTCGCCACTGGCATCCTGTGCTTTTCACAGATCAAAGCAGTTTCACACCGAGCATGTGACAGTAGTGACAGAGTCACTACTGTCACGTGCTCGGTGTGAAACTGGAGGATGTTGCTGCCTGCAACATCCTCCAGCATGACCGGTTTGGCGGCTGGTCAGTAATGGTGTGGGGGGCATTTCTTTGGGGGGCAGCATAGCCCTCCATGTGCTTGCCAGAGGTAGCCTGACTGCCATTAGGTACCGAGATGAGATCCTCAGACCCCTTGTGAGACCATATGCTGGTGCGGTTGGCCCTGGATCCTCCTTATGCAAGACAATGCTAGACCTCATGTGGCTGGAGTGTGTCAGCAGTTCCTGCAAGAGGAAAGCATTGATGTGATGGACTGGCTCGCCTGTTCCCCAGATCTGAATCCGATTGAGCACATCTGGGACATCATGTCTCTCTCCATCCACCAACGCCACGTTGCACCACAGACTGCCCAGGAGTTGGTGGATACTTTAGTTTGGGTCTGGGAGGACATCCCTCACGAGACCATATGCCACCTCATCAGGTGCATGCCCAGGTTTTGTTGGGAGGTAATTCGGGCACGTGGAGGAGACACACACTACTGAGCCTCATTTTTACTTGTTTTAAGGACAATACATCAAAGCTGGATCAGTCTGTAGTGTGGTTTTCCAGTTTGATTTTGAGTGTGACTCCATATCCAGGATCTAGGATGTGTTATCTTAGTGTTCCCTTTATTTTTTGAGCAGTGTATAATCATTACAAAATGTCTTTAATATAGGGGTACAACTTTTTGGGAATGGGCTGTCAAGGGGTACTCAGGCAAAATGATAGTATCAATGAACAGAAGCATTGAGCTGTCATTTTGTGGCTATAAGATGGTTTGACAAAGGGTATGATTTGTAAAGGGTATAATGGTGGTCATAAATGTTAACATACAGAGGGGATCAAAAGTTTGGGCACCCCAGGTACAAATTTGTATTAATGTGCATAAAGAAGCCAAGGAAAATGGAAAAATCTCCAAAAGGCATCACATTACAGATTTTATTTCCATCATTTACACTTTCAAAATAACAGAAAACAAAAAAATAGCATCTGCAAAAGTTGGGGCACCCTGCCGAGTTAATATCTTGTACTGCCCCCTTTGGCACGTATCACAGCTTGTAAACGCTTTTTGTAGCCAGCCAAGAGTCTTTCAATTCTTGTTTAAGGTATTTTTGCCCAATCTTCCTTACAAAAGTCTTCCAGTTCTTTGAGATTTCTGGGTTGTCTGTCACGCACTACTCTTTTAAGGTCTATCCATAGATTTTCAATTATGTTGAGGTCAGGAGATTGTGAAGGCCATGGCAAAATCTTCAGTTTACGCCTCTTGATGTAATCCCCTGTGGATTTCGAGGAGTGTTTAGGATCATTATCCATTTGTAGAAGCCATCCTCTTTTTAACTTCAGCTTTTTCACAGATGGCATCAAGTTAGCATCCAAAATTTGCTGACATTTTATTGAATCCATTTTTCCTTCTACTCGTGAGATGTTCCCTGTGCCACTGGCTGCAATACAACCCCAAAGCATGATTTATCTACCCCCATGCTTAACAGTTGGAGAGAGGTTCTTTTCATTAAATTATGTTCACCTTCTTCTCCAAACGTACCTTTGCTCATTCTGGCCAAAAAGTAAAATTTTAACCTCATCGGTCCACAGAACTTGTTTCCAAAATGCATCAGGCTTGTCTATATATTCATTTGCAAAGTTCAAACGCTGATTTTTGTGGTGAGGACGTAGAAGAGGTTTTCTTCTGATGACTCTTACATGAAGACCATATTTGTACAAGTATCTCTTGTACCTCCAGTATCTCCAGATCTTTCTGGAGGGATTGTGCAGTCAAACATGGGTATCGAATTGTTTTTCTCACAATCCTGCAAGCTGTTCTGTCTGATATTTTTCTTGGTCTTCCAGATCTTGCTTTAACTTCCACTGTTCCTGATGACTGCCATTTCTTAATTACATTCTGAACAGAGGATATTGACATCTGAAAACCTTTTTCTATCTTCTAATAGCCTTCTCCAGCTTTGTAAGCATCAACTATTTTCAGTTTCAGATTTCTAGACAACTGCTTAGATGAACCCATGGTGCTGATTGTTGGGGCAAGGTCAGATAAGTCTAGGCATTTAAAACCTTTGAGATTGACATCACCTGGTCTTCCCAGATGATGGTTGCGAACAATCCATGACACTGGCAGGTCTCAGCTTTGCAAAGGGGGCAGTGCATGCTATAAATTCTGCAGGATGCCCAAACTTTTGCAGACGCCATTTTTTTGTTTTCTGTTATTTTGAAAATGTAAATGATGGAAATAAAATCTAACTTTTATTGACATTTTATAAGAATGTCTAATCTGTAATGGTGTAGGGCATGTTCCCACTTACTGTATACACTGCAGCTTTCATGCTGCAGATCCAATGCTGGTATGTCAATTATAAAATCTGCAGTATGAGATCTGCATCATGAAATTCTCAGCATGAAATCTGCAGCTTATACAGAAAGTGTGCACATACCATTAGGTTTATCCAACGGTTGCGTAAAATAAAAAATAAACTACACCATGCCGGTTCCCTTATTACCCAACTTGGCAAATGTGGTACACTTCCTGGGTAGCAGGGCTGCTCACGCTGCTGTTCACTACAGATCTAGGCAGTCTTTGCTTTTGGCTTTAAAGTTACCTCCCCTGGACCAGAAGCCATCTACCATGTTAGAAGATGTCAGTATTATCAATAGCAAGTAGTAGGTGGAGAGCCCTGATACAGATTTTGCACTGGGTTTTGAGAGCTTCAATAAATCTTAAGTTTGATCCAATGCTACAATTAGTAAGTATGAACATATAAAATTAAGCATAAGGACTCAATAAACAGTCTCTCTTTATTTAGTAATCATTGACGATAAATTAGATGAAATCTTGAAGAAATCTAAACAGACTTGCTGTATTAGGTAAAGCACATTGTCCTTAGGGAAACTCCTATAGACATTAAAGGGGTGCTTAGGGGAAGTTAAGAAAAATATAAATGCCCAAAAACCACCATAATACCATTCTGTGTCCCCTGTAGTTATCCGTGTGATTTTGCCAGCTCCTGTGGCCCCTGTTGTCTCCTAAATATTTTTCCTTGCTTGCAGCCAAGACTACAACTCCCAGCAGTCAGAGCGGCTCTGTGAAATGGCTGCCAGCCAATTGCTCTTACTATGTGTGCATGCTGTGTTGGTGTAAACATAGTCAGCAGCACACACTGTACAGGTCTTTTTTTTCAAACTGTTACGAGTAGCGCTGCAGCCAGATGCACTGGCCGTGAGCGCACGCCTGCCCAGTCCTCCCGTGCTGGCTCTGCTACAGTTTGCATCGCAGGATGTGCCCACATGTGAACGCCTGGCCGTCACTTACCTCCCCGCATTTCTGTCCCCTCCGCTGTCCCTGGCCGCCGGCGTGTGTGTCCCCGCCTCTTAGGATGCGCGCACCAGCTTCCTGTCATATTAAGGGCCAGCGTACCATTGATTGGTGCTTGTCTGGTCCCGACCTTATTTAACCCTGCACTTCCTTTTGACCCCTGCCGGATCTTTGTGCCATACAGAGAAAGCGTTCTGTTTGTGTCTTGCCTTGCCGTGTATCTGACCCCATTGCTACGTATCCTGACCTAGCTTCTGTGCCGTCTGCCCTCTGACCTCTTGCTACGCGACCTTACATTGCTTCAATGCCGCCAGTCCTGACCTCCTGCCAGTCCCTTACTTCGATTACATCTCATTCCTTCTGTGCCATGCATTTCCACAGCAGCCTTTGTGGACCAGCCATGCCAGGGGTAGTGACTTGGGAGCCGCCTGACGCAGGAAGTCCATCCCACTTTGCGGTGGGCTCTGGTGAAAACCAGCGGCTCCTTAGACTCCGCTCCCTGGTACGGCTCACACCATCGTCCACAACAGGTATAATGGATCCACACCACCTGTTGTTACACAAACTATCCTTCTGTCCAGCAATAAATCATGCTATGCTCTGAATGGCAGCAGTCAGTGATTAGATCTACAGCAGAAAAAGAGCAGCCTTAGGTGCTGAGGAGACTTATCTACCATCAAGTTCCTCACACAGGGAGGGGGAGGGGAGATGTGGCTGTGAAGCCAGACAGAAGTCACATGGTGTTTGTCTTCCAGGAGGGTGGGGCTAGTCTCATTGAGGGGTTTGCAAAGAGACAAACAGGATCAGATTAGGATGTATTTCTCTCATTCCCTGTATGTAAATGACAGCTGAAAGAGGGAAACTGCTCTATATAGCTAATGAATGATATTTAGACAAATAAATAGGTTAGTGAGAGGGAAAGGATGGGCTATAGGTTTAGTTCCCCGGAGTACCCCTTTAAGAATATCATAGTATATAATTTGTTTCATGCAGATGCAGAATAAATAGAAAGAAACAGAAAAACAAATAAAAGCAACATTTATGAAGCATGTACAGTATAATCAAGCTTACAGTCTAATGGGCTTGTGGCCTCCTTGTCACGATGCCGGCTGGCAGGAGGTGGATCCTCTGTGCCAGAGAGGGATAGCGAGGACCGTGCTAGTGGACCGGTTCTAAGACACTACAGGTTTTCACCAGAGCCCGCCGCAAAGCGGGATGGTCTTGCTGCGGCGGTAGTGACCAGGTCGTATCCACTAGCAACGGCTCACCTCTCTGGCTGCTGAAGATAGGCGAGGTACAAGGGAGTAGGCAGAAGCAAAGTCGGACGTAGCAGAAGGTCGGGGGCAGGCGGCAAGGTTCGTAGTCAGGGGAGATAGCAAAGTTCTGGTACACAGGGTATAAACACACAAAAACGCTTTCACTAGGCTCTAGGGCAACAAGATCCGGCCAGGAAGTGCAAGGGAGTAGACTAGATATAGCCAGGAAACAGATGGGAACCAATTAAGCTAATTGGGCCAGGCACCAATCATTGGTGCACTGGCCCTTTAAGTCTCAGGGAGCTGGCGCGCGCGCGCCCTAGAGAGCGGAGCCGCGCGCGCCAGCACATGACCGCAGGAGACGGGAACGGGTAAGTGACCTGGGATGCGATTCGCGAGCGGGCGCGTCCCGCTGTGCGAATCGCATCCCCAACGGCCATGACAGGGCAGCGCTCCCGGTCAGCGCTGACCGGGGAGCTGCAGGGAGAAAGGCGCCGTGAGCGCTCCGGGGAGGAGCGGGGACCCGGAGCGCTAGGCGTAACAGTACCCCCCCCCTTAGGTCTCCCCTTCTCTTTATCGGGTAACTGCCTCCCCTGGGATGAGGACACCGGGAAAGGAAGGAGGGATTCCTCAACGGCAGGCAGAACCGCAGGAGTAGGAATGGGGAGAGAGGGCAGAGGGCGAGACCTGGCACGGGGCAGTGTGACACCAGGACGAGGGCCATGAGGGGACACAGAAGCTTGCCTGGGAGGGGGGGAGGGGCATTTCCTGTGGCAGGCAGAGTCCTTAAAGACCTTAGGGGGACCGGATACAGGAGGAACCACAGAGTTACGGCAAGGGTTACTGGGAACCGGTTTTAGACAGTTCTTGGCACAAGAGGACCCCCAACTCTTGATCTCCCCAGTGGACCAATCCAGGGTTGGGGAATGAAGTTGAAGCCAGGGAAGTCCAAGGAGAATTTCCGAGGTGCAATTGGGGAGGACCAAAAGTTCAATCCTCTCGTGATGAGATCCGATGCTCATAAGAAGGGGCTCCGTGCGGAAACGTATGGTACAGTCCAACCTGGCTCCGTTGACCGCGGAGATGCGGAGTGGCTTGACAAGACGGGTCACCGGAATATGGAATTTATTCACAAAGGACTCCCGAATAAAATTCCCAGAAGCTCCAGAGTCCAGACAGGCCACGGCTGAGAGGGGAGAGCTGGCTGAAGTGGAAATCCGAACAGGCACCGTGAGACGTGGAGAAGCCGACTTGGCATCAAGAGACGCCACACCCACGAGAGCTGAGTGTGAGCGTGCGTTTCCCAGACGTGGAGGACGGATTGGGCAATCCACCAGAAAATGTTCAGTACTGGCACAGTACAAACAAAGATTCTCTTCCTTACGGCGATTCCTCTCTTCCAGGGTCAGGCGAGACCGATCCACTTGCATGGCCTCCTCGGCGGGAGGCCTAGGCGCAGATTGCAGTGGAGACTGTGGGAGAGGTGGCCAGAGATCTAAGTCTTTTTCCTGGCGGAGCTCTTGATGCCTCTCAGAAAAACGCATGTCAATGCGAGTGGCTAGATGAATGAGTTCATGCAGGCTAGCAGGAGTCTCTCGTGCGGCCAGAACATCTTTAATGTTGCTGGATAGGCCTTTTTTAAAGGTCGCGCAGAGAGCCTCATTATTCCAGGAAAGTTCAGAAGCAAGAGTACGGAATTGTATGGCGTACTCGCCAACGGAGGAATTACCCTGGACCAGGTTCAGCAGGGCAGTCTCAGCAGAAGAGGCTCGGGCAGGTTCCTCAAAGACACTTCGAATTTCCGAGAAGAAGGAGTGTACAGAGGCAGTGACGGGGTCATCACGGTCCCAGAGCGGTGTGGCCCATGACAGGGCTTTTCCAGACAGAAGGCTGACTACGAAAGCCACCTTAGACCTTTCAGTAGGAAACTGATCCGACATCATCTCCAGATGCAGGGAACATTGGGAAAGAAAGCCACGGCAAAACTTAGAGTCCCCATTAAATTTGTCCGGCAAAGACAGGCGGAGGCTAGGAGTGGCCACTCGCTGCGGAAGAGGTGCAGGAGCTGGCGGAGGAGATGGTTGCTGCTGCTGTAGCTGAGACTGAATCTGCTGTAGCTGAGACTGGAGTTGCTGAGTCATGGTGGTCAAGTACGACAGCTGGTGATCTTGTTGGGCAATCTGTCGGGCTTGCTGGGCGACCAGTGTGGGGAGGTCGGCGACAACAGGCAGAGGAACTTCAGCGGGATCCATGGCCGGATCTACTGTCACGATGCCGGCTGGCAGGAGGTGGATCCTCTGTGCCAGAGAGGGATAGCGAGGACCGTGCTAGTGGACCGGTTCTAAGACACTACAGGTTTTCACCAGAGCCCGCCGCAAAGCGGGATGGTCTTGCTGCGGCGGTAGTGACCAGGTCGTATCCACTAGCAACGGCTCACCTCTCTGGCTGCTGAAGATAGGCGAGGTACAAGGGAGTAGGCAGAAGCAAAGTCGGACGTAGCAGAAGGTCGGGGGCAGGCGGCAAGGTTCGTAGTCAGGGGAGATAGCAAAGTTCTGGTACACAGGGTATAAACACACAAAAACGCTTTCACTAGGCTCTAGGGCAACAAGATCCGGCCAGGAAGTGCAAGGGAGTAGACTAGATATAGCCAGGAAACAGATGGGAACCAATTAAGCTAATTGGGCCAGGCACCAATCATTGGTGCACTGGCCCTTTAAGTCTCAGGGAGCTGGCGCGCGCGCGCCCTAGAGAGCGGAGCCGCGCGCGCCAGCACATGACCGCAGGAGACGGGAACGGGTAAGTGACCTGGGATGCGATTCGCGAGCGGGCGCGTCCCGCTGTGCGAATCGCATCCCCAACGGCCATGACAGGGCAGCGCTCCCGGTCAGCGCTGACCGGGGAGCTGCAGGGAGAAAGGCGCCGTGAGCGCTCCGGGGAGGAGCGGGGACCCGGAGCGCTAGGCGTAACACTCCTCAGGTATTGTGCTACTTTAACCCAACGTAAGCTAAACAGAAAACTCTGGCTCCTTCTAAAGTGTAAGCAGCTACACAGCAAAAGCTTTCATTAAAAAAGACCCCCTCTTGTTTTATTGTGACACTGTGACACATGAGTACAATTAACCTAGGCAAAGTCTTTACATAGGTAAATATTGGAAGGTTAGTGTACAACAATCCAGACTAAAAATCTGCTGTAACCATGAATTTTGCTGATAACAGCAAGCAATTACATTGCTGGAGCGAATAAGCCACCCACACACCGGAGCTGCCGCTTTGTTCTCCATCTTCAAAGAATCAGCCCCTTGCATCTGAATCAAATGATTTAAACAATACTCAGACACTCATCAAAGTGCCTTCTCTTCTACTGTTACTTAATTTAATTAGCCCTAATACAGACACGGATTTACACAGAGTACACTGCACGGAAAGTAATCCCTGGAAACATATTCAAGAAATTAATCAATTACATTTTTTTTCTAAAAGATCTTTTTTCTTTTCTATTTTTTTTTCTTTGCTTCTCATACCTGATAGGAGCGCCTCTGCTTTGAGCCGGCTTTAGCAGAGCTGTCAATGTGCTGTCAGTCTGATTCAAAGGTGTTTCCAGTTCATATGCTGGCATGGAGGGTGCTGGGAAACACAAAAAGAGATTAAGCTAGAAAATTACTTTTACATATCTATATAACCTGTGGAAAGCAAACAATGTGAACTATATACTAACACCACTGAAAGCTTAACCGGCACTTTATATTAGAGAAAAAGATATCTAAATAACTTGTGTCCACAATGGTTAACCCGAAACAGTTTTATAGCACTCATATAACTGGAGTAACACATAGTCTGTGCTGCATTATTACTCCTAGTACTAGCTAATTAAAGGATAAAGTTACAGAGGAGACAGGACTTGCACCACTAAAATGCTAGCCAAGGTTCTATGAAAATACTGACTTAAGGTAGGGTCATACTCGCTGTATTTTATTACTTATTTTCCTACCCATTGAAGTCAATGGGTAGTAAGATCAGCTGCAAAAAATATGCAGCAAAATATGGCACATGTGACCCTACCCTTAGGGTGAATTCACACATAGAGTAGCCTGCGCATATTTGATGTGCAGGATATGAAGCTGCAGATTTTATGCTGCGGAGTTCAATGTAAACTTAATGACTGAACACAGCTTCAAATACTGCAAATGTAAATACACTGTTTCAGACATTTTTGAGCCTAGATGAAATGGTTGAAAAACAGACCTAGAGCCATCGTCTTTTCAGCATTATTTAGCAACATTTTTTGTCTGTTTTACAGATGTTTACAGCTCCAAATACGGCCAACAATTTTGTGTGTTAACATAGCCTTACAGTGTTTATAGATTTATGGCAGAAAATAATATTGCCACAGATCTTAGACCATATTAACTAGTGGTTGGGAACTGTGGACACTACAGATAATGAAACACGTATACAGTGATCCCCTGACCTACGATGGCCCCGACATACGATAATTTCAACATGCAATGGCCTCTTAGAGGCCATCGCATGTTGAAGGCAGCATCAACATATGATGCTTTTGTATGTCGGGGCCATCGCATAAACGGCTATCCGGCAGCGCAGACTGCTTCAGCTGCCACCGTATAGCCGTTTATGGTGCACGGGGTGGTCCGCTGGCGATCACTTACCTGTCCTCGGGGCTCCAGAGCGTTCTCTTCGGGATCCCCTGCATCGTCGGCGCTCTCCATCAACATCATCACGTCGCTGCGCACATTGTCCCATCATCCAATAAATGCACGTGCGTAGCGACACGATGGTAGCGACGGAGAGCGCGGATGTCGGGGAAGCAGAGGCCTTGCCGGAGCGTCGGGGACACCTCGGGGATGCGGCGACAGCGATGGACGGCGACATCCTGGGCAGCGGTGACGGTCCGCAGCGGCGGGGACAGGTGAGTACAACTTCCTCTAACAGTGGTCTACAACCTGCGGACCTCCAGATGTTGCAAAACTACAACACCCAGCATGCCCGGACAGCCGTTGGCTGTCCGGGCATGCTGGGTGTTGTAGTTTTGCAACATCTGGAGGTCCGCAGGTTGTAGACCACTGTCCTATACTTTACATTGCACGGATCCCTCAACATGCGATGGTTTCAACAAACGATGGTCCGTTTGGAACGGATTACCATCGTATGTTGAGGGACCACTGTAATTCTAACCCACTTGTTAACTATACAAAAAAAACTCTCCTTAGAGTTAAACATAGGCATATTAGATCATTGGCCATTCATACCTTTGAGATGCTACCCACACAACTGCAACTATTGGCTTCAAAAACTGCTTTTGGAATTGGCCTAGTTAGGAGATGATTTCAGTAAAAGGTAAGCACATTCCAGTGCTATGATAAATGTTCATATATAAACCCAGCATGAAATAAAACCTAAATACAAATATAACATGCTTACTGGAGCAGCTTTCCATGGAAGCTAACAAGTCGCACTGAACTTTAAGCCTTGACTTTGTATATTTCTGTCATGTATTTACTTCTTAAGTATTATCTGCCAGCAGCAAAGCTTCCATATCATATCATTGTCATAGTGACTATCACCAGTCAGGATTTCCTTCACAAGCCAGATAATAATAATAAGTAGAGATAGCAAGATTACAGGGCTAACGATTCCCATCATTCAAAGTAAATACCTGAGATTTTGGTTGTAAACTGACTAGTAATAGGGGGACCAAAGCCCTTAGCTGTGCTGGCTCTTATTGTGAAAGAGTATGTTGTGCCTGGATACAATCCAAAGAATAGGTAGTGCGTTTCATTTCCTTGCTTTATAATCCGGCCACTTTGATTGGATAAATCTATTTCTGGGTCAAAGGAGCTGACTGCCTTGTAGGAGATCTGTAAGAAAGAAGCAAGGAGAATTAATGGGAAGTCAATGGAAAGTCTTGTGTTGGCGGTGTGAGATTACATCTTTATCCGGTAAACCCTTCTGATGCATGCACCGTCAGACATTTTACGATAACAGATCATATTCCTTCAGACTCTTCAAAACCTGAATCCAATGAAGGAACTCAGCCAAAACTGTTATGAGCTATTACTTTTATAGATGGATTACTAATGTGAAAGATGGCTACTGGCTCATCCTAATACAACCTAAAGTTGTTTGCATTCACATTTTATATGGACGTTATGTTGCTCTGTTGTTTAATAATTAAAGTGCTTTAAAAGATTCGATTTTTATGATGATGGATAACCTTTCTCTGGTCATTTTTTATCTGTATGTGCATAAGATTCAAAAGCAGAAAAAGCGCCCGCTTTACATTTGGCTGTAGATACAGTGTGTCACTCATTCAGTGCTGAAACGAGTAGAGCTTATTTTTTTATATTAAAAATCTATTTCGATGGCACACCAATTTATGGTGGAAAACGTGCATTGGAAGTGGCGAAGAGTGTGCACTGGCTGCACGTCAGTCATTAATTCATTTTAATGGAGGATCATTAGATGCACAGCCACCTCTTTATTTCCAGGAGCTTTCAATGATCTTATTTATGGTATGCCTCATTAAAGAGATTATCAGAAGAAATATAGGCTAAGATCGGAATGTTCCTAGCTACAATGCCACATAAGTACTTCCGAAACATGTGTATGCAAACTTCAGGCCTCTGTTCTAAATTAAAGAAGCTGATTGGTTGCTATGGGCAACTCAGCAAACTTATCAGTTTTGATAAATCTCCCCCTTATAGTGTTTGCACTATAATGTTAAACTGTTTCTGAGTGGTATATAGTAAAGTGCCTCTTTATTACAATTATTTAACAATAAAATTCCCTTACAGCCCCACATCAACAATTAGGTGACCATGGTAGAACTCTTTCGGTCTGAGTCATGTTAGGCTGGGTTCACATCACGTTTTTGCCATACTGTTTTCAATCCGTTTTTCTAAAGAAAACCGTATGGCAAAAAAACGGATGGAACAGTATGGGGGGGAAAAGGAAACCGTACGCGTTTTTAAACAGTATACTGTTTTTAAAAGTGCATACAGTTCCGTCAGTTTTTATAGAAAAAAAACCCATACGTTCTTGAGGGGTCTTGGGTGGGGACTATAGGATTCAAATGCCCATGTGCAAAGTAAAAACGTATACATTTTTCCCATATTGAACCTTATACATGTGCGTTTCCCATTGACGTCCATGTTAAAAAAAAAAACGTATGCGGTTGAAGTACGGTTTTTAAACCGGAGTCAAAACGGTACTGCATAGGTTTTTTTTTTAACATGGACGTCAATGGGAAACGCACACGTATACGGTTCCATTCAGGAAAAACGTATACGTTTTTACTTTACATATGCGCATTTGAATCCTAAAGTCCCCACCCAAGACCCCTCCCATTAAAAATGTACATTTTTAAAAACGTATGGGAACATATACTGTTTAAAAACGCATACGGTTTACTTTTTTCCATACTGTTCCATCCGTTTTTTTTGCCATACAGTTTTCTTTAGAAAAACGGATTGAAAACAGTATGGCAAAAACGTGATGTGAACCCAGCCTAAGACTGTTCAACAAGGCAAACAAGTGCATTCTTCTGACTTAAAGATAGATGCAAAACCACTAATCCACATGGCCTCCCCCTCTATACACATGCAGAAACCTGTGGCATGGCTTAGCTCCCTTGAGAACAAAACATATAGGCATATTGAATTCAACAGCATCCTTCTCTCACAACGTTTGTCATCATGGAGGAGTTTGGACATCCCCATACAACTTAAGATCGTCATCCAGTCACAATAAATTCAGTGATTCTGCTTAAAGGGGTATTCCACTGGAAAACATTATTTTTTTTATCAACTGGTGCCAGAAATGTAAACAGATTTGTAAATTACTACTATTTAAAGGATAGGGGATAAGATGCCTGATCACGGGGGATCTTGCACGCCGCACCCCGTTAAAATCAGTCCCCGGAGCATGTTCGATCACGGGGCCGGAGCATTGTGACATCACGGCTCCGCCCCCGTGTGACATCACACTCTGCCTCCTCAATGCAAGCCTATGGGAGGGGGGCAGCTGCCACGCCCCCTCCCATAGACTTGCATTGAGGGGGTGGGGCGTGACATCACACAGGGGCGGAGTCATGACGTCACAATCTTCAGTTCCCGTGGTCAGAAGCCAGAACCACCAGCGCTGCCGGAAGTAGATACAGGTGGGTGCTGCACGCTATATTGCGGGGGTCCCCAGCGGCGGGCCCCCCACCGATCAGACATCTTATCCTCTATCCTTTGGATAGGGGATAAGATGTCTAGGGGCGGAGTACCCCTTTAAGACATAAATAAGAAAGCCTAGAAGGAGAATATAAAAGTCTCTTTTTACACTTTGTTAGCAGAGCAGCTTGTTATAAATGGGGAGAACACAATCATAGGTATTGGAAGCTTAGAAGTTTATTGCCACTTACAGTCATGGCCGTAAATGTTTGCACCCCTGACATTTTTATAGAAAATGAAGTATTTCTCACAGAAAAGGATTGCAGTAACACATGTTTTGCTATACACATGTTTATTCCCTTTGTGTGTATTGGAACTAATCCAAAAATGGGCTGGACAAAATTATTGTCACCCTTTCAAAATTATGGAAAAATAAGATTGATTCAAGCATGTGATGCTCCTTTAAACTCACCTGGGGCAAGTTACACGTGTGGGAAATATAAAAATCCCACCGGAAAGCAGATAAAAAGGAGAGAAGTTCACTTAGTCATTGTATTCTGTGTCTGTGTGTGTCACACTAAGCATGAACAACAGAAAGAGGAGAAGAGAACTGTTGGAGGACTTGAAAACCAAAATTGTAGAAAAATATCAAGGTTACAAGTTCATCTCCTGAGATCTAGATTTGCCTTTGTCCACAGTGCGCAACATTATCAAGAAGTTTTCAACCCATGGCACTGTAGCTAATCTCCCTGGGCGTGGATGGAAGAGGAAAATTGATGAAAGGTGTCAATGCAGGATAGTCCGGATGGTGGATAGGCAGCCCAAACAGGTTCCAAAGATATTCAAGCTGTCCTGCAGGCTCAGGGAGCATCAGTGTCAGCGCGAACTATTAGTCAAAATTTAAATGAAATGAAATGCTATGGCAGGAGACCCAGGAGGACCCCACTGCTGACACAGACACATAAAAAAGCAAGACTACATTTTGCCAAAATGAACTTGAGTAAGCCAAAATCCTTCTGGGAAAACCTCTAGTAGACAGATGAGACAGAGCTTTTCTACTGTTTACTGAAAATGGAATGAGGCCTACAAAGGAAAGAACACAGTACCAAAAGTGAAATATTGTGGAGGTTCAATGATGGTTTGGGGTTGTTTTGCTGCCTCTGGCACAAGGTTCCTTGAATGTGTGCAAGGCATAATGAAATCTGAGGATTACCAACGGATTTTGGGTCACACTGTACAGCCCAGTGTCAGAAAGCTGGGTTTGCATCCGAGATCTTGGTTCTTCCAGCAGGACAATGACCCCAAACATACATCAAAAAGCACCAGAAATGGATGGCAACAAAGCGCTGGAGAGTTCTGTAGTGACCAGCAATGAGTCCAGATATAAATCCTATTGAACACCTGTGGAGAGATCTTAAAATTGCTGTTGGGAAAATGCACCCTTCCAATAAGAGAGACCTGGAGCAGTTTGCAAATGAAGAGTGGTCCAACATTCCGTCTGAGAGGTGTAAGAAGCTTATTGATGGTTATAGGAAGCGATTTCGGTTATTTTTTCCAAAGGGTGTTCCAAATATTAAGTTAAGGGTGCAAATAATTTCGTCCAGACCATTTTTGGAGTTTGGTGTGACATTATGTCCAATTTGCTTTTTTCCCCCTCCTTTTTTGGTTTGGTTCCAATACACACAAAGGCAATAAACTTGTATAGCAAAACAAAACGTGTATAGCAAAACAAATTTAAGGGGTGCCAACATTTACGGCCATGACTGTATTTTTCTTAATGATATTTACATGTTATCTGTTGTGATTATAATTGGAGCATCATTAGGAGTGAAACCATCAAAACAAGTCAATCTGTCCCTGTTAGCATTATTTTAATTGCCACACACTGGTCAGATGACTGGGAGGTTTGCCGAATACAGCTGCAGTATGTATTCTCATTCAAACACTGTCAAAATTTCCACCAGTAATAAAAGTAAATTTTTAAGGACACCTATACACATAGTAAGGAACAAAAATAGATATTTCAGTAACCTTTTGTTCCCTTTTAGCTGTCAAAACTGATGTTTTTGACTTGGCAGAAGCATCTGTGACTTTCGAGTCCCACCAATTGTTAAGCGCCTGATTGACAGATGAACAGTACAGTTTTCTTCCTCTGCCTCTTCAGACACTATTTTGGCTCATCATAGAAACCTCTCTTGTGCATTTCACATCAAAGTCTTATTTATTAAATTATTGGTTTCTCTATAAAAGAGAACAGGCTATACACTTTATACATATTTAAAATCGTAAATTTTAACAGATTTAGATGGAAACATATTTTATTTCCTGCAATGTTCCATTTGTGCATTTTTTTTTAAGGGGTACTCCGGTGGTCAACGTGTTTTTTCGTTTTTGACTTACCCCATTTGTTTTGTTTCATTTCTATTCTTGTTGTTTAGGCGACTCTATTTCCGTTCTTTGTTGTCTTTTTATCCCCCACTTTGTTTTCCTATCTTTGCTTCTACTTCCTGTTTCTTGCTGTGCTAAAAACTACAAATCCCAGCATGTCACATGCCTTGCTGGTTTGGGGCAGTTCCTTTTTGTTTGTTTGTTTGTTCCGCCCTTTACCCATCCTACTATTTTCCCGGGTCGGCCCCCTTATGCACAGCACACTAATATAATCAGCCCTGGTTGGGATACACTGGCATACACACACAAAAGGGACTACAACTCCCAGCATGTGTTATTCAGGAGTCTTCAGTCTGTGGTATAACACCAGCATGCTGCCTCTGTAGTCTCCTGGGGGTTGTAGTTCACCACACTTCTGTAGGGCATACACCAGTGTTTCCCAACCAGGGTGCCTCCAGGTGTTGCAAAACTACAACTCCCAGCATGCCCTGACAGCCTTTGGGCATGCTAGGAGTTGTAGTTTTGCAACAGCTGGAGGCACACTGGTTGGGAAACACTGGTGTAACATGATGTGTATGCTGAAAAGGCTAGAACAGTGTTTCCCAACCAGTGTGCCTCCAGCTGTTGCAAATCTACAACTCCCAGCATGCCCAAAGTCTGTCAGGGCATGCTGGGAGTTGTAGTTTTGCAACAGCTGGAGGCACACTGGTTTGTAAACACTAGCATATACACAACAGCATGTGTCATTCAGGAGCCCCCACATATAGAGATCATTCCCAGTATGAGATTTATTCCCCTGCAGTCTATACATCCCCAGCCTGTGCACCTTGTCATCCTCCCCTTCAGATAACACTCTTATCTTCTCTGTGTTCTTTCTCCTGTGCAGATCTGCGTCCTTAGAATACAGAATACAGAGAAGGGGGAGGGGAGGAGCTGTGTACCATGGCCTCTCATGCAGACCTGTATCCTTAGAATACAGAGCAGGGGGAGGGGAGGTGAGGAGCTGTGTACTCAGCTGGATGAGATGAGGGGGCATGGTCTATTTCTCTCATTCAGACAGAGAAAAAAAATGCTGTGACATCTTGTCCACAACAGACTCAGAACTGTGGACAACAGTAAAAGAAAACCCTCTGAACTACAGAACTTCCTGCCCAACAAACAGGTAAGAAAAACACATACATGCTGCCAAAACATATAACACATGTATATTGCAAAAAAACTAAACTTACAAAGAAGATGCCATATAGTCAAAAAAAATTACCACCGGAGTACCCCTTTAAAGCTGCTGCAACAATAGAAAAATGTTTAGTAGCATAGCTATCCTCTTTAAAATGGGATAATTTGTATCATTACAATGCCAGACATTGCAACAGAAAGCAGCCAAACAACAGCTAGTTAGGTGATTACTGCTTGGCAGTTTAGACTGTTCCATTCTCTGTCAGTGGACTTCTGCTGTAGTCAGGTAAAGGTCCCTTGTAAAGGTCCCTTGTTAGGCAGGGAATGGTTCTTAGAGTCCAAGCAGGAGTTTGTATTCAAATAAATGGTTGCTTTTTAATTTACACCTGCTTGTTTCTCTTATAATAGGCTTCATGGAAAGGAATGCAGGTGAAATGCAATGAAAGTGACCATTATGTTATTTCGACTTCATTCTTCCTGAACAATCCATTCAAATCGGTATCCTTATCATTTATCTTGTTCAACTGGCACAGGCATTGAAGAGTGATGATTTATGCATGCAGCTGCTAAGAGTTTTATGTTCTTAAATGCACAAGATCATGTACAATCAAAACCAAGATCCAGGCTTTATCTAGTATTTGGCACCACTATTGCGAGAAAATGCCCTTATTCTAACGAAGCTCCCATTCAAGTGGCTAGCCTGTCAAATATATAGGACATTCGGAAAATCAGCACTGCTCGTAATGATAGGTGTGTAGACATCATGGCTGACAGGCCATTTTCTGGGCCTTTGTACTAATAAGGTTGGCTGTTCTGCGTTTTTGTATAGTTTTCTCTCTGTGATGCTGAGTACACCCTGTTACTGCAGTCAACTCTTGCTTTTATTATTATTTTTCTTTTCTTAGTAAAGATTTATTAAAATTTTCAATAAACATACAAGAAAAAAGGCATAAGGTAATCAAATACACAACAATGGCCTGCTAATAACAGATGAGTACAGTTCTCAAAACAAAGAATTAGTTTGTATCAAAAAGGCACACAGGTAATCGTGGAGATGTGGAGAAGAAAAACAACAATAAAACCAATAAAGGTGATAACAATATGCAGATGTCAGGCGAATAGTAACAGGCAGCTACCATCATGGGTATCAAAGAAGGGGGATGGGAGAGAGAGGACAGGTGGGGGAAAGAAGAGAATGAGTAGGGAGTAAAGGATAAGAAAGAAAAAGAAGATGGAAAAGTACAGGACACATGGAGAATATGAGAAGTAAGACATACCTTGTGGTCTAAACAAATTCCAATTGTCCTTGGCGCTCGGGATGAAAGATAGATATAACGTGACGGAGTACATATGAGAATGAGGATTGTGTGTCTCCAGAGCTCTTCTGCTAGAAACAAGCTTTTATAGTCTTTGGAAGATAAAAATGTAGTCCAAGGATACCATATGTTAGTATACTTGGTCAATTGATGTTTAGAATCTGCTAGTAGTTATTCCAGCCTGTTTAAAGGGGTACTCCGGTGGAAAACTTTTTTTTTGTGTCAAAAAGTTAAACAGATCGGTAAATTACTTCAATTAAAAAAATCTTAATCCTCCCAGTACTTATTAGCTGCTGAATACTACAGAGAAAATTATTTTATTTTTGGAACACAGAGCTCTCTGCTGACATCATGAGCACAGTGCTCTCTGCTGACATTTCTGTCCATTTTAGGAACTGTCCAGAGCAGCATATGTTTGCTATGGGGATTTTCTCCAGGACAGTTCCTTAAATGGACAGAGATGTCCGCAGAGAGCACTGTGCTCGTGAAGTCAGCAGAGAGCTCTGTGAACCAAAAATAAAATAATTTCCGCAGTAGTATTCAGCAGCTAATAAGAACTGGAAGGATAAGATTTTGTAATAGAAGTAATTTACAAATCTGTTTAACTTTCTGGCACCAGTTGACTTAAAAAAAAAGTTTTCCACCGGAGTACCCCTTTAAGTGTGTGACTTACTGAAGCCAGGTGAAATTATAAGCGGGGGGGGGGGGGGGGGGGGGGCACTTCCACAATCTGGGATTACCGCCCTAGCCACCAGGTGGAGGAAGGAGGTTAATCTGTCAATTCCTCTCGGTGGCCAAGTTGGCAAAATAGAGAGCAGCATGGATACTCTGTACCATTTCATCAGTACTTTATAGCTAATTTCCTCAGCTTTACAAGAGATTGAAGAGTGGTGGCATTGGGATAAGGCCCTAGTCTAGTCGTCATCAGGAAGTAAATGGCCTAATGCAGTCAACTCTTGTTGTCCCCTCTACTGTACTCTGCACTCTGTGGCCATGCAACAACTTTGGCTGCTTCTTACCATGTCATGCAGATCTGCTGTTTAAGGACTCCTTTCCCATAATGTAGTGCCTAAATATTAAGGTTGTTTACACTGAGTGAACAGCAAAGGTTTATTTCATGAAGTTATTTTAAGGTTCGGGTCTGACTTGTTTTCGACTATTCTCCTCTGACCTTCTGCATCCTAGTCATGACTGCCAAAGTCTTGGTGCCCTAATCTCTGCCTGTACCTATACATCTTCAGCCTACTTCTACAATACCATCTCAACACATCAGCTGTTGAAAACTACAAGAGCCTTTGAAAACTACACTGTGGGTAAACTCCTAGGTATTCCATGTAGTAAAGTCCACATCATTGATGGAAAGTTTGAAATAATCCCTTAGACTCCACTACCCAAAAAAGCCTTTTGCCAAATCTGAAGCAGACCAGTGGAATAACCACTTCTTCCAGGTAGGGCTCAAGTCAGTTTCCTTAGAACATGAATTCATCTAACTTTCTCCAGCTAGAAGTCCATGACCTGGTTGTAGAATTGTCTACGAGAACGAGAACTCATCAAAATCAACTTTACCAGATGCTGCAAAATGTATCGTTGGGCTGCTCTTGCACCTGCCACCACATCTGCTATGTATGCTGTTCGCATTGCTTGCTGCAATGGTGTAAAAACTCCTAGCAACCTCCAGTTCCATAATACATTTTCCCATGTTTTACTGTTATGAAAGAAATCTCAAGACTTGTGGAGGCCTAATTATCCATTGCACCATACACATTGAGGTACCAGTACAGCAGTTTTCCTCTGCTCTGACAAAGCCATGATGTACCTCATTGCATCTCTGCTGTCCAGTGAAGCTCTTGCTTTGGTGATGCCTGTGTGGAAGAGTGGAGATTCACTGATAATCCCACTTCCAGAACTTTCTAACCCCCTTCAGAAGAATGTTCAAAGAATCAGTTTGGGCATCAACTGCTGCTTCCTTTCTTCTCCATTAATGCCAAGGCAACTCCGCTGCGTGCCACTATGCTATTTAGTTAATGTTAAGCATTAGTGGTGACTTTTTGGAAAGCCCTGGTAGGTCACATTAAAGACAAGCTGGCGGATCATGATCTCATAAACTCTTTGGATTAACTAATTTAGTTGTTCACACAGATTGACATCTGGTTTAAAGAAAGACAGTGCGACAGTGAATGTAACTCTACCAACCATACGTGATTTTTTCGGAAAGTTTTTTTGAATTCAGTTTATGCTGGGAATTTTTTCCATTTATCTTTTGTGCCTTTGCACCAGGTTCTTGACATCCAGTTGGAGAAACCTCTTTTCATTATGTTATTTACTTTTGGTGTGGCAGCATTAAAGGGGTACTCCGGTGAAAAACTTTTTTTTTTTTTTTTTTTTTTTAAATCAACTGGTGCCAGAAAGTTAAACAGATTTGTAAATTACTTCTATTAAAAAATCTTAATCCTTCCTGTACTTATTAGCTGCTGAATACTACAGTGGAAATTCTTTTCCGTTTGAAACACAGAGCTGTCTGCTGACATCATGAGAACAGTGCTCTCTGCGGACATACCTGTCCATTTTAGGAACCGTCCAGAGTAAAAGGAAATCCCCATAGCAAACATATGCTGTTCTGGACAGTTCCTAAAATGGACAGAGATGTCAGCAGAGAGCACTGTGCTAATGATGTCAGCAGACAGCTCTGTGTTTCAAAAAGAAAAGAATTTCCGCTGTAATATTCAGTAGCTAATAAGTACAGGGAGGATTAAGATTTTTTAATAGAAGTAATTTACAAATCTGTTTAACTTTCTGGCACCAGTTGATTTACAAAAAAAAAAAAAAAAAGTTTTTCACCGGAGTACCCCTTTAAGAGCTGACACATGGCTCTTTGCTGCCTCCAACACTTGTGCCAGGAACTGCAGTGCTGCTTAAGCCCAAGTCCCCACTTACCTGCTCTGATCAAGCACTGTGATGTGCACAGCCCTAGTGACATTTAGTCTCTCCTAAGGAACTGTGTCCCTAAGGGAGGCTCTGTGTCACTCATGTGGTGTGCACAGCAGGACTTAAACAGAGCATGTGACTAGGGACCAGTCTACTAACAGCACTGCAGTCCCTGACATTGGTCACAGCAGAGAGCCCAGTGTCAGCTTTTACTGCAATCATACAACCTGTAAGGGTAAATGACACATTCTCTGGAATACACACATTTTCTGGAATACCCCTTTAAAAAACTGTTTCTTCCACAGTGGTATATAAACAAAAGAAATTCAAGATGACTGTAACTTACATCATATAATGTTATAATGCCATAAGTCTGTGCAGGTTCTCTCCACTGTAGAAAAATCTTCTCCTCAAATGTGCTGCTTTGAATGGACTCTAAAGGTACAGCACCTGGTACTAAAAAGACAACAATCAGCATGTCACATGATTATTTTAAATATTGGAGCCATTATCTGTGTTCTATAGTAGAGCTGATACTGTCCAAGTCTACACAGCAAAGTTACAACTTAAAACAACAGATAACAAAATATCAACCTTTTAGTAGCTTGTGTGAAAACTGGTATAGTCAAATAAAAATGTACAAACACCACAAAAACTTAAAAATATGTTTATAAAAATAAAGTCATTATAAACTGTACGTTCTCTAACCCCCAAAATACTGCATGTGTTTAGGTTAAACAAAAAATCACCAAAAGGAGACAAATTGCTTCACTATATTGTTATAGGGATGCCCTATGTAGTGTAGCCCAAAAAAAAGGATAACTAGACAAAAAATCAGTGAAAGATTGATTTTGCAAAATACATAAATATATCCTCTTCTTTTAATATTTGAATTACTTTATCATTACTACCGGACTAATCTTCTTATCCCTGAGGAATCCAATACATCTTGGAGGAAACACGCTAGAATTGGAGTATAATAATAGTCTGAAGTAGTAATTTCCAATGTGTTTAACAGCAACTGACACATCTTGTTATTGATTTTCAGGGCCTTTACTGGCATTGACATCTATTTTTGAACCCAGTGCTGTAAGTGGTGGCTCATTGACCCTAAATCTATATTTTCACTCTGTCACTGTTTTTCTTTTTTTCTTTTCTTTTTTTTTATTATTTTTTTATTATTGTTTTTTCCATACACACAACACATATAAACAAAACAGTCAGATATGTATAGAACAACTTTCTACACATCAACCCAAAAAATCCAAAGAAAAGGAGAGACCATACATTCACTCATCTAGTCATTCACTCCTTCCATTCTAATTCTTTGTTACATATTACGTAATCCAGAGGGTATTACATAATCAATCTGTTTCTATATTGATCCACTCTTTTTTCCTGCCTTTGCTAACAGGACAATAAAACTATGTAAACTATCCCAAATGGGATCTAATTACCTATACGAATTCGTAAATGGTTCCACCTTCTCTACAGGTTACTTGGCTGTCAGCAGTCTCTAAAAGATTAAAAAATCTGATTATTTTTCAAATGCACAGTAATGGGGGCATATACTATGCATCGCTAAACATCTTTAAAAACAGGGGCTTGGCTAAGTGGAGTTGTAAAATGTTCCATATTTATTAAAGACTTGTGCCAATTTTGCCACAAAACTTTGGAATAAAGTTGGCCATTCAAGGGGTGGCATAAGGACAAAAATGATGGCTGACATTTCTGCCTGCCTGTTTTATGCTGTCTGAGTTAAAAGCAATAATATCATCAATACATCTCCAACAATATGTGTACAATCATTCTCGTAACTACAAAATCTAATTAAAGATTTTGCTGGAAAAAAAACTAAACATACTGTGTTGGAAATAATGCAGAAAAAGTGAGCTTGATCTTGAAAATACTTCGAACTGTGTTCTGAATTGTCTTCATTGGGGCCTCTAATGCTTTTTCTGACCAGAAAACAGTAAACAGAACATGAAGTGTCCATGTCAAAATTTAATCATGTTGCCAAAGATAGACTGGCACAGCCAGAAAAAGAACAACTGCCTACCTAGGATTGCCAACTGGGACACCTCATTTTAAGAAGCACTGTTTTACAAGACTGATCTGTTACATGAATATCAGTCTACTTACTAAGTAATCTGAATTTCAAAATATTTCAATTTATTTTAGAACATATAAAAGTGTGTAAGACATGACAGAAGAGGCAGGTGTTTTAGTAAAAACTATTAGATATTTAAAATAATTTGGTACACATCATGTGCCAAAACTTTCTATACACATACAATACAGTCATGCCTGTAAATGTTGGCACCCCTGAAATTTTTATAGAAAATTAAGTATTTCTCACAGAAAAGGATTGCAGTAACACATGTTTTGCTATACACATATTTATTCCCTTTGTGTGTATCGGAACCAAATCAAAAAAGGGAGGAAAAAAAGCAAATTGTACATAATGTCACACCAAACTCCAAAAACAGGCTGGATAAAATTAAGCTTGTTTCAAGCATGTGATGCTTCTTAAAACTCACCTGGGGCAAGTAACAGGTGTGGGCAATATAAAAATCCCACCTGAAAGCAGATAAAAAGGAGAGAGGTTCACTTAGTCTTTGCATTGTGTGTCTGTGTGTGCCACACTAAGCATGGACAACAAAAAGAGGAGAAGAGAACTGTCTGAGGACTTGAGAACCAAAAAAATATCAACAATCTCAAGGTTACAAGTCCATCTCCAAGAAGAAGTTTGCAACCCATGGCACTGTAGCTAATCTCCCTGGGCGCGGATGGAAGAGAAAAATTGATGAAAGGTGTCAACGAAGATATTCAAGCTGTCCTGTAGGCTCAGGGAGCATCAGTGTCAGCGCAAACTATCTGTTTTAAATTAAATGAAACGCTATGGCACGAGACCCAGGAGGACCCCTCTGCTGACACAGAGACATAAAAAAGCAAGACTACATTTTGCCAAAAATGAACTTGAGTAAGCCAAAATCCTTCTGGGAAAACATTTTGTGGATAGATGAGACCAAGATAGAGCTTTTTGGTAATGCACATCATTCTACTGCTTACCGAAAATGGAATGAGGCGTACAAAGAAAAGAACACAGTAGCTACAGTGAAATATGGTGGAGGTTCAATTATGTTTTGGGGTTGTTTTACTGCCTCTGGCACTGGGTGCCTTGAATGTGTGCAAGGCATCATGAAATCTGAGGATTACCAATGGATTTTGGGTCGCACTTTACAGCCCACTGTCAGAAAGCTGGGTTTGCATCCGAGATCTTGGGTCTTCCAGCAGGACAATGACCCCAAACATATGTCAAAAAGCACCAGAAATGGATGGCAACAAAGCGCTTGAGAGTTCTGAAGTGGCCAGCAATGAGTCCAGATCTAAATCCCATTGAATACCTGTGGAGAGATCTTAAAATTGCTGTTGGGAAAAGATGCCCTTCCAATAAGAGAAACCTGGAGCAGTTTGCAAAGAGTGGTCCAACATTCCGGCTGAGAGGTGTAAGAAGCTTATTGATGGTTATAGGAAGCGACTGATTTCAGTTATTTTTTCCAAAGGGTGTGCAACCAAATATTAAGTTAAGGGTGCCAATAATTTTGTCCAGCTCATTTTTGGAGTTTGGTGTGACATTATGTCCAATTTGCTTTTTTTCCTCCCTTTTTTGGTTTAGTTCCAATACACACAAAGGGAATAAACATGTGTATAGCAAAACATGTGTTACTGCAATCCTTTTCTGTGATAAATACTTCATTTTCTAGAAAAAATTCAGGGGTGTCAACATTTATGGCAATGACTATTTAAAAAAAAGTAGCCAATTAAGGGTTAATTGCTGATTAATCACAACTTGTGACTGTGGCAACACATGAATGTATAGTAATAAAGGAGCCAGGTCTATCCGGTCATCGCAACTGCAGCCAATGTTATCCTTCATTTAAATATTCTTAAGCTGTGTGAACATATACTTAGGCTGGGTTCACACAACGTAAAATTAAAACCAAAATTTGCCCAAACCTTGTGTTCACTGACCAGTATGTCTGACTTCTGGTTTAAAAAGAATTTCCAACTTTCCAACGCTCACCAAGTGGGCCAAGCTTGGCGTGAAATGGAAGGCAATGGGGACGTGGCCTTCTGTGACACCGAAATATTACAATTTACACAAGATAGCTAGCTGAAATTGTAGCTGACGCTTGCTCAGAGCCCCTGATTTATTAAGAGGTGTGTGCCTCTTGATAATTCATGTAACAGGACGACTGCTGGATTTTACCTAAGACCGGTGTGTGACACGTCGATCTTAGTAAATTCCCCCTTAGTGTTTAAACATGTTGGGGACGGAGGGCATACAGGTACGCCCTCGCATCCTGGTACTTAAGGATGGAGGGTGTACCTTTACGTGTAGTGGTCTCCAAACTGTGGTCCTCCAAATGTTGCAAAATTACAAATTTCAGCATACACTGTCTGGGCATGCTGGGAGTTGCAGTTTTGCAACATCTGAAGTGGCACAGTTTGGAGACAACTATATGGTGGTCTCCAAACTGTAGCCCTCATATGTTGTAAAACTTCAATTCCCAGCATGCCCAGACAGCACAGGGATGCTGGGCGATGTAGTTCTGCAATATCTGGCCCTTCAGATGTTGCAGAACTACAACTCCCAGCATGCCAGGACAGTCTGGGCATGCTTGGAGTTGTAGTTTTGCAACATCTGGAAGGCTACAGTTTGGAGACCACTACTTAGCGGTCTCCAAACTGTTCTTCCCCAGTGGTTGCATAACTACAACTCCTAGCATGCCTTTCGGCTGTCAGTGCATGTTGGGAGTTGTAGTTTTGCAACAGCTGTAGGCACACTGGTTGGGAAACACTGAGCTAGAGTCTGTTTCCTAACTCATTGATTCCAACTCGTGTGTCTCCAGCCGTTGCAAAACTACAACTCCCAGAATACACTGACAAACCGTACATGCTGAGAGTTGTAGTTTTGCAACAGCTGTAGGCACACTGGTTAGGAAATACTGAGCTAGAGTCTGTTTCCTAACTCAGTGGTTCCCCATCAGTGTTCCTACAGCTTTTGCAAAACTACAGCTCCCAGCATGTATGGTCGGTCGGTGCATTGCGGGAGTTGTAGTTTTGCAACAGCTGGAGGTTTGCCCCCCCTCCATGTGAATGTACAGGGTGCATTCACACGGGCGGGGTTTACAGTGAGTTTCCTTCTACAAGTTTGAGCTGCGGCATATTTTCTGCCGCAAATCAAAGTCCCAACGGAAAACTCACTGTGAACCCCCGCCCACGTGAATGTACCCTAAAAACACTACACTACACTAACACAAAATAAAAAATAAAACCTTAAATATACACCCCCTTACACTGTCCCCACCTCCCCCACCCCCAAATAAAAATGAAAAACCTCTCATACGGCAATGTTTCCAAAACGGAGCCCCCAGCTGTTGCAAAACAACAACTCCCAGTATTGCCGGAAAGCCATTGACTGTCCTGGCAGGCTGGGAGTTTTGCAACAGCTGGAGGCACCCTGTTTGGGAAACACTCCCGTAGGGATTTGGTGGAGACAAGCCTCATCCTTGTATCCGGGTCCGCCCCTATTGCAAATTCCTAATTTAGGCCTCAAATGTGCCTGGTGCTCTCTCACTTCGGAGCCCTGTCGTATTTCAAGGCAACAGTTTAGGGTCACATATGGGGTATTTCTGTACTCAGGAGAAATTGTGTTACATATTTTGGGGGGATTTTTCTCCTTTTACCCCTTATGAAAAGGAAAAGTTGGGGGCTACACCAGCATGTTAGTGTAAAAAAAAACAACAATTTTTACACTAACATGCTGTTGTCGCCCCATACTTCATTTTCACAAGAGGTAAAAGGAGAAAAAGACCCGCAAAATTTGTAAGTACTGAAATACCCCATATGTGGATGTAAAATGCTCTGCGGGCGCACAACAAGGCTCAGAAGTGAGAGAGCGCCATGTACACTTGTGGTCTAAATTGGTGATTTGTACAGAGGTGGCTGATAGTTACAGCAGTTCTGACATGAAAGCAAAAAAAAAAAAAAAAAAAAACACCCACATGTGAACCCATTTTGGAAACTACACCCCTCAAGGAATGTAAGAAGGGGTGAAGTGAGCATTTACACCCCACAGGTGTCTGACAGATAATTGTTTTCATTTGCACAGCCCACTGTTTCAAAGTTCTGTCAAACGCCAGTGGGGTGTAAATGCTCACTGCACCCCTTATTACATTCTGTGAGGGGTGTAGTTTCCAAAATGGGGTCACATATGGGGGAGGGGTCCACTGTTTTGGCACCATGGAGGCTCTGTAAACGCACATGGCCCCCCGACTTCCATTCCAACCAAACTCTCTCTCCAAAAGCCCAATGGCACTCCTTCTCTTCTGAGCATTGTAATTCGCCTGCAGAGCACTTTATATCCATATATAAGGTATTTCCATGCTCAGAAGAAATGGGGTTGCACACTTCTACTATTACCCCTTGTGAAAATGAAAAATTTGGGCTAACACCAGCATTTTATAGATTTTTTTTTTTTTTTTTTACTACCCACTTTAACGAAAGTTTGTCAATCACCTGTGGGGTGTTAAGGCTCACTTAACCCCTTATTATGTTCCCTGAGGGGTGTCGTTTCCAAAATAGTGTGCCATGTGTTTTTTTTTTTTTTTAACTGTTCTGGCATCATGGGGACTTCCTAAATGTGACATGCCCCCCAAAAACCATTTCAGCTAAATTCTTTCTCCAAAAGCCCAATGTCACTCCTTCCCTTCTGAGCCCTCTAGTGCACCCACATATGAAGTATTTATTAACTCACGAGAAATGGGGTTACAAATTTTGGGGGGCATTTTCTCCTATCACTTGTGAAAATGAAAAGTTTGGGGTAACACTAGCATTTTAGTGTTAACATTTTAAAATTTTATTTTTCATTTTCACGTCCCAATTTAACGAAGGTTTGTCAATCACCTGTGGGGTTTAAAGACTCAATTTACCCTTTGTTATGTCCCTTGAGGGGTGTATTTTTTTAAATAGAGTGCCATGTGGGGAGGGGGGATTTACTGTTCAGGCATCATGGGGGCTTCCTAAATGTGACATGCCCCCCAAAAACCATTTCAGCAAAATTTGCTCTCCAAAATGCCATTGTCGCTCCTTCCCTTCCCATCCACATATGATGTATTTTCTTATTTGAGAGAAAATGGATTAGAAGTTTTGGGGGGGCCTTTTTACCTTTTACCCCTTGTAAAAATGAAAAAAAAATTGGGCTACAATAACATATTAGTGTAAAAAATGGAGATTTAGATTTTTCTCCTCCATTTTCATGCTATTCCTGTGAAACACCTAAAAGGTTAACAAACTTTTTGAATGTCATTTTGAATACTTTGAGGGGTTCAGTTTTCATAATGGAGTCCATTACAGGGGATTTTCAACAAAAAGTCCCTCATATTCACTTCAAAACTTAACTGGTCCCTGAAAAATTTAGATTTAGAAATTTTCATGAAAAATTGGAAAATTGCTGCTATACTTTGAAGCCCTCTAATGTCTTCAAAAAGTAAAAACATGCCAATTTTATGATGCCAACATAAAGTGAACATATTGTATATGTGAATCAATATATAATTTATTTGAAATGTCCATTTTCCTTAAAAGCAGAGTGCTTCAAAGTTAGAAAAATTTTAAATTTCCAATTTTTCCTGAAATTTTTTAATTTTTCACCAAGAAATTATGCAACTATCGACCAAAATTTACCACTAACATAAAGTAGAATATGTTATGAAAAAAAAATCTCGGAATCAAATTCATAATTAAAAGCATCCCAGAGTTATTAATGCATAAAGTGATAGAGGTCAGATTTGAAAAAAAAAAATCTCCCGTCCTTAGGGTCATAATGGGCTCCATCCCCAAGGAGTAAAAAAAAAAACTAAATATCACATTCATAAAATACATACAAATACATAAAATATATGAAAAATGTGAGGAGTATTTCCTATTGAAATCAATAAGAAAACTGGAATAAAAAAAATCTTTAGGTGCACTGAGCACCTAGTCTGTATGGCTCTATTTTTTCTGGATAAAATACCAGTAAGTGGCCTCTGAGGTCACATGCCATACTGCAGACATTATCCTGATCTAAAGGTTACAGTATGCTTTAAAGAACAATACCCATTTAGATATTTATAACTTACCATCTTCATCAGTCTGTACTACTAGTTCCTGACTTTCCTTCCGTCCCTCTGGATTCATAAGAATAAGTTTGACACTGACATTGGTGTAAGGTGTCAGTTTTGTGATGGTGTGTTGGGGATGTGAGCTCTCCATATCCCAGCTTACTTCTTCCCGCACTTGTTCCTGCCCTCCAACCTGGCACCTGTACTGTATAGTAAGATTGTATCTGTGGCAGCGTGTAACATTGTATCCAAATGGCTCCCAACGAATAGTTATTTCCCTGGATTTTATTTCAACCACATGTAACTTCCGTGGACCATGCATTGGATCTGTAAGCAAAACATAGGAAATAAAAAAAGATATGTATATACATTTTAATATGACAAATCGGACAGACATCTGACAACAATAGTATAGCTGTTTTCTCATACTGTATAAAATGTCTGACTGTGCCATTCACTAAAGTGAGCTTAAAACACCAGGAAAAGCAGTTTGCTTTCTTAGGAAGAAAAGCAAAAATCATGTCTTCCATGATGGGTGTTTTTACATAAGGGTGTCTTTACTTTGTATTATATTTCAAGTAGTCACAAGGATTGCAAAAAAAAATAAAAAATGACAATAGAAGCAAAAATGCAGATTATCCATCAAAAAGGTTCAGCAACACACCAGAAGAATTGCAAACAGGGTAATTTTTAATATCCCATGTTCAGCGGTATCTCACCGCCTTTCTTAAGCACGATGCTGAAACGTTGTATCTGAACATGGGATAATAAAAATGACCCTGTTTGAAATTCTTCTGGTGTGCTGCTGAACCTTTTTGCTGGATATCTCTATACAGTCTGCGATTGGGACTGTTCAAACTAGCCTGCACCCACCAACTACCGTAATTTTTCGCCCTATAGGACGCACCGGCATATAAGACGCACCCAATTTTAAAGGTGCAAAATCTAGAAAAAATGTATTCTGCACCCAACAGTGATCTTCAACCTGCGGACCTCCAGATGTTGCAAAACTACAACTTCCAGCATTCCCCGACAGCCGTTGGCTGTCCGGGCATGCTGGGAGTTGTAGTTTTGCAACATCTGGAGGTCTGCAGGTTGAAGACCACTGGATAGGAGGTAATACTTACGTGTCCCCGCCGCTCTGGACCCGTCACCGCTGCCCTGGATGTCGCTCCATCGCCGTCGCCTGGGGTGTCCCCGACGCTTCGGACATCTTCTTCCGGGATCCACGCTCTCCGTCGCCGTCATCACGTTGCTATGCACGCCGCTCCTATTGGATGACGGTACGGCGTGCGCGACGACGTGATGACGTCGAAGGAGAGCGTCGCAATGCAGGGGATACCGGCACGGAGCAGACACCGAGGAGGCAGGTAGGGTCCCTCCCGGTGTCCTGTAAGCTGTTCGAGACGCTGCGATTTCACCGCGGCGGTCCTGAACAGCCCGACTTAGCAGTCGGGTTACTGTCACTTTCGCTTCAAACGCGGCGGTCAGCTTTGATCGCTGCGTCTGAAGGGTTAATACAGGGCATCACCACGATCGGTGATGTCCTTTATTAGCCGCGGGTCCCGGCCGTAGATGGCCGCCGGGACCGACCCGATAGGTGTGTATTCGCCGTATAAGATGCACCAACTTTTCCCCCCCAGTTTTGGGGAAGAAAAAGTACGTCTTATACGGCGAAAAATACGGTTTATTTTACTCTGGCTGTGCTGCCTCAACATCCTTTTGCTGCATAAAATGCAGATTAGTGAAGGCTCCATAATGTAATAATGGCTGATTATAGTAGTTAGCAGTAACTTCGGCCCCTATATAAAGAGTTTGAGGACAAATAATGTAAATAAAATAAATAGGAATTGTAGGTTCCTGGACATACGGTAACTACTATGTCATCCAATAAATGTTCTTTATACTTACTAAAGCAGTGGGAAATAAGAACCAAGATTCCTGAGCGAAAGTTTACTTTTTATGGAATTGTTTTAGCCATACATCAGTGTGCTATGAGTGATAGAATTCTTTTTTCTATTAATTTAGTTATAGGTTACAAAGCTGTTTTTTTTTTACTGTGCCCCAGTTTACTTGATAAACTAGCAGTGTCTCTCTTGGAATTATCTCCATTTATGATAGGCCCCATTGGCATGAATCATGAGGTCAACTGAGACACTCTAGGTCCAATGATTCATGATAAGAAAGCCAGATTGCTTCCCTGCAGAATGCAATGTTTATCATGCCTGAAGTTCAGTCAGGTAATGCCTATCAATTCCCTTGACTGTGCCTGTAGCATCCGACATACACCAGTGCTTTCCTCCTGCCAGCTAAAGCTGGGTATCAAGCAGTGAAGCCTGACAGGTGCAGCTCTGACCTGAGGGAGTAGCAGACCCATATTTAGCCTGTGGCACTTCTGAATTCTATTTAATCAGAGTTCCTCTCTGTTTTTACGCTTGCTATATGGCACAGCGACTGACTGATAGAATCAATTTCAAATGCTGGTACAATTCATAGTTTATTTCTTGCGAATTTACACTTAAGCTTCTATTACAACTGTGGTGTTTTTTCCCATGAAACTCAATTTCTGCATCTTTTAAGGTGTGCAGACGTTTAAGGTGTAATTTGAGGATACTGCCAATGATAATCAAAACCTGGCTGAGGAATAAAAGATCTTGCTGCAGGGGCTTGGTTCCTCTTTAGTTTGTGTACTGGCACTGTGCAGAAATATAAATATGCAAACCAAGGACATTTTTCTTATTTCTTTCCTTTTATACAGTAAGTCTTTAATTTACTTCCAAAACATGGATTTAATGACAGAGAATGTCGCCAGCTCTCCGGCGATGACCAAATCTCAAATGACATTTTGTGTCTCAAAACTAAACCAACCTTTCACCTTTCAGGAGCTACAGTACATTGGAATGGCTGGCATAACCATCCTTCTATTTTCTGCGCTGTCATGCACATGAGTGTTATTATAGAAAGGTTACTACGTCTATAAGACTTGTATTACTGTAACTATCAGCACATACAAACATTATAATATGTGGCCAACCACTCAATGAGACCACATTAGAGAAGAAGCAATGACACCCACAGAGGGATATCATTCGCAATGTTACAGGTTACATAACAAATCTGCTTAGTTACTAAATATTTCTTTGGAAGTACACTGGAGATATAAGTAGACAACGGAAAGGCTGTGTTGTAGAGGATGATATGAACAGAGTACATAAACCCCTTTAAAAACAGGCCCAACCCAGAGGCTATGCAATAAATTCCTGAAAGATGCAGGTTCCATTCTATTTATAGAACAGGGAAGGGGAAGTAGAGGTGACTGACCATGAACACATCTGCATATCTGTTTGTTGATGTTTTTTAAAAGTCATGTGCTTGTGAATATAAATATATGCAGATACAGTAGCCTCTATTCTTATATTTACACAGTCTGCTGTGAAGGCATACCTTATGTAACTATGCCCATCTTAAACGGACAGCCATAAGGTTCAGCAATGGACCGTGAGATGTCACAGGGAATCTCGGTGATGCCATCCTTCTTTCCCTCTATAATGGGTCACAGCTGGTGGTGGATCCTCTGGGCCTGTGTGGATAATGACGTGAGCTGTGCCAGGGAGCGGAGTCTAAGGTGCAGTTGGTTTTCACCAGACCCCGCCACAAAGCGGTATGGTGCTGCTGCGGCGGGCGGCACCCAGATCGCTACCCCTGGGACGACTCGTTCACACAGGTTGCTGGGATGTGGCGTGGCACAGAAGGAAACTGGCAAGACGAGGTCAAGATAGCAGTAGGTCAGGGCAGGCGGCACAGATGCATGGTCAGGTAACAAAACAAGGATCAGGTACACAGATATCAGGAACACAGTAGCTTTCTCTAGGGCACAAAGATCCATCAGGAAACAAAGGGAGGAGCTGATACTTAAAGACAGGGTGCAGGTGCAAACACTTAATTAAATGAGTACTGGCCCATTAAATGTAAGAACTCTGGCGCACGCGACCTAGGAGGCATGGGCACCCGCTTGGGCTGCGAGAACAGGAAGACCAGGGAGGTGAGTGACGGGCTGGTATTTGCATGCGGGCGCGTCCCGCGATGCGAATCCCAGCCCCGCCAGCAGCAGGGACATGACAAGAGGGCGCTCACGTCCGAAGCGCACATGTTACATCCTCCTTTGAATTCCCATTGTATGCAAAGATCAGTTTGGAATTTAGCATACAAGGTGTAAATTGAGGTCAGAGCTTTTTCTGATCTCTTCTTTTAGAGCAGGACTGTGGCCGTGTATTACAGTCAGGTCCCTGCTCCTGATCACACAGTCAGAATGCCATAAGAGTACATCACAGGTCTATTGTGGACACTTGACTGCATTGTACTATTATGGCATGGGTCAGCAGGAGTGTCACTTTTTGGTGAAGAAATATGAGGCGCAAACTGTGGCAAAAACTGCACATATGATTACAGCTTTAGGGCTCATGCACATAGCAGAGCTCAGTGCACAGAGTACTGTATGGGATTGCATTGAAATTGCAGGGCACCTTAGTGTGGAGCCATATATACTCCATGCACATCACACAGGCTCTGTAGGATGACATATGTAAAGAGAAATTCTCCCCTATATGGAACACAGGCAGTGTAGAGTATCTCCATAAATATGAAGCTGAGGGACCATGCCAAATCTTTTTTTGCTGTCAGATGATTATGTGTATGCCTCTAAAGCACAGTTCTCATACTCTGTAATATACCTACTGAAACTACTATATTCCAAATAATAGCTAAAGAAGGGGCAGTGTTGTTATCTTATCATACATGGAGATAACTGGAGAGTTACACTGTTACCTTTTGGTATGTACCTATTCCCCCCAATATGTTTGCCATTATTGTTAAAGAAAAATACAGCATACGTAAATTTTACCTGGCAGAATAATAAAGGGTAAGGTAATAGTTCACTTTCTAAGCTAATGTTACATGTCCCTCACATATGATATCACATTATTTTATCTATACTTCCTCCAGAGGGTCAATGATGGGCCTGTAAGGTACATCAATGCTTCTCTCGTATCTCATACCACTCATAAAGTTCTGAACAAATGTCCTTGTTAAAAATGCTAGTGTTGCTACTATTTAGACAAAGAAAAAAAAAAGATATGTGATGCCTTACTACCAAATGTTTGTAGGAAGAGGGAGGAATATCATGCAGGTGCAGCAGAAACGGCAGGAGACCTGGGAATGGTATAGTGTATAATTTCACATGTCAGACACCAAATCTTTGTCCGAAAGTCTGTTAGAAGAGGACACTTTCAAAACATATGGAACAGTGCCCCAAATCTTAGAACCACACTGCTACCAGATTGGTTAAAAAGGATTAGCATACGTAACCTAGAGGGGATACTATACAAACATGGGAGAAGTTTTAAACCTGCCTCCTGAATTGAACTTGAGATAGACATCTTATGGGTCTATGGGAAATTCCAAAGGGGGCAAACAGATGAAAACAATAAAATGAAAGCCTCATGTTAGGACGTTTACAACATGAAAATCCAATTAAAAGCTATTGTCCTCAATACCCAGTATTATTTTATTAGTGAGTTGGCACTCTACCAAGATGTCTGTAGGGCAGGTCCCCAGCCTGAAAGGTCTTTGTGCAGACAGAGGACTATACTCGAAGCAACACTAGATGCCAGCAAGTGTTATTCCCTCTTAAACATGGATTGATATCAATTCTGCTCATGAAAAAACTGCTCAAGAATATAATCACAGTAAATTCTATAATTTGAAGAGCCAGCTATCCACTTTTGTGTAATTGTAACTATAAAGCACCGGTACCTGTGCCTATAATCTGCATTGATGAAACACCTGGATGTTCCATACTGTTGCACACGCTCTACATAGACAAACAATTTCTATAGTTTGTTAAATGCACAGTTTCTTTTTTCATATCACCTCTTGATGGAACCGCACAGTTTTAACATTTTTAGAAATGTTTCCTACTTCTTCATAGTCACAACTAGACAATAAATATAAATGATTTAAAACAAAACAACAGCTTAGAATGAAAAAAGGAGCATCCTGTAAAAATGACATACCTCTCTGTGCGGCAATCACTTTATAATAACCCCTTTCATTTTCAAATCTACTTAGACATCAGCTTGCAGTAGAGAAAATGTTACTTGCTACAAGTGCACATTAGGCTTGCATTCCTTGACAGGCTAATTCTAGAGAAGTCTGAAGACAGACAACCATGTGCATAAGTAATTTAATTCTTTTTTTTTTTCCTATGGAGCAAGCATGTTTCTTGCTGATAAATGAAAAGTGGAAGAGTGCAAAGATACATTTTAATTTCACCCATACTCTAGCAACAGTTTCTCTAAACTGCGCTTCAGGTGCCATCGGCAGATATGCAAATCAATATTAACAAAATGTAGTAGGTATTGGGAAATGTATCCACATCTATGTAAATGCTTTCTACTGAGGCTTAAAATGCAGTTCCAAATAAATCTGTAGCATAACACATATGCATAACAGTGAACATTGAGTAGCTTGATACTAGGATTGTAAAGATAGTCATGTCCTTTTCGGATAGACCAGTGAAAGGAAAAGTCGAGTGATATCCAGGCACCACAAAACAATACAGACATGGTAACCATACCAAGAAAAATATTACGGAAGGTCTGCATTGCACTGGGGCATTCTGTAGTACTCCTGACTGCTTTAAAGTGACAGCTGTAGTCCAAAAGATTGTATGCAACTCAATTTATTCCTTTGGACTATAGCTTTAGCTAAATGCTGGGTTTGCATAATTAAAACAAAAAGGCAGTAAAATAGGTATAAAAATAATCTAATAATAGCTAATAATGTGTTATATTAAAGTCTATGGAAAAGCGATTAGGTTTGGTTTTAGTGGTGTGTTTGCATAATGACATGGAATGTTAACAAGCTCTGAGGAATGATCCTTTCTGAACAGACAATAAGGAGCAGGACCAACTGTAATCCTTTAGAGAAATTGGAGTAGAGTTCCTTAACCTCTTCAGGACGCAGGGCATACAGGTACACCCGTGGGAATTTCCGCCCCTTCCGCTAGCCGGTCGGGGAACCGGACCGGGATGCCTGCTGAAATCATTCAGGAGGCATCCCGGCTCATCGTCGGAGGGGGTCCAGAGTAAATGCAAATCTGCTGCGATTCCGGGTCATGGGGGTCACGTGACTTGATGACCCGGATAAGGATGATGATCAATGGTGTAATATACACCACCAATCATCATCCGTACTGTACTGGGAGGTGGCAGTGCCACCCCCCCAGTACAACTGTAATTGGGCGGCCATAGTGACAGCACCAATCACAGCAGTATGGGGAGTGGGAGGTAGGTGAAGGAGCATGTTGCTCCGTTCTGCCCACCACAATTTTGTGATGTGGTGTGCAGGACGGAGCCCCTTGCTGCCATCTCCCCCCTCAGTATAAAAAAAGTTCCCCCTTGCCCTCTTTCTATAGACCCTTGGCACAGAAAGCAATCAGGGACAGTTTAGATTAGGTAGGGACAGGTTAGGAGTAAAAAAGTTTTATTTTTAAAGCGTACCAAACTGTAGGAGTCTGCGGGTCCGTAGCACCTTTTGCTGCGTGACCCCTGCCCTACTGGGTCGCTGCGGTGTTTCGCCAGCATTTTTTTTGCCGCAGACCTTTTTTTTTAGCTAAATGTGTGGCCGGGCCCTCTTAGCTATAAAACAGCAGTCCGCCACCGTTAGCTAAAGCCCACCCATAGCTGATCAGTCCCGTAGTACTGATCAGCGTTTTATTTTTTTTGTAGTGCAGGCACTTTTTTGGGTTATAGAGGCTTTGTTATAAAAAAAATCTTTTGCATCTATGGGTGGTCCATGCCATCAATAGCAGGCCTGAGCTGTGTGGACGGACCGTACCTCTGTGTATTGCTGATCAGTGTTTTTTTTTTTGTGCTCAGGCGGGTGCATTTTTTCAGAGTTAAGAGTTTTATTATTTTATTTTTCGGGTACTTTGTGTGGGGGTCTGTGTACGTGCCACCAGCCACTGTTCTGGGATGAGTGGCCGGACTCCCCCACAGATTTCTGCGCCCCCTGCCGCCACCAAGCGCACGGCTTTTTTTTTTGCGCTAGAAGTCCATTTTTTTAATTTTGTTTCCCCCCCCCCCTTTTTAGTTTATATTATTTCTGTTAGGACGGGTTTAGTTTGTTAGGTTAGGGCGGGTTAGGGAGGTAGTCTCGCACCACACCACACACAGCACATACACAAATAAAGTTTTCCCCACACACATGCACACACCCCCATCCCCATTAGAGTAGGGAAATGGCCCGCAGGGTGTTTTAAGCGGAGGAGGCATATGCAATACTTACCTCTGACCCTGAAAGCGCCACAGAGGACGAGGAAGACCCCACCTTCCTTATTTCCTCATCTTCTTTATCATCTGATTCTGATGATGAGCCACCAAGGTGGCAGAGACGCCACCATGCGGGACCACAAATCTCCTCTGCTCCTGACCCTGTGCCCCTTGCTAGTATAATGCCCCCTGGCGCTCATACTAGTAAAGCCCCGCTGCCAAGTTCACTTGTGCCCCATCCTGAGAACTTGTCTGGACTGTGCCAGCGGACCACGAGCCCATGATTCCTGAGCTTGTTGGCGACTCAGGAATCAAGATTGACATCGTCGGGTTCACTGAAACGGACTATTTTAGTTATTATTTCAGTGACGACTTTGTCAATATGATGGTTGAGAAGACACATCTGTACGCCCTATTATGCTGATGATGCGGCATGTCCTCCCCTAACTGATCCCGCACTATATAAAATCAGGCCGGTCATCAATCACTTCGGGGCAAAATTTTGGGAGGCCTATGTCCCTGAAAGGGAGGACGCTATTGATGAGTCTCTCATAAGCATTAAGGGGAGACTCAGCTTCCAGCAATTCATCCCAACCAAGCAAACGCAGGATGGAGTGAAGATGTATAAACTTTGCGAGAGTACCTCAGGGTACATATGCAAGTTTATGGTGTATGAGGGATGAGATTCCCGTATTGAACCCCCAAAACGTTCCCCCACTCTGGGTGTTAGCGGGAAAATCGCTCGGGACCTTTTGCACCCATTGCTAGATAAAGGTACCACCTTTATGTGGATAACTTTTATTCTAATATCCCTCTCTTCACATCCCTCGCCGTAAGATCCAGGCTCACTTGTGGGACAGTCCAGAAGAATCAAAGAGGCCTTTCTTCTTATCCCCTCCAAATTCCTATCCCCTGGGGGTGAGTCCCATGCCCTTACCCATGAAAATCTGTTGCTGGTCAGGTATAAGGACAAGAGGGATGTTCTTATGCTCACCGCAATTCATGGGAACAGCAGCACCCCTGTGCGTGTGCGAGGTACCGTGGGACCGGTCCTCAAGCCCGATTGTATTCTGGACTACAAACGGTATATGGGGGGAGTTGATCTTTCTGATCAAGTCCTCATGCCATATAACGCCATGCAGAAAACACGGGTATGGTACAAAAAAGTTGCGGTCTACATGGTACAGATTGCCATGTGTAATTCTTTTGTACTGTCCCAGTATGCTGGCAACACAGGGACATACCTTCAGTTCCAAGAGGAAGATCTAAAGGCCCTCATCTTTTGTGACTGCCAAAGAGCAGGTCAGAGCACTTCTGGAACTGTGGGCCTCCGGAAAGAAGGGACGATCACAGAAAAAATGCAGAGTGTGTCACAAGAGGGGGATTCGGAAGGACACCACCACTCAGTGCAACACTCTCCCCGATCATCTGGGCCTCTGCATTAAGGATTGCTTGAGGGAGTATCACACTTCAATGGAGTTCAAAATTTGTAATCCTTTCACCTAATTTTAATTCCCCAGAATTTAACTCCAATGTACCAGTCCAGAGTACATTGTCTTCCAAATTTAAAACCAAAACACCACCTCTCCCCCCCCCCAAAAAAAAAACACAAAAAACCTCTTTCCCAATACCCCCGATATATTTTTTCCCCCAAAAAAATGGGTCATGGTACACAGAGTCAACAGCATTGGGGTTTTGCAGTTGCCTCAAATGTGCAGCGCTCTCTCCCCACCTGAGTAGGGTGCGTATTTGAGGTAACAGAATAGGGATGGCCACACACATCATCTTCCCAGAATGATGATTCAGAGCATAGGGTTTGGGGCGTGCATCATATTTACTTTCGGCTATACTCTGGGTTATCATTATGGGAAAATAATTGGCATATCAGTATAAAAATTGCAATTTTCATCCCCCCCAAGTACACTTTATTCATTCCTGGAAAATAAATTTAGGGAACGCCCATCTGTTCCAAATCTCCACTTCACCCCTATACACCTTCCCTAGGGGGTGTACTGTTTGCAATAGGCTCACATGTGGGTGTTCCTTTCTTGTATTTTCCTCTGAATGTATGTAACTGAACGTCAGCCTCAAATGCGAAGAGTTCTTCTTCAAGAGCTCTGTCGTATTTCCAGGCGACAAATTTGGAGTCACATGTTAGTTGTTCCCAGAAAGATGAAGCAGAGCATAGCTTGATAATTGCAATTTCTCAAAAGCTACCCTTCATCCATTCCTGGAAAATAATTTTAGGAAACACCTGTGCACTCAAAATGTCCTCTTTAGCCCTATACCCATTCCTCGGGTGGTATACTTTGTGTATTGGTGTCACATGTAGGTGTTTAATTTTTCTATTTTCCTCTGAATGTAACAGTCAGCTACTGATATGCCATAGGCCACAAATGCAAACAGACCTCTACTGATGCAAACAGACCTCTACTGAGCCTTGTTGTGCGCCCGCCCAGCACCCCATATGTGGATGTATTTCCATAGTCAGGGGAAAAAGCCCTCCAAAATTTGTAACCCAATTTCTCCCATTACCCCTTGTGAAAATGCTAAAAATTTGGTAACACCAGCATTTTAGTGTAAAAAAAAAAAAAATTCAATTTATGGCCCACTTTTCAAAAAAACCTGTGAGGTGTAAGTACTCACTGTACCCCCAGTTACCTTCCTTGAGGGGTGTAGTTTCAAAATTGTGGTCACTTGCCGGGGTATATATTTTTTTGATTTTATGTCAGAACCTCAACCATCGCAGTGTGAAGCACCACTTTAGGCCTCAAATCTCATCGGTGCTGTCTCACTCCTAAACTCTGTTTTGCACCCGCATAGCGATAAGGCTCAATATACCCCTTGTTACATTTCTTGAGGGATGTAGGTTCCATGTGTTTCTTTTTTTTGTTTTTTGTTTGCTGTTCTGGCACAATGGGGGCTTCCTAAATGCACCTGTGAAGTGTTAAAGGGGTTATCCACCATAAGGTGATTTTAGTATGTACCTGGCAGACAGTAATGGACATGCTTAGGAAGGATCTGTGCTTGTCTAGGGGCTAAATGGCTATGTTGTGAGATTACCATAAAACTGTGGCTAGCTTTTTGTGAACTGGAATTTCCTCTTTGAGTTTTCTTCTTTTGCCTAAAAATCCCAGAATTCCATTTTCCTCCCTCCCACACATCAGCCATCACACTCATTGAAACATAAATGAGCTGCATCCATTCAAAAGACCTGTGGTTTTCAATCAGAGAGCCTACAGCTGTTGCATTAGTTGCAGATTGATCTCTCTCCCACCAAGCGATCGCTCTACCCATTGAAGCAGACAGGCTCCCTGTCATCAGCTGACTAGTGAGTCAGGTCTCGGCCGCATTGCAACCAGGGAAAAATCTGAGACAAGAGTAATTTTGTATGCTGTACAAGAGTAATTTTGTATGCTGTTAAAAATAAATATTGGGGTAAAAATCCCATAGGAATTGTGAGAAAACCGTCACACACAGGTACAGACACTATATTATGAACAACACTAACTTTACAGTCCCTGTAGCATTGTCAAATAAAAAAAAATCCTGGAATGCATCTTTAAGGCTCACTATACCCCTTGTTAGGTTCATTGAGGGGTCTAGTTTCTAAAAGAGTATACCGTGTGTTTTTTTTTTCTCCGGCACCATGGGGGCTTTCTAAATACAACATGCCCCCCAAAAAACCATTTCAGAAAAATTCTCTTTAAAAAAAAAAAATTTTGGTCCCTGTCTTTTGAGCATTGTAGTGCGCCAGCAGAGCACTTAACGTCCACATACGGGGCGTTTTCATAATAAGAAGAAATTGGGCTTTAAATTTTGGGGTCCATTTGCTCCTATTACCCCTTGTGAAAAAGAAAAATTTGGGGTAACACCATCATTTAGGTGTTAAAAATCTAATTTTCCATTTTCACGTCCAACTTCAATGCAAAGTCGTCAAACACATGTGAGGTGTTAAGGCTCAATATACCCCTTGTTACATTTCTTGATTGGTGTAGGTTCCATGTGTTTTTTTTTTTCTGCTGTTCTGGCACAATGCAACATGGCCCCCAAAAACCATGACAACAAAATTTGTTTTAAAAAATCCCACAGTTGCTCTTTCCCTCTTGAGCCATGTTGTGAGCCCACAGAGTATTTCCAAACTCGAGCGAAATTGGGCTACAATTTTTGGGGGGCTTTTTCTCCACTTTTAAAAATGAAAAAAATGGGTCTACAAGAACATGTTAGTGTAAAAAAAATGCAGATTTAGATTTTTCCCCTCCACTTTGCTGCGATACTTGTGAACCACCAAAAGGGTTAACAAACTTTCTGAATGTCTTTTTGAATACTTGGAGGGGTGTAGTTTCCATAATGGGGTCATTTATGGGGTATTTCTCCCAGAAAGGCCCCTCAAATCCACTTCAAACTTAACTGGTCTGTGAAAAATTCAGATTTTGAAATTTTCGTGAAAATTGCTCCTATACTTTGAAGCCCTCTAATGTCTTCAAAAAGTAAAAACATGTCAACTTTATGATGTCAACATAAAGGAGAAATATTGTATTTGTGAATCAATATATAATTTATTTGGAATATCCATTTCCTTACAAACAGAGAGTTTCAAAGTTAGAAAAATGCAAAAGTTTAAAAATTTTCATGATATTTTGGGATTTTTCACCAAGAAAGGATGCAAGTAACGACAAAAAATTTACCACTATGTTAAAGTAGAATCTGACGAAAAAACATTCTCTGAATCCGAATGAATGGTGAAAGCCTCCCAGAGATATTAATATATAAAGTGACAGTGGTCAGATTTGCAAAAAAGGCTTGCGTCCTTAAGGTGAAAATGAGCTGCGTCCTTAAGGGGTTAAAATGTAATCTTCATTTCCATCTATATAAAAGTCCACACAACACTGTTAGAGCTGACATATTTTGGTTGTCAATGACCTTAATTATAGATCTATGATTAAGGTCATTGATGACCAAAAAATGTCCGATCTAACAGTGTTGTGTAAACTTCTGTATCTTTATATGGATAGAAATAAAGTTTTAAGGAACACTTCTCCACTGGACCTTTTATTTCTATGACAGTGGTTTTTCCAATTAACTTATCAATGTGACACAAGTGGCGTTAAATTGGTGAAACTGTGGCTCAGCATCAAAAAAAGTGTATCAATGGCAAAAAAGTTGCACAATGAAGATGTCTGATGTGTGCTTAAAGCAGCATTTAAACAGAAGCTCTTACAGCCTGATACAAAAAAGTTCCAGCAAACCATATAGAATAATGTGGGACAATAATAAATAACCATTGTATAAAAAATATGTTTGTTACTCTAAGGCTGGAATTTCTACTATCTTTTAAAACAAAGTTTGCACTGATGGCAGTTCCATAGACTTTAATAGAAGAAGAAAAAATTATTTTAAAAAACTGTTGCTTTTCACACGATCGTAACTTGTAGCGGATTACCCACTGTGGGAAATCCATTGCGAGTTACGCTACCAAATCTGCCACTATTGTGGACTTTCCTTTGACTCACTGGATTTTCCTGCTACAGGTAACCTGTTGCAAATTACAATTGTGTGATGTACCCTATTTTTTAATCATATCCTTCCAGGCAAAAAGGATTATAGTGACTGAATACACCTATTATGCTTATTATTTAAAAGGGTACTCCACTGAAAACATCTTATCCCTTATCCAAAGGATAGTGGATAAGATGTTAGATCGCAGGGGTCCCGCCGCTGGGGACCCCCGTGATCTTCGCACCATGCCCGATGACTGGCGATGCCAGCCGCCATGCCCCCTCCTTTCACGTCTATGGGAGGAGAGGTGACGGCTATGTACTAGCAGTCATGCCCCCTCCCATAGACATTAATCGAGGGGGCGTGGCATGATGTCACAAATGCGGAAGCTGCAAGCTTTGGATAGAGGATAAGATGTTTAGAATGTAGTACCCCTTTAAGGTTATCTGATTCAGAAAGAAAACATGTATGCTTCTGAAAGCTGATTTGACAGCAAAACATAACCAAAAAGAACAATGAATTATACAACACCCAGAATGAAAACAAACAGCTATGTCTCTGACGAGAAACCTGGGTGCAAATCTTCATAAAACAAGCCAGGCCTTGAAACTCAAAGCCTTCAGAAGATACTTTAGTAAATGAAAAACTGTTGCTGAGCTTTTTAACCTCAGGGCTTAGCCAACTATTATTTGCTCATAAAGCTGTTTCTATGGAGAGACCTGCATTTGTATTAATCTCGTGAATATACGCCATATTGATTGCCACCAGGAAACACAAAATGCTTTCTGACAGGTAACTAAACAAAAAAGTACACATGCACATCAGGGTCTAAGATGGAGAAGCTAGAATTATAAAGACATTAATGGCTGGGGAGCCTGTAAATGCTCGCATGAGACCTTCAGACTGGAGTAAAATTCCTGAATACAAATTCATATGTTTCAGAACATTTTTCTACAAGTCTCTGTAAAAATAAAAGGTGTAAACATATTCTCCTGGTTACAGCAAAGATTGTAAGCTAATGGAGCCTGATGCAAAACCTGTAACTGAGCTTAAAAGCTCTAACATACTATTAATACCACTGGTGCTTTTATGTAACATAGAAGCCCCACGGGCACCAAGACCTGAGAAAAACTACTATCTCTGCAGGCCTTGCAGTTTCTTGTCTGGGGACAACTTGACATAAAATCTTGGAAATGTGAAAGTCCATAGACTAGGGCTCAATGGGGACATTAAGCCAACCTTAAAAGACACCCTAATTGGCATGTAACTTCAATTGGGAAAACTGTCCGATTTTTTGAAGTTATTTTGACAATTAGCATAAAATTAAGACTATGTTGATTGTACAAAAAAAAGCCTCAGCAGCCATACCTATAACAAACCCATATATAGGGAGCCTGGGGAGTAGTGTGTCTCCTTCAGGAGACTGCCAAACTGGCAAATGGAGCGATACAAGTGGTGCAGAAAAATAAATTGCTCTACAGTGCTATCTATTACAGGTAGCTTTCCTTCACATTAATGGTTCCACCTTTGACCTTTAAAGGGCATTAAAACATGACTGGTGATAACATGCATTATGTAAGCTGGTAAGACTCACAGTGTGGTGATCTCCTCAAAGACACACATTACTCCCCTAGCCCCACATTTAAAGCCTTTCACCAGCCAGCCAGCACTCTGAAATGCATGGACGTGGGGTCTAGAGAGAGAGGATGTCCATCCAGGACTACTACAGGCTGGTACTCATGGACCATCTATACATTTAAGGAAAGGACTAATAACCTTCTCCTTTCCTACTGGTGTGTCTGTCTTTCAATAAAGCTTTGGACCTATGATTCTCCTCCTTGTCTTTCTCATTGCCCTTCCCCTTATCGATGGCCTGTTATTGTTGTTGTTTGACATGTCAGCTTTAGAATGTTGTTGTAGTGCAGCATGTGTAATGTGTATCACAGGTGTTTGGTTTTTTTAACCTTGTGTTGTGCTCTGGTACTACACAGTAAGAGTGTGTAATTTATTGTATGGTTACTTGATCTGCACCATAAGATAAAGCATTAATGTATTTTTGATGATTGATTGTAAATAAAGATATTTTCAATTAAAAAAAAAAAATGTCTACAGATGGGTAACTAGGCCTTCTGGAAGAGATTCTGGCTTGGCATATAATCACCAATTATGTTGTAAGACCCTTTAAGGGTCAAACATTGATATGAAGGGATACTACCTACAATTGGTGCCATTGTAGAGCAGGTTCTATTTCTTCTGGGGAGGAGCTACTAAGGAGACCCATATACAACCTACTGTACAGTTCTCAGAATTTTTCTAAAAATAAAAACAGTGCTGATAATTTCACGGGCAGGGCCAAATGGACGGACGCACTCATCCTGGGCAGAGGCAGAAACAGGAGTCATCATAGATATTTTATCTCCCAATACGCAGAAAAGGGGTCCAGGCCGGGCTGGCAGTAACACATGCTGAATGTACTGCTATAGAGCAGTGATCTGCAATCTGTGGCTCTGCAGCTGGGGCAGAACCACAACTCCCAGCATGAGCTGAGAGCCAAAATCTGTACTATAGCAATACGTGCATGCGCTGGTAGCATTGCTAATACATTGCTGGTAGCTGTCCTCGCCTGCTGGGAGTTATACGGTTGCACCAGCTACAGAACTGAAGATCACTGCTCTATAGCCCAACCTGAGTTGTCGTTTTGGGTCAGCTTGATTTTGGTTTTTGGCCCCAAATTTTTATTTTGGTGCACCACTAGTTTTATCCTAGTATGTATAATCATTACTATTGAATGAATGGGCTAGACCACTTGATAAACCTGTGGGTACATCCTTGCTACAAGTCTGAACTACTTTTGCAGATATGTATTCTATATACACTGATACCCTGTACAAAGACAACAGTCAGTAACATTAGCTTCATGTAGTAAAAAAGAAAAGTACCTTAAGTTTAAACACATTTTTTTACACATTCTGCTTTACAGATTGTATGCTCTTTTTCCAGCTTTAGTTTTATAAAGCTTCTGTAATAACAGCCCATACTGCTTTCTCACACAGCTATAACTTACAGCATGCAAGAGCTAGACGCAGGGGCTCGGAACCATCAGGAACGCTGCATGGTCACAGAATAGCTGTTCGGCAGACTGCTGAGCATCTGTAAAATGGGTTTGCTCTTGCCAAACATTACCCTACATCTGCATTGTGCAATTACAGATAGATGACATGTTTGCTAAACCTGTACACTACATTAACCTGCATCAGCTATGAGCTTGCTGAACTGCAGCAAAGAGATGTTTCTAACATGCTGGGAAAAAAATATTCTGAAAAGTGCAATAGAAAAGGTGCGACACAAACATTACTATATTTATGTAAAGTGGTCCCTCAAGTTACAATATTAATTGGTTCTGGGACAACCATTGTATGTTGAAACCATTGTATGTTGAGACCAGAACTCTATGGAAACCTGGTAATTGGTTCTAAAGGCACCGAAATGTCATCCAAAAATAGGAAAAAGTGAGAATTAAAGAAAAATACGCAGATAACTAATATAGATAAATCAAGTCCTTACATATAAAAGTAAGAAAGATCTGCTGGGAGCTGTAATCACTGTCTATGTCAGTGTTTCCCAAGCAGGGAGCCTACAGCTGTTGCAAAACTACAACTACAAGCATTCCCGGACAGCCAAAGGCTGTCCGGGCATGCTGGGAGTTGTAGTTTTGCAACAGCTGGGGCCACTCTGCTTGGGAAACACTGGTCTATGTAGAGGACAGGAGCTTCTTTGGGGTCCTGTACAATACACACAATGTCCTAAAAAAGTAATGGAGTCGCCCTCACCTGGTGTCCAAAGGAGCAGCTAATCCTGGTACAGGTAAAGTGTACAGAACATGTAATACCTCCCTGTACTGTAGGGGGAGCTACCAGACAGCCAGTCAGTGCATACACTTCAGAAATACAGAGGTTTTACCAGTGAATGCCCATTCTGATTGGTCGGTTCTTCCAGTCTGATTCCATGCAGTGTGGACAGGACAACATGTTTCAAAGGTTTTCCTTCTTCTTCAGGTCCTTTGACCAAAGGACCTGAAGAAGAAGGAAAACCTTTGAAACGCGTTGTTCTGTTCACACTGCATGTTTTATGGATTAATAAAGCCAGCTTTTTTGCACTATACTTGAATGTGCGCCTCCTAGCCGAAATCAGATTTTTCGGCCGGAGTTCTGCGGGAACCTTGCCAGGAACTCACAGAACCAGCTGTTTTCTCCTAAATCCTAACAGAGTCCTGAACATGTACAAAGGTGGGCATACATTTTCAATAACTGTCAGCCAACAGTCTTCCCCATACAGGTAAACATTAGGCACAGTGTTGTTTATAGGGAGGAGTAAGCTGTAGGACAGTTTTGGCCACACAGTTTCACACTGGGTCATCTCTTCCAAAACAAAAAGATTGGGTTTTAAAAACTCAACAAACCCAACCCTTCTTTCCACTAATATCATCTGTAGGTGAAAAGTCAGGGGGCTGCCATACACCCTTTACAGTCAGCAAAATCAAGCAGTGGCTGACTTTAGTATAAGGTGTATGTAGTGGGGTAGCACCCACACAGACCAAGCAGGTGCTATGGAGCCATGCAGCAGAGGGGCCAGGGTCAAGATGCCCTGCCCCTTTCCTGCCAGATGAATTGCAGGCAGAACTTGTATGTGCTCTGTACTGTATACTACCTGACCTGCCCCTCTCCCTCCAAAAGAACTTACACTTCAAGTTTCAGTTTCAGTTACAGTTTCAATTGCCAAAAAGCACAGAAATGCTTAATGTTGATGCTTATTGGTCAGCCCAGCCTTGGCTTTGCCTCCTCCAATTTTTGTTGCCCGTAGCATTTAAAGAGGGAAACTTAAATGGGCACTGTGATTAAAATTATTTTACAAAATTGGTAAACTATTTAAAAAAAATGGTGCAACTCAACAATTAATTACTGGCTGAGGTTGATTGGGAATACACCTATACCCAAGGTGTGGTTTACCAAAATTGCTAAAAAAAAATATATATAGTAAAGCCCAGACCTCAAGGACAGTATTGTTAATGGAATTGATACAGAGGGCCTCATTTACTAAGCTGAAACCGACCAGTTTTTGTCTGTTTTTTTCGTCTGAGACATGTCTACGCCAGTGTGCGCCTGAAAAATCCGACAAACCCAACATTGCAATGTGAAAAGCCGAAAAAGGTCTGTGGCAAAAGGGGCGTTGCCAGACCGAAAGGGAGCGTGGTTTCACAACCCGACTGATTTACTATTGAATTCACAGAAAATCCTGTGGGTAAATGGCTGGAAATATCGACCTAGAAAAAGCTGGTCAGAAAATGTTCCCCACTTTTCCCAATAGTAAATAGAGAAGAATTCTGCAAGTCTGAAACAACTTTTCCCACTAGTAGAAACCCAACACTCTTAGTAAATGAGGCCCAGAGACCGTGCTTCAAATAACAACAGAATTATTTATTTAAAATAATAATATATAATGCATATAGTCTCCTCTCACAGGCCCTTGTGTGAGAAATACTTAGATAAATTCACATACAATAATAATATACACACTGCGAGGTGGATTTTAGTTAGGTACTATAAATCTGTAGCAATATATTACACAGTCGGCAATTGGTTTATCCAGGATTAGTAGTTCTAGTGCAATAATGGTGGAATAAATGGTGGATTTGTCCATAAAATGAACTAGTGGCACAATACACAGTCCTGTCACCTGTAGAAAAAGAGATATTACCAGCTTCACTGTAGAATAGTCCCGTCCCCTCTCACTGAGTTGAGAGTGCCGGCGGGCACTCGCCGATATAGAATGATCGCAGGCTGATGGTAATGCGCTTGCAGGCGCTGTTGTGGCTGGTTTGGACAGCCCCGACCGTGCAGAGGCTCCAAGGATATCTGTATGCTGGCAGATCTCAATGCCTCGTGGTAACAGTGTCTGACGTCAGCAGCAGTGGTAGGAACGGGAGATGGATCGCTGGACAGGTGAGGCTGGTAGAAGATGGAACGGCCATTCCATCTTCTACCAGCATCACCTGTCCAGCGATCCATCTCCCGTTCCTACCACTGCTTATTCCACCATTTATTCCACCATTATTGCACTATAACTACTAATCCTGGATAAATCAATGCCGGACTGTGTACTATAGTACTACAGTCCTTGAGGTTTGGGCATTTCTATATATTTTACAAAATTACCTTAAAAATTCTGAAGTCATCTCCTGAAACCAACCACAAATTAATTTAAGCACTTTTAGATACCAATATCAACTTTGACTGCGGCATCTAAAGTGTTATTGTTAAATCATAGCATGATCGCCAATGTCCAGCATTAGGAGTGAGTCTTACCTGCTGATAGCAACCATTACTCCCCATTACTTCAAGTAAGCTGACCCACTACATTGTGTGTCCTTAAGGTGTTAAGGGTGGGATTCAAATGTTTGCTATGTGACCCAGCCTTTCCTAGTTACGCCCCTCTGGGGTGAATGGGCACCTTTACATTTAGGTAATTCTGTTTTCAGAAATGTTTTTGTATAATGTTTTCAGAATTGTTCCAGCAGACTGATTTTGATCGGAATCTTGTAAGACTGATGCAAATGCCTCTCCCTTTTCTCTGTCTTGCAGATACTGCTGGCAGTATATAGTCACTTTTTAAACAGACAGGGTTCCTTTTTTTAACCCCTTAAAGGGGTACTCCGGTGCTTAGACATCTTATCCCCTATCCAAAGGATAGGGGATAAGATGCCTGATCGCGGGAGTCCCACCGCTGGGGACCCCCGTGATCTTGCACACAGCGCCCCGTTTGTAATCAGTCCCCGGAGCGTGTTCGCTCCGGGACTGATTACCGGCGCCTACAGGGCGGCGTGTGACGTCACGCCACCGCCCCCGTGTGATGTCACGCTCCGCCCCTCAATGCAAGCCTACGGGAGGGGGCGTGATAGCTGTCATGCCCCCTCCCGTAGGCTTGCATTGAGGGGCGGAGTGTGACATCACACGGGGGCAGGGGCGTGACGTCACACGCCGCCCGCCCTGTAGTCGCCGGTAATCAGTTTGGATATTTACGCACATGGCGATACCATATATGTTTATTTTTATTATGGTTATATATTTTTATATGGAATTTGGAAAAGGGGGGGGGGTTGATTTAATCTTTTAATGAGGAAGGGGTTAATGTGTGTTTTTAAATTTTTGTCAAACTTTTTTTTTTTTTACACTTTTAGTCCCCTTAGGGGACTTTTAGGAGGAATCATTTCATTCCTCATACAGATCAATGGGATTTATCAGCCTATTGAAGTCAATGGGCAGCAAAATCTGCAGCAGCAAATCTGCAGCAGAAAATATGCACGTGTGAACGAATAGTATATATATATATATATATATATATATATATATATATATATATATTTATTAATTTTTTTAGGTCCTATACCGATAATATGTGAACTTTGAGGCCGATAGAAAAAACTAGGTACATCGCACATAACAAAACTTAGGCATTAGCTGAAAGCAAAGCTTTTAGACAAAGTAGACTATCGCACTTTACAATCACATCATATGGTAAGTAGAATAGTTATACTAAAAAACTAAAAAAAAGGGGAAAACAATTATCAACACATGTACTGCGAGCGTGAAGAAAGAAAATGCACTTCCCGGTATGAATTTGTAACACTGCCCTTGAACACTGTAAAACGGAATCATTATAAGATAAGGAGTTTGAAAGGGGAAAAGGAATAAGAAGAGGAGCTGAAAGGGATATCATGGAAGTGTAAAAAATAATTAAAGTTCAAAGCCACTAATGTTTGTTACAGCTAGCACTGGACCCAAGGAATACTTGGCAACTTATCTAGAGTGATATACAGCTAGTTAGCCTGGAATTCCTCTCTGACTGTTAGGGTAGGGTCATACAGGCTGTATTTCGCTCCAAATTTTCTGCAACTGATTTTTCTACCCAATGACTTCAATGGGTGGGAAAATATACAGCAGCAAATATGCAGCAAAATATGATATGTATGAGAATAATATAAAGATAATTCCATGATACTAAGACAAAAGTACTACATAGGCTACACTCATCTGTCTCCTGGCAAAAGCAATTTCTTACTGAATACTGCTGCTGGCAAAGGATAGGGGATAAGGTGTCTGATTGTGGGGGCCCCGCCTCTGGGAACCCCCACAATCTCTCCTGCAACACCCCCTGTCATCTGGTGCACAGAGCGAGCTTCATATCATGCCTGATGACTGGCGATGCAGAGGCCAGAGGATTGTAATGTCACGGCCCTGCCCCCTCATGATGTCACACCCTGCCCCCTTAATGCAAGTCTATGGAAGGGGGCGTGGTGGTCGTCATGCCCCCTCCCATAGACTTGCATTGAGGGGGTGGGGCATGATGTCCCGCCCCCTCACTACAAACACACTAAGAATGTTTTTTGAGAGTAGGATTTAATAACAGGTTTAGAGCCTTTTCTGGTATAAAACATTTGCAGAAATGTCTCTGTAATTTAGCAAAATGCAAGCAATTTTTTGCTGCTCCACCCCTGAAGTGACTAAAATGACTTTGGTACACACTTTTCACTTTGCAGTGTTAGCTGATTTTTTCTAAGAAAAGAAAACAAATAATAATAAAAAGTCACAAGTTTGGCGCCATGCCCTCAATTACGCCTTAAACATATACCAGCCCAGACCTGGTTTACAGAACGGTCTTTGGACAGCTTTTTTCAAAAGTCACACATTTTTTTTCTCAACGGGCTAAAAAGTTGCAGGAAAAGGTTGAATAGTAGGAACCGTACAAAGTGGTGTACTGTGAAGTGTAATAAAAATAAATGGGTACTAGAACCATATGTATTACCATATTTTTCGCCGTATAAGACGCACATTTTCTTCCCCAGAACTGGGGGGGGGGGGAAAGTTGGTGCGTCTTATACGGTAAATTCCTGTCCTATCGCGGCGGTCACTGCGGCCATCAACAGCCGGGACCCGTGATTAATACAGGACATCACCGATTGTGGTGATGCCCTGTATTAACCCTTCAGACGCGGCGATCAAAGCTGACCGCGTCTGAAGCAAAAATAACACTAACCCGGCTGTTCAGTCGGGCTGTTCGGGACCACCGCGGTGAAATCGCGGCGTCCCGAACAGCTTACAGGACACTGGGAGGGACCTTACCTGTCTCCTCGGTGTCTGCTCCGTGCCGGGATCCCCTGCATGGGCGGCGCTCTACTTCGTCGTCATCACGCCGTCGCGCACGCCGTCCCATCATCCAATAGGAGCGGCGTGCATAGCGACGTGATGCCGGCGACAGAGAGCAAGGATACCGGGCAGCAGAGACATTCTGGAGCGACGGGGACACCCCGGGGACGCTGCAACAACGATGGAGGGCGACATCCAGGGCAGTGGTGACGAGCGGTGACGGGTCCGGAGCGGCGGGGACACATGAGCATTACCTCCTATACCAGTGGTCTTCAACCTGCGGACCTCCAGATTTTGCAAAACTACAACTCCCAGCATGCTGGGAGTTGTAGTTTTGCAACATCTGGAGGTCCGCAGGTTGAAGATCACTGTCCTATACTTTACATTGTATTTGGTTCAGAATATTTATTTTCTAGATTTTTATCCTATAAAATTAGGTGCGTCTTATATGACGAAAAATATGGTACATGTCCTGCACCATTTAACAAATGTGGTGCACATACTTAATATGAGAGCAGCACTACTTTGATATTCCAAATTAAGTTTTTAAAGGACTTCCACATAAATCCCTCTGTTAAAACTAACATTCTCCATATACTGTAGTTTAAAGAAAATATAATCTTAAGGCAGTAATATAAAATATATACTCACCAAGCAAGCAATACCTGGAGGTTATATGTGCACTTTAGTACAGTATACTAATGCATTTAACTGTGCTTAACTGTTTACTTGCTGAAGGAGTGAGGATGCATTTTAACATTAAAAGTCAACACTAGCTGCCTGGCCCAATCAGTCTAATTAGCTCCCACCTGCTCCACGCCTTTATAACCTCCCTTCCCCTTCCCAGCATTGCCAGATCTTGTTGCCCTTGTGCCTAGAGAAAGCGTTCCTGTGATTGCCATACCAGTGTTTCCAGACCTTCTGCTATTACCATTGACTACGAACCTTGCCGCCTGCCCTGACCTTCTGCTACGTCTGACCTCGCCTCTGTCTAGTCCTTCTGTCCCACGCCTTCTCAGCAGTCAGCGAGGTTGAGTCGTTACTGGTGGATACGACCTGGTTGCTACCGCCGCAGCAAGACCATCCCGCTTTGCGGCGGGCTCTGGTGAATACCAGTAGCAGCTTAGACCCGGTCCATCGGTACGGTCCACGCCAATCCCTCGCTGACACAGAGGATCCACATCCAGCCTGCCGAATCCTAAAAGATGTGATATTCCAAGTGCCCCAGGGAGAGACATATTGCAAATATGTGCATCATATATGCTCCAACCCAGACAAAGAGGACCTCCTATCCTGACCTCCTATCCCATCCTCCTATTTCGACCTCCTATCCCGTCCTCCTATCCCGTCCTCATATCCCGTCTTCATATCTCGACCTCGTATCTCGACCTCCTATCCCGACTTCCTATCTCGACCTCCTATTCTGACCTCCTATTTCGACCTCCTATCTCGACCTCCTATCCCGACCTCTCATCCCGTCCTCATATCTGTAATATGTGTACCAAGTATTGAAATATCTCCAGCCGTGGGGGTAGTTAAGGGTTAAATTAACTATTACTATATTTTAAGTGGACATATAAGTAACATGTGACCAAGTATTATCAAAATATCTCCAGCCGTTTGGAAGTTATGCTGTGATATGTATTTCCCATTGACTTGTATGGGACTTTAAACATAAACCCCGCCCCTGGCAAATGGGGGTGAGTAAGGGTTAAATTACCTATCCTATGTTTGTTGTTGACATATAAGTAACATGTGTGCCAAGTTTCATGTTAATATCTTTAGCCGTTTGGACGTGATGCTGGAACATACACACATACATACATGCACACACACATGTTAAGTTTTATATATATAGATACAATAAAAGTTACATTTTAAAAAGGGTTGTCCCTAAAGGGATCTTGTGCCCCGGGCTTTGTGCCCTGGGGTTTTGGAAATTAGTGCCAGGGAGTGGAGTCTAAGGTGCCGATGGTCTTGCTGCGGCGGGCGACACCCAGGTCGCTACCCCTGGCACGACTCATCCACACAGGTTGCTGGGATGTGGCATGGCACAAAAGGAAACTGGTAAGACGAGGTCAAGGTAGCAGTAGGTCAGGGCAGATGGCACAGGTGCAGGGTCAGGTAACGGAACAAGAATCAGGAACACGGATATCAGGAACACAGTATGCTTTCACTAGGGCACAAGGTAACAAAGAACCGGCTGGGAACAAAAGGAGGAGCTGATACTTAAAGGGGTTATCCAGCATAAGGTGATTTTAGTATGTACCTGCCAGACAGTAATGGATATGCTTAGGAAGGATCTGCGCTTGTCTTGTGGCTAAATGGCTATGTTGTGAGATTACCGTGACACTGTGGCTAGCTTTTTGTGAACTGGCATCTCCTTTTTGAGTTTTCTTCTTTGCCTACAAATCCCATAATTCCATTTTCCTCCCTCCCACACATCAGCCACCCCACCCATTGAAACATAAATGAGCTGAATCCATTCAAAAGACCTGTGGTTTTCAATCAGGGTGACTGCCTACAGCTGTTGCATTAGTCGCAGATTGATTTCTCTCCCACCAAGTGATCACTCCACCCATTGAAGCAGACAGGCTCCCTGTCATCAGCTGACTAGTGAGGTCAGGTCTCGGCATCATTGCAACCTGGGAAAAATCTGAGACAACGGTCATTTTGTATGCTGTTAAAAATAAATATTGGAGTGAATATCACATAAGAATTGTGAGAAAAATTTAACACAGGTACAGACACTATATTATGAACTACACTAACTTTACAGCCCCTGTAGCATAGTCAAATAAAAAAAATCCTGGAATACCCCTTTTAAGACAAGGTGCAGGTGTAGACACTTAATTAAATGAGTACTGGCCCTAGGAGGTGGGGGCACATGCGCTGGAGCTGCGAGAACAGAAAGATCAGGGAGGTGAGTGACGGGCTGGGATTCATATCAGATTGTTGATATTTTTCCACAATTTTGGTTCTCAAGTCCTCAGACAGTTCTCTTCTCCCCTTTCTGTTGTCCATGTTTAGTGTTGCACACACAAACACAAAATGCAAAGACTAAGTGAACTTATCTCCTTTTTATCTACTTTCAGATGTGATTTTTATATTGCCTACACCTGTTACTTGCCCCAGGTGAGTTTAAAGGAGCATCAGATGCTTCAAACAATCTTATTTTTCCACAATTTTGAAAGGGTGCCAATAATTTTGTCCAGCCCATTTTTGGAGTTTGGTGTGACATTATGTCCAATTTGTTTTCTTTCCTCCCTTTTTTGGTTTAGTTCCAATTCACACAAAGGGAATAAATGCGTGCATAGTAAAACATGTGTTACTGCAATCATTTTCTGTGAGAAATACTTCATTATCTAGAAAAATTTCAGGGGTGCTAACATTTACTGCCATGACTGTATTCATTTCATAAAATGGGATTGGCTTATTGCTCAGTATAGTATTATTCGTGTTTGTACAATAAATTCACAGCTGAGACTGATCTGGCTGTTCTTTTTATTATTTCTGTGCATTTTGTAGTTTAGAAAATTATTCATCAGTTTGCAGCAAATGCTGCACAGCCTCCAAGCATCAAAGACACACGAGGCCCCCGTTGAGCTTGACACTTGTTTTTCATTTCCAGGCATTGATTTTTCTCAGTCCAGTCAACATATTTCATTGGAATAAACTGTTAGCACTATCAGCATCAAATATTGATTACCGCAAGTCTAAGATCCCCACCTGAGAATATGTAACCTTAATTTCCAGCAGGTTACATTGGTTATCACCAACTGGCTAGAGATACAAAAGGAATCATTACACAGTCCAAAATGTTCACCGACATGCAGCTCCATGAATACACACTGATAGTAACACAAAAAGACAGGCTATGTGACAGCAATTACCACCGCCTGAAAATGAGGAGCCAAGATGTAAATTATATTGGACTTCAAGTAAATGGCTTCTAAAGCAGAGTTGAAATGACACATAAGAGAATTAACATGGCAGCTATAAAAAGGGGTCAAAGAAGCCTAAAACTGTGAATACTTTAGAGCTGATTTAATAATCCTAATACTTATAGGGGTTTTTCTATCTAAAATTATTGATGGGTTTCAGTATTCTCAGGATATGCGAACAACTGCTAATTGGAAGGGTGCTAACTACAGGTACCCCCGCCAGTCAACTTCCCTCAATACATACTGAACAGGGCATAAAGCCTTGTTACTGCAGCTCATCTACCATTTACTTTTTTTAGGAGCTGAGATGCTATAACACAGCACAACCACTGCACAATGAATATTGCAAAGCTTTTAGAACTTTTCATGAGATTAGTAAAATTTTATTGACATGTATTACAGTATTGCGCTCTAATCTGCTGTATGTTTTAACTTTGCAAATTTGTATGTAACATCCACAGCTGTGAAAACACAAACCAACCAAGGGAAAAACTAGTGTGGAAAGATTTGCACCTTTTCTGTGTTTTGCCCCCCCCCCTCCTGATTTTGGATAAAAAATACAGATTCAAATACTGACTAAAATACTCTGTGTGAACATAGCCTAGTCAAAATCAGAAGATAAACGTACAGAGAAAGAAACATAATAGAAGGAAATGCTTTAGACCCACTCCAGGTTTTGGCCTACAGATACTGATGTACAATACTGAGCCAATCAGTGCCATTTGAAACCAGCTGTAGATGTACAAAACATTGATAATCTGGCCATGAACGTCACAGCAACAAGTCATCCCCGAGGGGACAATAAGGTTACAAATGAGTAAATGATCCAACTGCAGTCAAATGCTACAAAACATCTCACCTGTTGCTAATAAAAACATAAAATGCAACGTATGGAATAAGCATTTATTCATAACTTCTCTTTCGCTGTGTGTGGGTGTAAAGTAATAAAATCCCACACTGACATAAGTGTTACTAATTATTAGGTAAATATACACATAAAGGTAAGCAGAAATTGTTGGTTTGTGCCCTTTCAATTTGTCAACGAGCATTTGGTTGTTTAATAATCTCTCTATATTTACTTACAGTGGATGCCCAGTGGTGAGCTCAACCATAATATGTCAGTCAGTACCTACGGGTCATGTTTGCCTGCTACTTATTTACCTCAGTGCTTGCTGCTGGGTTGCATTTTATCTGAGCCCAAATAGAGCCGTGATGTGTGACTACTGTTTGCTCCAGTGTCTACAGGAAGTCTATCTCCTTTCACATCATATAGGCGACTATGTATGAACACAAGACCTGTACAAGCTCACCAGGAAGTCAGCATCGATCTGATTTCCATTCTAGTAAGAGGACGGGGACTATCAGGTCTGTCATTAGGGTAGTACTGGCCATAATGCCATTGGGGTTGCCAGTCAAGAATTTAAAAAGTAGAGGCTCACTCCCCATAGCCTCTATTTATTTTTCCTTTGCATTATTTTAACTCTGATCAAAGCACTATCTTGGGGCCCAAATTCTCCACCAAAGTAAAGCCAAAGGAGCCTCCTGGAAAGAGGAAGACAGGCTCTCAGTAGTGCTTGATCACCCCCTTTTCCTTGGGGAATCTTTAGGCTGTATAATGCCTCCAAATTTCTGACAGCAGCCACAATGATTATAAAGTACAGACTAATAAACCACCAAAAATGAAGAGAAAAGGTAAATTCAGGTATATGCTTCATGCGTACTGAGACAAATAAGCCTTAGTTAAGGGATGCATGGAGAGTCACGTTAGTCTAATATGCCCTAAAGATGTAAATGATGTTGACAACTTTCTCGTATTTCAGATTACCTCCTGTTGATGCCATGAATAATACACCACTAATAGAGTTGTAAAGCACTGTATATGCTCCAATTATTCTAATTATAACGGGTTGCATCCCATGTAACTATATCCACTTTATGTTTTTTTTGCTTTGTCTGTTTTTTACACAAGCCTTGTAGTAAATTCTAATTATGTATGGTGAAGTTTGTTTTAGGAGAGGTCATAGTTACTGAAGAAATACATTATATTTTAATAATCAGACACATCCTGTGACTTTTCTTCCACAACACCAGTGATTCCAAGAAAATAATGATGTAATTTAGAAGAAGGTTTCATGTATTCTCTACAAGTGGCACAAAGAAGCAGATGCCAGGTTTTGCCTGAAGGAGAATAAACTTAATGTACTGTAACAAATAGAGGCAAATAAAATAAAGCTACATTTCTCTATAACCTGCAAATGATTTTTCGTGCTGCATTCTTAGGTGGAATTGTTCACCTCCACATGCAATGCACACTGGAACTTGGAATCACAGCCAGGTATTAACTTGACAGTAAAAAGCTATACATCTTAATGCGTGATGTGTTATTTTATCCACATATTGATTAGACATAGACTACAGTAGCTGCACATTTATCAGACAATGGCCAGATCCTAACCAGAAAAAAAGCATTATAAAAGTTCTACCAAAAGCTCATTGAGCTTATTATAAAAGTTGCATGCAACCATTAGGATTCAGTGTGCTAAGACATCATTTACTTATTCTTGTGTGTTTTCTCATTTAGTATCCATACCGAAAAAAAAATGAGGTTGACACATTATTTAAATGTTTACCATTCTCTAAGGTGTAGTTATTAAATATGAACACTGTAACACGGAAACCAAGTGTACTAAAAACTAAATATAAAATCCACTTATGTGTGTCTACTTCCTATTGCTTTGAAAGGTTGTTTTACCAGGAACTTTAGAGAGGTTGTCTGAGACTGAATTGAGCTAATACAATGTAAAAATCTAAAGACATTGTGATAAAGAAATATACATGAATACTGCCAATATGGTTTAACAGTTCATAAGGATTTGGGATTATAGCACCCATCGGACTATTAAAGGGGTTTTTCTATTTGAAAAAACAATGAAAGGGGGGGGGGGGTGGATTGTTGCCATGCCAAAGCGAAAGAGATAGGGGAAGAGACTGGCACAAAGACTTTTACATCTAGAGAAGGGAGGTGGAAAGAATATGCTTCATAGCAAGCATTTTTCTGTGATGTTGGCATGGTCAGCATGGGTACTATGACCACAAGCTACCATGCACTGTTTCTGTTGTAGCCAAGTTGTTCAGAAATTTGTGTTACAATATCTCTTCTGTGGGTTTAGCACTTTCATCAATGAACGTTGAGTGTCCATGACCCTTTTGCTGGTTCACAGAATTTCCTTCCTTTTACCAGATTTGGTGGGTACTGGTCACTGCAAACCAGGAACACCTCACAAGGCCTGCTGTTTGGTGGATGTTTTGACCCAATATTGCCATGACATTTTATGCACACCTATCAACATTAAGAACTGATTGTCCTGCCCAAAATATACAAGCCCTTCACAGGTGCCATTGTAAATATCTATTTATGTATCCAAGCTGTAGTTTTTATTGAAAAGTTATCACAGTGATTCTATGGTTTCTATTGTGCCCCCTCCGATTCTTGTCAGTCACATTTGTATTTTGTACTAGGCTGTAATTTGGTCAACCATGAAGACAACACACAAGCCTGAATATCTCTAAATGAGATGATTTCCACAGCTCACTGCACTCATCCAAGAAGATCTACCATTCATCCAACTAGAATGTATAGGATAGGGATGTGCAAGACCTTTTCTGTAGCTAGCTGGTTGACTACTGGAGCATGTGTGTAAATTCATTTAATTGACATGTGTTATCTGCACCTTTGGGAAATAGATTTGAAGGGTGAACAGCCACAGTTTTAACTTTGCAGTAGAAAGTGCCATCAAAACTCAGAAGAGAGCCATGTTACGCAAGGGACCGGCAGAAACAGCTTTTCCATTTATGAGACATTCTCAATCAACATTTCAAGCAATCAAGCCTTCCTTCATGCAGATATGCTCTTCGCTCTTAGTATACACATTTTACCATTTCATTTATAGCAATTGAAGTGGGAAGTAGCTTTTATGTATACAGACAGCCCTAATTATCTTACAAAATAGTTTCATATATTTTCCTCCACAATGATGGTAGAGAAATATGTTGTGTCTTAAACTGAAAGATGTGATTTATTTCAGATGTTCCATTAAGTCATCATTGATTCAGCAAAGTCTCCATCCTGGGCTCGCAACAGAAGCAACATCACAACAAACTATTTGCATACTAAGAGAACTGGTGTTAATGGCACTAAAGTGAATATTATATAGGAAAATGAATGCTACAAAACATTCAGTGCCTACTGTATGTCCTTATATAGCCATGTCATCCAAAATAGTGGGCAAAAAATACATACTTCTACCATGCATTCTAACTACTGCTTGTGTGGGTGAGGAGGACTAGGGCACTTGGGAACCCTGTTTAAGTATTTGGCAGATGTCCCAAGCAGTGGTGAAGCTATGGAAGTCACAAGCACAACTGGGCCTCATAACCTGCGCTGGCCCTTTAAAAATCAGCACAAGGTTGGATAGGCCCTGCTTCTGACCCCGCGACATCCCAGGCAGAGACAGTGGCAGGTGCAGCCACCCCACATTGCAGCACTAACCTCCAAGAAGGTGGGGAGTGAATGATGAGGAGACCGAGGATGGGGTGCGGGGTGGGACTGAATGATGAGGAGACCGAGGATTGTGTGTGAGGAGGGCGGGGTGGGGGGATGGAATAATAAGAAGACCAAGGATCTGGTGCAGGCGGGGTGTGGCAGTGTATGAGGTGATGAGGAGACTGAAGATGTGGTGCGTGGATTGTATGGGGTGATAAGGAGACCGAGGTCAGGAAGTGTATGTGTATGATAGATGTGTGTGGATATGATAGATCACACATCTATCATACATACACACATCTATCGTACATACATCTATCATTCATACATACACACATCTATCATACATACACACATCCATCATACATACACACATCCATCATACATCTTTCATACATGCATCACACATGCACACATCATACATACACATCCATGATACATAAACACATCTCTCATACACACATCTATCATACATATAGCCATCATACATACACACATCCATGGTACATATACATCTATCTACATATGTCTATCATACTTACACACATCTATCATACATACAGTCATATACACATCTATCATACCTACATATATACATATACTGTACATCACTGCAGAGGGTTGGGGGCGATTGAGTACGGGCCGGCTAAGGGCAGAAATAAATTTAAATACACCACTAATGGGTTGGGGAAAATTGGTTAAGATTGGTGTTCTCAAATCTGTTGCTCTTCATATGTTACACAACTACAGCTCCTATAATGTTTTGACAGCCTTCTGTAGCAGCACCTTGAGGTCTGGGGGCAGAGGAGCCTGGAGAGGTCTTAGGGGTCTGGGGAGGGGGACAGATGAGTCTGGAGAGGAATTAGATGTCTGACGAAGGGGGCAGAGGAGCATGGAGAGGACTTAGGAGACTGGTGAGGGCAGAAGAGCGTGGTTAGGACTTAGGGGTCTGGGAAGGGGGGCAAAGGAGCGTGGAGAGGAATTAGGGGTCTGAGGAGGGAGGGGGGGGGTTAGAGGAGCCTGAAGAGAACTTTACATAGTTACATAGTTACATAGTTAGTACGGTCGAAAAAAGACATATGTCCATCAAGTTCAACCAGGGAATTAAGGGGTAGGGGTGCGGCGCGATATTTGATGTCTAGGGGGGAAGCAGGGTGGAATAAAAAAGCCGGGAGGAAGACTTAGGGGTCTGGGGGGGGAGGAGCATGGAAAAGGACAGAGGAGACTGGAGGAGGACAGATGGGTCAGGAGGGGGAGGACAGAGGGGTCTGGAGGAGGGCAGATGGGTCTGAAGGAGGACAATTCAGGGGTGGGATTCAGCTGAACTGAGAAGAAACACTGTGTGACAGTATTATTACTATGGGCACAGTGTGTGGCAGGATTATATTTGGTGGGTACAGTGTACCGCAGAGTTATATTTTGAGGGTACAGCATACACTGTGTGGCAGTATTTTACTCAGGGGTACAGTGTGTAGCAGCATTATATTCAGGGGGTACAGTGTGTGGAAATAAAGATGACCCATGTAGGTGAGGTAAATGTATATTCCCCCCACAAGGGTGCCCTAGGAGAAACCAGCAGTTGTGGAAATTTGCTCGACACCACGGACCACACTTTAGCAAAGTCAGAAGAGGAACAGGAAAAGAAGAACGAGGGTTATACCTGTAGAGTGTATTAGTGAGAGCTTCATAGGATCCCATGAGCGCACCAGCCAGGGCCGTTGCCGAGTTCGCCAGATCCAGATCAATCCACCATGCTGCATAGACCAGTTGGGAAGCAAGAAAATAATTATACACATGAGGGGCCGTCAGGCCACCATGCCTTTTAGGGGCCTGGAGAAGAGCCTGACTGAGTCTGGGAGACTTCCCCTGCCAGTAAAAGGATCCCAGAGCACCACACAAAGTAATAAAATATGTCCTAGGGGGAATCACAGGTGCTCAGTGAAAAAGGTAGAGAAATTTAGGAAGGTATATCATTTAAAAAATATTGATCCCACCAGCTAAAGAGAGAGGAAGTGGGGACCAGGCGTTCAACCGCTCCACAGTGGAGCTCAAGAGTGGATCTAAGTTCAACAACATATAATTCAGTAGGGATATAGTTACCTCCACCCCCAAGAATCTGAAACGGGAAACCATTTGTACCCCGGCCAGAGGATGGGAACAGAGGGGAACTCCAGAAGAGAGAGCCATCAATGAGGACTAAGCCCAATTGACCCACAAGCTGATATAATACTAAATTTGTCAAGTAAGTCGATAAGGGCCAGGAGAGAGCCCTCAGCATCCGCCAAGTACACCAGCGTATCATATGCATAAAGGGAAACCTTCTCTACAATAGATCCCCTGGGGATACCACAAATATCAGGAGCCCGAAGAATAGAAGGGGAGGGGACTAAATCAAGAACTACCAGTATAGCTGAGTGGTCTGAGATCCCCCTAGTGGTGTAGGAAACGTCTCTTAACACCCGAAGTAGGTCCTCTGATGCCAGAGTGAGGTCAATTCAGGAAAACGACCTATGGGCCGCTGAGTAGAAGGAGAAGGCAGACGTATTCAGGTATTTCCATCTCCAGAGGTCGGTTAGGCCAAGCGCCAGTTGTTAAACGGGGAGGAGCCAGGGTCCGCAGCAGTAGTGCGATCAATAGCTGGATCAGGAACCACATTGAAATCTCCTATGAAAAGAACAGGATCAGAGGGAAAAGCCAACAATTTATTAGTAATGAGTTCATTAGTTTCATTAGTTTATTAGTAATGAGCACAGAGATGTGAAAAGGAGGGGGGACATAGACAGAAACCAAGATAAAGGAAAAAGGACCCAGAGAACAATGTAGAATCACAAACCCCCCAAAGTGGTCACACGCAGCCTAGGAAACCTCTAGTGGCAGGGACTTAGTTACCAAGACAGAAACACCCCTAGCATAATTAGAATAAGAAGCATGATAACCCCACGCTATCCAGGCCCTCTTCAGGGCTAGAATCTTCTGACCCGTAACATGAGTCTCCTGTAAACAGATAATATGAGGAGATTGGTGTTTCACAAAATCAAGACACAAGGCCCTTTTAAACTTAGAATTAAGCCCCCGGACATTCCAACAAATCACCTTCAGGGTCCCGATCAGAACAGAAAACATAAGCTAGAAACAGGAGAGACCCAAGGAGGGTAAGGACAGAGAAGGGCAGAGCACTGGGACCATACACACCGCGCACAACCGACAACAAAACATACCGGGCAAAGGCATAAAACAAATACACAAAAACAACATGGCATAACCAAAACATGCCCAAGAAATCTCTGTCTAACACGAAATGGGACATAGTAACCATCTATACCCTAACACAGTGCAGACCTAGACCTAAACTACAACTAATATGGAAAAGAACGCCAAATAAGACTAACCCACCAAGACTAATATGCCCTCCCGCCACCCCACCATAACCTCTATCTAAAGACAATTATGGCAAACAGTCTTCAGCAATGAGGGTCAGGAAAGTTCAATTCGGAGGCCGGACAGAGGGGACCACATCCACCCAGTGAAAAGCTTCGGTCGGAGAAGTGAAGAACTTGGCCGATGTGCCATCCACTACTCTCAGGCGAGCCGGATACAACATGGAGTTACGGTAGCCCTTGGCACGTAGCTTCGCCCGAACCTCCGTGAATTGCACCCGCTGCTTGCGAAGTTCCACAGAAAAGTCCGGATAAAAGGACACTCTGCTTCCATCACAAATGACTTCTCCCTTAATACGTACAGCTCATAGAATAGCATCTCTGTCTTTGAAGTGGAGAAGTTTGGCAAGGAAGGGACGTGGGGGGCCACGAAAAATAGGGAGAGAAAGTATCCAAGGGGAGGATCTTCTTCGGCCACGATTCTAGGAACAACACTGGATCATTCCCCTCAACCTTCTCAGGAAGGCCCACAAGGCGGATGTTATTGCGCCTCAGACGGTTCTCCATGTCATCCATTCAGTTCAGAACCCCAGTAACCTGATGCTGGAGAGAGTCCACTCGCTCCTGCAAGGGCTGCAAGGTATCCTCCACCGTAGAGACCCTACGCTCCACCTCTTCAGTGTGCTCACGGATCTTTTGAGTCTCATTTCGCAAGATAACCAATTCTTGGTACAGTTTGTCTACTTTAGACACCATAATAGATTGATAGGAGGTACAGGCAGCCAAGACTTCAATGAACCACTGATCCATACGCGCAGCATCATAGACAGGCCTTGCAGGGGACATCTGCTGAGGCAGGGTTGTAGACCCTTCAAATGTTGACAGCTGAGGACTCAAGAGACTCACCCCCAGAACAGTCCGGAGCCCTGGAGAACTGGCTCAGCACTTTCACCACCTGCACAGAGACAAGAGCAAGAGGACCCGTCATCAGAGGAGGCATCCTCATCAGAGGCTGGCCGAGAGGCCCCAGCAGACAGTTTGGACTTCTTGCTTCTTTTATTACCCTGAGAGCCCCCCATGGAAGACAGGGTCCCAGAAAGATCAGGCAGATCACTAGCAGTACAGTCACTGATCAAGGAACACCACAGCACTTCAGATATATCCACGGAGCATGCACTGCACCACAAGTCCCAGCAAGGAAAAATGTCTCCCACCAGGGTACTCACAGTCTTTATCAGAAGGGCAGCTGGCAGCTGAGCAACAGACCCAGATGGAGGAGGCTAATATACCAGCAGGTCTCTTCAGGGTGCCTGCAGGCACCAAGCTTTAAGTACCCAGGGAACAGCAGAGGAGAAGCAGGGTCTGTACAGCCTCCAGGAACCAGCACAGGCTGCACACCACGGCGGGAGTCCCCACAGCAACCCACAGGTGGAAGCCATGCCAACGAAGGCCCGCGATGGCGCCACAGCCAGAGAGGGCTGAGAGAGCAGGAAGCCAGGCACCAGAGAAGACCCCCGCCTGATGACTCAGGACGTCTAGGACCAAGGGACACCGACACCTCCATCGAAGCTGCGCAGCGCGACCATCCACAACCCAGGCCGCAAGAGGAGCAAGCCGCCCGCACCACCGCCAGCCAACGGAACCAGACCAACAGGAGCCCTGGACATTCTGCAACTCCCGAGGGACCCACCAGGAGAAAACTGGCCACTCAGGGTAAGTAAATTCAGGGTAACAGAGCAGGGTTAGCGGGAGCCCTCAGCACAGCCGCCCATTCACACCAGCATCTAGGCCACGCCCCACCATTTTTATGTATAAGCGGCGGTATGAGGGCTAATTCTTTGCACTGTGATCCGTACATTTTATTGATACCACATTTGTGTATATAAAACTTTTATTATTTTTTTATATATTTTTTTAAATAAAATGTGACAAAAAAGATGCAATTTTGGACTGTGTCTTACGTTCACCATACGGGATGATTAACATTATATTTTTATAGTTTGGACATTTACTCATGCAGTGATACCAAATAAGTTTATAACATTTTTTTTTTTTTGGGGGGGGGGGATAAAATGGGAAAAGGGGACACTTTAAATTTTTATTGGGGGAGGGGATTTTTCATATTTTTTAAACATTTTTTCAAATTTTTTTACCTCTTTTTTTACACTTTAATAGTCCCCATAGGGGACTATTTATAGCAATCAGTTGATTGCTAATACTGTTCAGTGCTATGCATAAGACATAGCACTTATCAGTGTTATCGGCTATCTTCAGCTCTGGGCTGCTCGATCTCAGACCAGAGCAGAAGAAGCCGGGAAGGCGGCGGAGGCAGGTGAGGGGACCTCCATCCGCCATGTTAGCTGATCTGATCCCCACGGCCGTGCAGCGGGCGATCAGATCAGCATAAAATGCAGCCACACTGCTGCAGATGCCATGATCTGTGTTGATCACAGCATCTGAGGTGTTAATGGCAGACATCCACGCGATCGTGGATGTTGGTGGGTCCCTGGCTGCTATCAGCCGTGACCTGTGACCTGGCTAGTGGGCTTGCACTTCATGATCATTAAAGGGGTACTACCAAGGAAAGCTTTTTATTTTTTTATTTTTTTTTTTAATCAACTGGTGCGAGAAAGTTAAACAGATTTGTAAATTACTTCTATTAAAAAATCTTAATCGTTCCAGTACGTCTTAGGGGCTGTGAACTACAGAGGAAATTTTTTTTTTCTTTTTGGATTTCTCTTATGTTACGACCACAGTGCTTTCTGCTGACCTCTGCCGTCCATTTTAGGAACTGTCCAGAGCAGCATATGTTTGCTATGGGGATTTTCTCCCACTCTTGACAGTTCCTAAAATGAACAGCAGAGGTCAGCAGAGAGCACTGTGGTCATGACATAAGAGAAATGGCACCAGTTGATTAAAAAAAAAAAAAAAAAAGTTTTCCACGGTAGTACCCCTTTAACCCCTTAAGGACCCAGCCAATTTTCACTGTAGGACCCGGCCATTTTTTGCATATCTGACCACTGTCACTTTAAGCATTAATAACTCTGGGATACTTTTACCTTTCATTCTGATTCCAAGATTGTTTTTTTGTGACTTATTCTACTTTATGTTAGTGGTAAAATTTTGTCGATACTTGCATCGTTTCTTGGTGAAAAATTCCAAAATTTGATGAAAAAATAGAAAATTTTGCATTTTTTTAACTTTGAAGCTCTCTGCTTATAAGGAAAATTAATATAACAAATAAATTATATATTGATTCACATATACAACATGTCTACTTTCAAAGTTCAGCAGCAATTTTCCAAATTTTCACAAAATTTGTCAGACACCTGTGGGGCGTAAATGCTCACTGTACCCCTTATTACATTACGTGAGGGGTGTAGTTTCCAAAATTGGGTCATATGTGGGGGGGGGGTCCATTGTTCTGGCTCTGTGGGGGCTTTGTAAACACACGTAGCCTTCAATTCCGGACAAATATTATCTTCAAAATCCCAATGGTGCTCCTTCTCTTCTGAGCATTGTAGTTCGCCCGCCGAGCACTTTACATCCACATTTGGGGTATTTTCTTACTCAGAAAAAATGGGGTTACAAATTTTGGGGGGCTTTTTTCCTGTTTCCTTGTGAAAATGAAAAATTTTGGGTAACACCAGCATTTTTGTGAAATTTTTTTTTTTTTTTTCCATCCAACTTTAATGAAAATTCGTCAAACACCTGTGGGATGTAAAGGCTCACTATACCCCTTGTTACTTTCCGTGAGGGGTGTAGTTTCCAAAATGGGGTCACGTGTGGGTATTTATTTTTTTGCGTTTATGTCAGAATCGCTGTAAAATCAGCCACCCCTGTGCAAATCGCCAATTTAGGCCTCAAATGTGCATAGTGCGCTCTCACTCTTGAGCCTTGTTATGCGCCCACAGAGCATTTTATGCCCACATATGGGGTATTTCCATACTCAGGAGAAATTGCGTTACAAATTTTGGGGGTCTTTTTTTCCTTTTAACACTTGTGAAAATAAAAAGTAAAGGACAACACCAGCATGTTAGTGTAAAATTGCTAATTTTTTTTACACTGACAGGCTGGTGTAGCCCCCAACTTTTCCTTTTAATAAGGGGTAAAAGGAGAAAAAGACCCCCAAAATTTGTAACACAATTTCTCCCGATTACGGAGATACCCCATATGTGGCCCTAAACTGTTTCCTTGAAATACGACAGGGCTCTGAAGTGAGAGAGCTCCATGCGCATTTGAGGACTAAATTAGGGATTGCATAGGGGTGGACATAGGGGTATTCTATGCCAGTGATTCCCAAACAGGGTGTCTCCAGCTGTTGCTAAACTCCCAGCATGCCTGGACAGTCAGTGGCTGTCCGGAAATGCTGGGAGTTGTTGTTTTGCAACAGCTGGAGGCTCCGTTTTGGAAACACTGCCGTACAATACATTTTTCATTTTTATTGGGGGGACAGTGTAAGGGGGTGTTTATGTAGTGTTTTACCCTTTATTATGTGTTAATGTAGTGTAGTGTTTTAGGGTACATTCACACGGGCACAGGTTTACAGTGAGAAATTTGCGCTGCGGCGAAAAATTTGCCGCAGCTCATACTTGAAGCAGGAAACTTACTGTAAACCTGTCCGTGTGAATGTAACCTGTACGTTTACTTGGGGGGGGGGGGGGCAAACCATCAGCTGTTTCAAAACTACAACTCCCAGCATGTACTGACAGACCGTGCATGCTAGGAGTTGTAGTTTTGCAACAGCTGGAGGCACACTGGTTGGAAAACCTTCAGTTAGGTTCTGTTACCTAACTCAGTATTTTCCAACCAGTGTGCCTATAGATGTTGCAAAACTACAACTCCCAGCATGTACTGATCGCCGAAGGGCATGCTGGGAGATCTAGTTATGCAACAGCTGGAGGGATCGCAACTACAACTCCCAGCATGCCGAGACAGCTGTTTTGGCATGCTGGGATTTGCAGTTTTGCAACATCTGGAGGGCTACAGATAGAGACCACTGCACTGTGATCTCCAAACTGTGGACCTCCAGATGTTGCAAAACTACAAATCCCAGCATGCAAAGACAGCAAACAGCTATGTGGGCATGCTAGGAGTTGTAGTTTTGCAAGATCTAGAGTGCTACAGTATAGAGATCACTGTGCAGTGGTCTCTAAACTGTAGACCTCCAGCTGTTGCAAAACTGCATCTCCCACCATGCCCAGCAGCTGTCTGGGTATGCTGGGAGTTGTAGTTTTGCAACATCTGGAGGGCTACAGTCTCAGACTGTAGCCCTCTAGATGTTCCTAGGCAACTTACTGGCTTCCGTTGGATCCAGGGAGCCGTCCTCTTCTGCTGCACGACATCGCCGCCCGCGCCGATACCGTCCCGCAGCTTCCACCGACGGGTAAGTGGATCTTCGGCGTTCGGTCCCTGTCGGTTTCCCCGTCCTGCCCCGCCTATTGTGGGTGGGCAGAACGGGGAAAACGAAAGTAAACCCCCCCGCCCCCGATCTGCTATTGGTAGTCGCGTCTAGACCCCCAATAGCAGAGATAGGAGGGGTGGCACCTCTGCCACCTCACTCCTATCGCTAGAGGGGGATTGTGGGTGTCTTAGACAACCGCGATCCCCCTTATATTCCGGGTCACCATAGACCGTATGACCCGGAATTGGCGCAAATCGCAAGTGTGAATTCACTTGCGTTTTGCGCCGATCGCCGACATGGGGGGGTCTGATGACCCCCCTGGGCATTTGCACAGGGTGCCTGCTGATCGATATCAGCAGTCACCCTGGCCCGGTCCCGCCTGGCACGCGGCGGGGACCGAAATTCCCACGGGCGTACAGGTACGCCCTGGGTCCTTAAGACCCAGGTACAGAAGGCGTATCCATACGCCCTAGGTCCTGTACGAGTTAAGTACACTAATGACCTGTTTGTTTAATAAATGTTGCTGAGAAGCCTTAGATCAAGGTGCATGTTGTGGATGTGCGACCATGTGTTTTCTCTATTTGAATTAACTGTTACTTATACCCTATGGGGGAGATTTATCAAAACCTGCGCAGTGGAAAAGTTCACCAGTTGTCCATAGCAACCAATCAGATGGCTTTTTAAAAATTAAAGAAGAGATCTGATTGGATGCTATGGGCAACTGGGCAACCTTTCCTATCCACAAGTTTTGTTAAATCTCCCTCTATATCTCAGTTACTATATACCTTATAGAGCAATTTCTAAATGTTCACCTTTACTCGCCTATAAGTACAATGGGGGAGATTTATAAAAACCTGTGCAAAGGAAAAGTTGACCAGTTTCCCATAGCAACCAATCAGATGGCTTCTTTCATTTTGCAGAGGCCTTGTTAAATATGAAAGAAGCAAGCTGATTGGTTGCTATGGGCAACTGTGCAACTTTTCCTCTGGATGGGTTTTGATAAATTTTTCACAATATGTATTTTAACTACATGGAATAATGTCTCCCTGATAAGCAGATGACGTACATTTACCTCAGTAAAATAGCACTGAAGACAGTAAATGGAATACAAAGTTTCAGTGACATTTTCTAACTGCTTTCTTGGGTATACTTTTTATGTTCACACTTGCATATTGTTAGCATTCTCACAGTCATATTGACATTAATTTAAGGGACCGACTTCCACCTAGACAAACACAGCGTTTTTGTCTACATGGAAAATGACATTATAATTGGATGTAAGGCTTTAGAAATGTTGTTTACCACTGCAATTTCACCTACTGTTTTATGTGGTTGACGTGTCCTGGATAAGCATAAAAGTTGTGTTTCAAAAAAAAATAGATTTATGCATTAGTCTACTGTAGAGCTTTACAATGTGACAAATATCCAAACAGGCAAGAATATACGCTTAACAAGTAAAAAAAAAAAAAATTTTTATCAGACATCTAGTGATAAAGTGTAGCTGAAAATGACCAACACAAATATAATGATAGTCTCAGAATGCAGAAGCCAGGTGGTTGATGTCTGGCCATGATGCAGTCCATCAGCTTGAACAGGTCTGTATCTCCAAATGCTGTTGGCATTGTGAAAGACACATCTCATGTACTCTTAAGGGGTTACTCCGCCCCTAGACATTTCATCCCCTATCCCATCGGCCAGACCCCCTGTAATCAGACATTTTATCCCCTATCCTTTGGATAGGGGATAAGATGTCTAGGGGCCCCTTTAAGGACAGGCTCACACAATGAACTTTCAGGTGGATGTCAAGTGGAACTCCTACATATTCTGCTTTGAAATCTGTGTGACTTTATCTGCAAACTGTATCCTATTGTTTCCAAAGAAAAATTGCAAAGTAGTTCATAAGGCATAGATTGTACCAGTGCAGAGAAAATTAGACATGTTACTTATTGACACAGTTTTCGTGTACATTCTGTACTAAAACTGCATTAGGTAGCAAAGATGCAGGTTAGCCCCCCTGAATGTATCTCTAACACACACAGGCATCATCTGAAACATAAATCTGAGAGTATATCTGATTTCTGCTGCAGGTCTGTGATGGATTTTTCTGATTGAAAAATAAATCGTGAGAACATGACCTAAGACCACCACTGGAAATGTCAAAATCTGCATTCAAATTTTCAACATACAGAATGAAATTTCTGCAACTGATCTGTAGTCGATTTTTTATGGAAAAATCAGTTGTGTGAACATGACCTTAGACTACCATCAGAATATCATAATTGCTTTAGCATTCTTTGAAACTAAAATCTATTAGTGAATTGAAATTAAAGCAACATTCTACAAGTTTGTGCATCGCTTCAAAAAGGAACACTTAAAACCCCTACCTAAACGGATACACTTTTGCAAAATGTTAACCCTCTTACCTGCAAGTTTCCCGCCGAGGGTAAAACGCAATGGATTTTCCACAGCTGAAGATCCTTACAGGTTACTTGCCCCCATGTGAACGTGCCCGCTCCCGAAATAATTGTATTTGTCATCTGTTTGATAGGGTTTTCAGGGGGACTAAGTAATATAGCTGACTTTTGGCTATGAACCAAAAGTCAGCTATACTGTTCTATGGGAGAGGGATTTGGACATAAATAAAATTGTATCCCATTGGTACTGTTGCCCTGGTAATGTTCACAGGATGGATTCTGAGAAATCAAATAGATGCTGGAGGTGCAATACAGAAAAGGGAACCTTGGTCCATGTTTAGTAGGCATGCAATAGGATTAAGTTATTTTGGGGGAAAAAAAGTTCTCATTTATTAAAAGTTTTCGGGAGGGGTGGTGAAGAATACACCACAGACAGCCTTGTTGTCCATACAAGAAAGATATGCTGAGATATTTGATAGCTGCGGCAAGAAGGTTTACACGCCGCCATTGGAAAACTACCTTTGTACTGTCTCTACTAGAATGGTTGGCATGAGGGCAGAGAAGATGTTAGCAGAGGTGGAGGGCTGCTCTGAGGCATTTTGGAGATTATGGAGCAGGTGATCATTGCTTGTTGAATCACTGGAGTTTATACGGCTTCTGTAAGTGGTTTTCTAGAGAAAAGCAGCAACAGATATTTATTTTCCTCTATCTCTTTCCTTTTTGTCTGTTTTTTTTTTTTTGTTTTCCTTTCTTACCTTTTCATGTTTCTTATAGTCACCATTATACCCAAGCAGCTGTTATGTTGTTTGTAGTAAATTATTATAATTATGAGGCTATCTTGATAAATAGGGTAATTTTACTGTATGTTTTATTTTAATGAATTTAGATTAAACCTAAACAACATGAAACTGATATCCCCATCTGCAATAATAAAGCATATGATTATATATCTTAGGAATGACCTGTGTCCACACAAACACATATAGGGAACATTTCTCCTAAATAACATAGGATTTCATTCTTTCTGCTGTACCCACTGCTGATACATTGACCTTGCCTCCAATCTCATTTTCCTGCTCGGCTTTTTCCTTTGGATAAAATGATTTTAGCAGTCATATCAGAGTAATCCAAAAGAGGGCTCATAAATGTTATTTATTAGCTCATGCCATATGCTTATACTTACATCTATTAACTCAAAGATATTAATTATTAAAATCCTTAATGACTTGTAATATAGTTATGTGTTGAATTCCTGGTTTCAATTTATGTGTTATAGAAAAAAACAAAACTGTAGTGTGTATAAAGCATTTATCAATTATGAATGCCTTCTTATGTCTTCTGTTATATTATTGTCCACAAACCTAATTCACTGTGTCTCTGTCTTTACAGAGGGTTCTGCATTGCTGGGCTTTAATATTTCATTTTCAGTCCAATAAAAATATAATTTAGAAAAGGAAAAGGCATAACCTAGAGCAAAATAACACTGTACAATACTAATTACCTCGCTGTAATAAATCACCTCCGCACAAATTAAAAGAGCTGGATAGATGATAACTTTCCTTTGAAGAAACTGCTATAATCTAAATTAATTTTATACTGACAGATCCAATTGAAACACCTTAAAGACTGATAAACAACTTACAACAGAACTAGACATGAATTCCTTTCAAATAATATCCATTTCTGTAAATAGATAATCAGCCAATTTAATATTAAATCAATAGATTTCTCTACTATTGTTACACTCTGCACTCCGTCCGCAAGCCCTGGCCGTGAGCGCAGAGTCCCTGTGTCCCAGTCTGCCGGCGGGGCCGGGATTCGCATCGCGGGACGCACCCGCATGCGAATCCCGGCCCTGTCACTCACCATGTTCTGCTGCCGCCTCCTCTGCTGTGTCTCAGCTCCGAAATTTAAAGGGCCAGTACGCCCATAATTACTGTTTGCACCTGACACTACATTATAAAGTCCCTGCACCTCCCACACTTCCCTGCTGGATCTTCAGTGCCCCTAGCCTGAGATTAAACTACCCTTATAGCCTGTTAGAATTACCCGTGTTTCCAGACCTTCCGCTCCGTTATTAGACTCCGCACCTTTGCCGCCTGCTTTGACCTTCTGCTAAGTTTGACTACGCTACTGCCTTGTCCTTCGGTACCTCGCCTTGCCCAGCTACCTGTGTGGTCGAGCTGTGTCGGGGGTATTGACCTGGGTGTCGCCTGCCGGAGCAAGCCCATCCTGCCTTGCGGCAGGCTCTGGTGAAGTCCAGCAGCACCTTAGACAACCTTGGGGATGTGAGTCCCCTCAGGGAAACCCTGAATAAAGACCCTCCGGTCTAAAACTTAACTTTAATTCTTTTTCCAACTAATAATTAAAGGTGCTATTTTGCCAGCAGGTGGCAGTGTGTGATTAAAATTACAATTCCTTATTTGTTATATTTCAGTTCGCCAGTACCTCAGGTACCTCACACTCTTGAAAAAGCCAGTTCCTACTGGCAAAACGTTGAGTCAGAGGATAATAGATTTTAGCTCAATCCCTGTCTTTGAATATGGTTGGACCACGGAGATGCGTGATGCTAAGTCTGTAGACGGCATCAGAGCAGAGCACTGCAAACACATCTCCGCGGTCATTACATCCAAGCATAGAATGCTACAGAACTGAAATATTACAAATAAGGGATTTTAATCACACACTGCCACCTGCTGGCAAATGAGCACCTTTAATTATTAGTTGGAAAAAGAATAAAAGTTAAGTTCTTTATTCACGGTTTCCCTGAGGGGACTCACATCCCCAAGGTTGTCAATATTGCTCTAGTAGCCCATAGATCCTCCAGGGGGTATTTTTGTTAGTTACAGCAGCACCTTAGACTCTGCTCCCCGATACGGTCCAAGTCATCAGCCACACAGGTAGAGGATCCACATCCAGCTCCATTACAACTATGAATTCACAATTACAGAATATTCAAGATACACAATGGATCTGTGTTATTTTCTCAAAAAAGTCTGACAACAAGGCAATATTAGGCTCTGTTCGTACTACACAGTAGGAATTTCATCAAGTTTTCCATTGTTTTTGACTGCCTGAGATGCCTTCAGAAAAGCAGAGTGACAGACCAGGCATCAGGCATCTCCCACAGTTTCCATCTAGCACACAGGTTACAATACAGATATGGTGGTGGGCGGTATTCTCAAAAATGGTAAATGGTTGCAGATAATTTACAGTCATTCTGCCATCCAGGCCAGTAAACATTGTTTGCCTTTAAAGCATACATATGCAATGCTTCTAAACAAGAAACTTTGTGTTAAATGTCACTGGTTTGGGGCATTGTAGATGGGATGTAGGAGGTTGAGCATGTGTTTTTGTATGTCTTATTCTTAGGTTAGGGCTACATGCCCATTTTGGCTATGACAGGGGTCTCATGACCAACATTTGCTGTGTTGCATTGTGGACTAAACAAAGTACACGGGGTGGTAATGCAACATGGCCCCAATAGTTGTGATAAATTATTCTGCAGGTCTTGCCAATTGCAGCAAGGGCCTGCCTCAAGAAGTAATTCGATAAACAGGCAACAGGCAGTTCCTGTGAGGATGATGTGTCCCTGGGGTAGGTGGGTAACACTTCTTTCTGTGTGTGTATGTATGTATATATATATATATATATATATATATATATATATATATATATATATATATTTATTTTTTATTAGAAAATTAACAGTCAGTTCTGGAAGCAGTGTCAAGTGTAAAGATCTGAGCTACTTTCATAGGGGCCAAAGCATCTACAAAACCAAAACAACAAATCTTAAAGGGTGTTCCAAGCATGCTAATGTTTTTCAAAGACAATGAGTTAACCAGTGACACAGTATTGGCAACCAAGATTCTTTGATGTTTATAGGGATTAACAGGGTTACTCCACTGCCCCAGCATTTGGAACATTCTGGAACATAGACTTGCATTTAGGGGTGTGGCCGTGACATCACAAGGGGCGTGGCTGTGACGTTACGACCCCTGCAGCCCGCACACAGCATTCAGAACAAAATGTTCAGAACGCTGGGGCAGTGGAGTACCCCTTTAAAGGCTAGCTGGCCTGGTCCAATCCTACAGAAAAGCTACTGCTGAAAAACATAATTCTATATATATGATGAAAAATGTATCAAACATACACTGCATTGTGTTTTGCTGGATATGTATCCTTAGACTTAGATGAGTGCCTCATCTCTTAAAGCTTCTACAATTGGCCTGTGAGCATCAGAACATGACCATGGAGCAATACACCCTTTCATGGCAATGGTATTTCCTAATGGCCTCAAAATAATGGGCCTTACCACACTACAAAACAAATTAAGAAATGGTTTGATGGAACAAGACAAAAGGTCAAGATGTTTGCCTACAAATTCACCAAATCCCAATCCAATTAAGCATTGTTGAGATGTGATGGGGAAAAAAGGTTAATCCATGGAGGCCCCATTGTGCAATTGACAGGATTTAAAGGATCTACTGTTAATGTCTTTGTGCCAGATACCAAAGGATACCCTCAGAGGTCTTGTGGGTCAGAGCTGTTTTGCTGGCATAAGGTAGACCTACACCTATATTATGGCTGATCTGTATACGTAACCACCCCTTAAAAAGTTTCACTGTATATTTTTGTATAGAAGGAATTCTATCATATATAATTATTATATATAGTTATTATCAGAAGTTTTTTCTTTAGAAGGTGAAAAGGTGATAGGTAAGAGAATGACAAATTACCTTCTTCATATTCATTTACAGCTCTTGGATTCTCTGAATGGGGAGGAGAAAGACTTATAACCAACTTTGTACAGCACCATATCCATTTACCCCTAGCCTGCTCATCCCACTACCCAAATTTAGCAATTCAGGTCATAGCTATATAATGAGGAATTGCTGTGAATGCAATTTCCTTAAATATAACTTTGTTCTGTTTAATATTCTTTTGAAATACAGTACAATAAATACGCATTCATATATGAAAATTAAGACAATATTTTTACAGGCTATGTCTCTTATGTGGAAATTGATACCAAAGTGCTTAGTAGTAACTCCAATTGGCAGCAATGTCAAGAAGCATTATTATGTAGATAATCTTTCCAGGTCAGTTAAATGTCAATAGATGTCAATGTCTTTTAAAGACATCAACTGTCAATACATTATGTCTCTTAAGCTAATGTTTTGTTATCTTTGCAGGGCTGAGATAATAAGGCAGATAAAAATGTGCACATCGCTGCATTATGATAAGTGTTGGAGGAAATTGTAAGTGTATTTCTATGTCACTATCAAAAAGGCCAAGTCATATTAAAGGGACACGTCCATCAAAATATGTTAAAATCACATATTAAAAATCAATATGAAACTATTTTATATATATAATTTTTTTTAATTCTAGTTAGATTTCCAAGATATTTTACCTTCAATTCCTTGAAAAACTTGCTGTTGCCTTGTGTCTTTAAATTGGCACTGTTATATGTAAAAACTTCTAGTATATGGTTGAGGACCAAAGCTTGTGCAAAATTTAAAGGGGTATTCTAGGAAAACCTTTTTTTTTTTATTTTTTTATTTTTTTATATCAACTGGCTCCAGGAAGTTAAACAGATTTGTAAATTACTTCCATAAAATCTTAATCCTTCCAATAATTATCAGCTGCTGAAATTGAGTTGTTCTTTTCTGTCTGGCAACAGTGCTCTCTGCTGACATTTCTGCTTGCCTTTGGAACTGCACAGAGTAGAAGAGGTTTGCTATGGGGATTTGCTTCTACTCTGGACAGTTCATCAGAGAGCACTTAGACAGAAAAGAACAACTCAACTTCAGCAGCACATAAGTACTGAAAGTATTAAGATTTTTTAATAGAAGTAATTTACAAATCTGTTTAACTTTCTGGAGCTAGTTAATATATATATATATATATATATATATATATATATATATGTGTGTGTGTATATAAAGTTTTTTTCCTGGATAACCCCTTGAATATACTTTTATAAAGCGTGTTATCCATTCATAGAAAAACAAGAGCTAACTCCTTTAAAAAAAAAAAAAAAAACAGCATCACCCCAGCCCCAAGGTTGTGTGTGGTATTACAACTTGGCACCATTCTTTTTCTTTCCTTAGATAATCCCTTTAATTAAGTATGTTTATAAATAATGTATCTTATATTATCAGCCACACTGACATGTCCCTGAATCACAGCAGTCTGTGTCTCAACCCTACAACGAGCCAGGGCAACTTCAAGCCACAAGGATTCCTATGAACCTAATTTACTGCAGTGTACACTTTATACTGGTCCTGTTTGCAGTGGACGGCATGCCAGCGGGCTGTAAAGGCATGAACATTTTTGTGAAAAGGCTGATAACACCTCAGACATGATCCTACAGTAACGCAGGGTAAGCCTGGGTGTTTGTTTGTTTTTATTATATTTTATATTGTGACAGTCAAGCTTTAACTTTCCCTCTGGCCGCTGTTAGAAAAATGCGGCAAGAGAGAAATTAGCAACAGGAAAAGGATTGGTGGAATCCTTGAGTTTTCCAGTGCATACATTGCAGTGCCTCTTAACATAGTGTCCCACCTATCTGGTACTCGGCTAGTCCCGGCTTGGTCATCTCCCCCCCCCCCCCCTTATTTATATGTGTTCATATTTGTTTAAGCAAAGTGTAGCAACTTTTTACAGAACTTATTAAAAATTAAAGGAGTTATTCACCATTTTAGTAAAATTTAAGATAGAAAAAACCCTACACCTAACAGCTCCCATTATGCACTGTCTGGTCTGAAGCGAAGCTGTAGGAGACCAGCAGGGGATCGTGGCTAGGTAAGTAAAGGTTTTTCTTTCCACTCCGAGCAGGATATGAATTTTAGCAAAACACTAGATAACCCCTTTCAATTTTAATACAATAAACTGTTATCTAGTTTGGTATTCTAAAATGAGTGAGTGAGGGAGTGGATTTGTACAGATCGGAATCCTTATTGTATTACAAATCAGTACAATGTATGGTGGTGAAAGTTTCAGCCTCCTTTTTCAGTTTGTTTGTTTCTTTAATTATTTGTTTGCTTTTTAATCTTTTAAAGGTATTTTTTCAACCTTTTTGAATAATTTTTAGACTTCTGGGGCTACAGCAAAGGCTATAGCCCAAAAACAACTCTTTGCAAATGAGACTTTTTGGGATGTTAAATACCAAAATATGGCTGAATTTTGGCATGTATATGGCCCAAAAATGTCTCTGTCACTCAATTTCTTGTCTGTAACAATTACAGATGTAAAATAAATCTAAGAGACATTTTTTACTGAAACAAACTTTAAAAATATGGGTATTTTTTTTTCTTCTCTGGCATAAAACGGTTTAGCACATAAATTATTTATTCTGAGGGAGTAGAAATTACAATTTCTTGCCAGAACATGGAACATACAATGCTGCTTTTTGGTAGATTTTATGAACTGAGCACTTGAACTGAACACTTTGTACCCCATGTAAACACCTTTTCACTTCATACTCTATACCAGGGGTCTCCAACCTGCGGACCTCCAGATGTTGCAAAACTACAACTCCCAGCATGCCCGGACAGCCGTTGGCTGTCCGGGCATGCTGGGAGTTGTAGTTTTGCAACATCTGGTGGTGTCAGAAACCGAAACTTTGACATAAATGCAATAAAAGCCTTAGGTAAAGGTTTAGAATCGAGATGTCCATTACACATTCAGGTCTCGTAATAAGGTGGCAATTCCTGAGAACAACTTATTGAACTTCCCTGGTATTAATTGGTTGTCATAATAAAGCTGTGAACAACCTTCATACTGAGAAAAGCATTTGTTGTAACATCTATAAATTTTAACAAGATCTGACGTTTAGTGAATTAGGCTAAAAAGGAGTGTTAGGTTTTATGATACATTAGATATCTGCATTAATGATTGCCAACCATTCAGTTGGTGTCTGCCATATTTAACAGTGTTACAACCTCTGCTAAATGTCTCTTTGAAGGAACCAGCAGTGTTTGGCAGATAAGACTTGAGGTGAAAATTATAGCTCCTATGGAAAGGAACTCATAACAATCAAGTATTTTATTTGTCAGAAAAAGAGCCCCAGGTTTTATAATGGAAATGTAATTGTAGTGCCATTTTAAACAGTTGTCATTTGGCTGCATTGCTAATGGTGCATAGGTCATGGAAAAAGGATTTTTTTTGTCATACGCTTGGTCAAACATGCCAGTTATAATAAAGTAGGTCACTCCATAAAATTAAACACTACAGGGGGAATTGAGCAAACTTTTTGCACAGTTTGCTGTCTGCTGAAGTCATTTATCATGATTTTACACTTAAAAAAATTAATTACTTCCGAAAAGAGATGTTCAGAGACACAAAAGAGCTAGCAAACTGTTCCACTGATCCACAATTACAAAGCTTCTAAATGAAATAGGACTAACATTTCTAATGTTGGCTAGCCTTATGCCCACAGTGCTAATGATCAGATATATTAAACATGAAACAGAATATTAGGACATATACAATTAAGATCCCTGACCTTCTACTGTTGTAACCTAAGAAAACGCCTAACACTGGCACTCCATGATTCTCCTTTATTTTACATCTAAGGGAATCAACTTTTTTTTTTTTTTATAATGATGCTATATTTACCTTCCTCACTGCTCCCTTGCCACCAGTATCACAAGGCTTTGGTCAGATGCACTTCCAGAATTGGGATCATCACGGTGGGATCATCACGGTGTATTGTGCGCTAAGCCAATCAGCAGCTGTGCAACGTTGCTGGTTGGCAACCACCAGATTACCATGTGTCCTTGTTCTTACCAGCACTGGGCCACATATTATGTGCCATGTGTCTGCTGTATTTCCTAGTCTTCCTGTTCTGCCTGTTGCATGATGTCCCTCCCCTGTTGCCCGATGCCTCATCAAGGTTGCATTCTGGTTGTTCATCTTGCACTACCTGCTCTCTTACTAAACACCTTAATCAGCTCTGATGTACCTGATGCTATCTTTAAGTGGCAGTTTGCCCCATTCTGCCCGCCTGGGTGCCACTTATGACACAGTGGGTTCACACCTGTGGGGTGTTACAAGCTGTAGCAGTGTTCTATCTCAGCCAATACCATGTGTTGACCCCGAACCTGGATGCGCAACATAGTACAGAGCTCTGTGATACCAGAGGCAGGGAAGCAAGGAAAGTAAGTATAGGGTTATTTGTTTTAACCTTCATATGATGAACAGTTAAATCTTAACTTGTTTTTACTTCTTAGATATTCCTTAGCTATTTCTCCTGTCTCAGCCAAGTGTGCTTGTATTTGTAAAGGGGAAAAGGGAATAAGCCACTGTCAGATTTCCCCAGAAGCAAATTATCAAGCATGTGAACAAAGGTTCAGATAGTTGAAATCCAACACAACCAATCCTTCTTTACATAAACATCTGCCGTCATGGAGAATCAGGTAGACCCCATACACATAATTGCTTTATCCCACCAAAATCTGTGGACTTGCCCAGTTTTACATCTAAAGTTTAAAGGCACCATCAAGCAGGAAGGCAATCGATTGGAATTTAGAAGAAACCACATAAAAAAACAAACCATATACACCTATGTGCTGTTCAAGTCTGTCCCCTGTTATTTTTCAGAGTATAATGCAAAATGTTATTGATACAAAATGATCTATACTTTGCAGTTTGTATAACAATACAGGACCTGAGTATAAAAAGACCCACAGTAGCAGATGATGATCATTTATATTTACAAAAAGAAAAAAAAATCAACAGAAAAAAACAATGTGGTTTCTACAAACGATGACATCTATATACCTAAAAACTTCAGTGTTTGACATAATCAAGTTTTCTTGCCTTCAATGCTACTAGTACAGATAATGTTAATGACGAAAATGTTTTTCATTCAAAGACCATGGCATAATCAATAACCTATTAAGCATGTTTTTGAAGAACACTTGCCATAAATGAAATTCTTACTTGCCTAATTGTTTCATGAATAACATAAAATTGAACAATTTAATGAAAGCAGAGGAAGAAAGACAGAATTATAAAAGCCTATTAGGCAGAATTAGAGTATATATACTAACAAGGAGGTTAAATTACTAGTCAATTGAAAACACATTTTGTACTTCAAAACATTATACTATGTGGCATGATAAGGCAAGAGAAACTATTAAACATAAAAAACAAATTCTAGCTTATATATATTAATTAAAGTGTACATTCAGCGGTCCACTTGGAAAAACTGTAACTAAAACACATCTAAGTGTGTAAAATCAGAGTTCTAATGTTAAATTAATAAGTGCTTTGTGCTGTTTATTAGCTTCATTCACATACATTAGACTTAAATTACTGCAGTCTTTTACTTCCTACCTGCCGCTGTCTGATGAAGGAGCAAATAGCTGGATAGACAAAGACTGAGAGATATGTAGCTTAGGGTGCATTCACACCACATTGTGGAGATACAGCAGCTGGATCCAGCAGGAGAATTTTAAAATTGTCCACCGTCTTATCCCCGTCGGACCCGCGCTGCACCCCATTCATTTGAATGAGCCGGACAGTGTTGGATAGTGATTTTTGGACTGTATAAGTTTACTGCCGGACTAAAAATTGTGGCAGACCATGGTTTTCAGTCCTGCAACGAAACTAAATACGGTCCAAAAATGAGTCACCTAGGGTCACTATCTGACTCTGTCTGGCTCATTCAAATGAATGGGGTACGGCGCAGGTCTGGCTGGGGTTTTTAGATTCTCCTGCTGGATCCATCTGTTGTATCTCCAAACCATGGTGTGAATGAGCCCTAAAATAACCTTCAATACCTTACCTAATCAAGGAATTACAAGCAGTCATAGGTGTCTGTAGAGAACCCACTAGCTAATATATATATACCTGAGATTATAGCAGCTTTAGCACTATGGCAGTGTCGAGATGGACTTATATTGGAGAGGATAAGTGTAACAGTAGGGCAGATTTATCAAAACCTGTCCAAAGGAAAACTTTCCAAGTTGCCCACAGCAACCAATTAGATCACTTTTTCCATTTTTTCAGAGGCCTTCTCAGAAATGATAGAAGAGATCTGATTGGTTACTATGGGCAACTCAGCAACTTTTCCTCTAGACAGGTTTTGATAAATCTCCACTAGTAAGTGTAATGTTAGCAAAAAAGTTTGTTGGCAGAGTTAGACTGGGTTCACATATATTAGCCCTCATTTACTAATGTCAACCAGACTTTTTTTGTTGGGTTGTGCGACCAAATTTGTGTCGCATAGCCCACGCGACACAAATTTGGTCGCACAACCCAACAAAAGATATCATCACTCCGAGTGTTTTTTAAACCCGACAAATGAGATCATCACTCCGAGTGTTTTTTAAACCTGTCAAAATGGGCGTGGTTATCACAAAAAGGGGCGTGCTCCTGACAAAAAAAGAAAAAACACTCGGAGTATGATGGAAAACCAGTGAATTTTTCTTCACTAAAACCCGACAGCTCTGAGCTGTCTGGAAATTACTGAAAACTGAGTGAATCCTACCCCCATCATGGAACGGGGTGTGTTCCATGTTGGGGGTAGTAGTACAGTGGCTAAGGGGTTGATCTCATCGGGTCTCACTTCTGAGACCCGATCCGATCAAAAGTTATTAAGCAGGGGAGCGGGCGGCATGGTCCGCTCCCCAGCGATGTATTTCACTTTCATTTTCAAATTCCCCGCTGGGATCCCTGAATGGCCCATACTGAAGAGCCATTCAGGGATCCCTGCGAGCTGCGGTGGGGAAAGATATATAGAATCGCTGGGGGTTTTGTATATGTCCCCACAGTTTCTATATATCTTGCCCCCTGCTGCGCTATATGTCTTGTCCCCGCAACGCATGTGTACACATATATATATATTGCCCTGCACAGTGCTATTATATACCCTCCGCAGCACATGTGTACATATATATCCCCCCGCACAGCGCTATTATATACCCCCCGCAGCGCATGTGTACATATATATATCCCCCCGCATAGCGCTATTATATACCCCCCGCAGCGCATGTGTACATATATATATCCCCCCGCATAGGGCTATTATATACCTCCCGCAGCGCATGTAGATATATATTAAATATGCCCCGCACAGCGCATCTATATACTTATGACTCTGAAGTGCTATCAATGACTAATGCAGTGGTCTCCAACTTGCGGACCTCCAGATGTTTCAAAACTACAACTCTCAGGATGCCCGGCATTCTGGAAGTTGTAGTTTTGCAACATCTGGAGGTCCGCAGGTTGGAGACCACTGAGCTTCAGAGGCATATGTATATAGAAGCGAAGTGGGGACCAAACATATAGCGTTATCTGGTCCCCACTTCACTACTATACATAATCTTCAGCAAACACCACAGCTGCCCCATCGCCTCCCCCATCCCCGGTGTTATAATTACCTGTTGCCGGGGTCCGCGATCATTCTGGCTTCGACACTGTTGCTGTGCGCTGTCACTGTGTGCACTGATGGTGACGTCACGACGTGCGTTGGGGACGTCACTCGTCAGTGCGCACAGTGACAGTGCACAGCAACAGCGCCAAAGCCAGCATGATCGCGGACCCCGGCGACAGGTAATTATAACACCGGGGATGGGGGAGGCGATGGGGCAGCTCTGGTGTTTGCTGAGGATTATGTATTGTAGCGAAGTGGGGACCAGATAACGCTATATGTCTGGTCCCCACTTCGCTTCTATATACATATGCCTCTAAAGTGCAGTGGTCTCCAACCTGCGGACCTCCAGATGTTGCAAAACTACAACTCCCAAAATGCCCAGACAGCCAACCTGAGCTGAGCACTTGAACTGAACACTTTGTACCCAATGTAAACACCTTTTCACTTCATACTCTATACCAGGGGTCTCCAACCTGCGGACCTCCAGATGTTGCAAAACTACAACTCCCAGCATGCCCGGACAGCCGTTGGCTGTCCGGGCATGCTGGGAGTTGTAGTTTTGAAACATCTGGAGGTCAGCAAGTTGGAGACCACTGCATTAGTCATTAATAGCGCTTCAGAGGCATACGTATATAGATGCGCTGTGAGGGCATATATAATATATATCTACATGCGCTGCGGGGGGTATATAATAGCGCTATGCGGGGAGGATATATATATGTACACATGCGCTGCGGGGGGTATATAATAGCGCTATGCGGGGGGATATATATGTACACATGCGCTGCGGAGGGTATATAATAGCGATATGCGGGGGGATATATATATATATGTACACATGCGCTGCGGGGGGTATATAATAGCGCTGTGGGGGGGGATATATATATATGTACACATGCACTGCGGGGGGCATATGATAGCGCTGTGCAGGGGGGCATATATACAAATTACCCTGCGACACAATTTCCAACCCGTGCAACACAATTTTTTTCCCCCGTGTGACACATTAGTAAATCAGGGAGAAAAATACACAGAGTAAATGAAGAAACACTCAGAGATAAACCCGACACTCTTAGTAAATGAGGGCTATTATGCGTCCGCAACAGTTGATGCTTAAACTGATCCCATTGATTTGAATTGGACAGTTCACAATCATCCAGCATCTCAATTTTGATGCTGCGTTCCCCTGTCCACTGTCCAGAAACAATGGACGCCAGATGCCATACAACTGATGACAAGTTGTTATCAGTTGTGGCATCAGTTGTGTGGAGATCTAGGCTGAGTTCACCTATGCAGGATGCCAGATATATGTGAACCCAGCCTAACTGCTCGTATTTTCCATGTACTGAAAAAATACAGAAGATCCAAGATACAATACATCTCTTTAGGGGAAAAAACTGCTCTTCTATTAGATGTGTTGTTCCTTACCTTTCTTTGTGTCTCAATATATATCCAAACATGTGTTTCAAGAGATTACTATTTTAGAAAAAAAAACATAATATTGTGATAATCTGTAGGATGCAGTACTATTTATGTCTACATTTGGCCACACAGAAGTTTTAATGTGACTTATAAATCTGTTAAGGATTTTGTTGCAGTATGTTGCAACATTCTATTGAATTATTAATAATAAGTTTAGGGTGAACACATCAGTATCTTTATAGAAAACAAAAAGAAGCAGCAGCAAAAATATGGAAAAATATAGAGTAGTACTAAGACTGCATTCACATCTCGTTTTTACACTACGGGTGCCGGATCCGGCTGGGGGAGGGGCAAACCGGGCTCTCCCGTACCCCAGCCTCACCAGCGCTGAACTCCATTCACTTTAATGAGCCGACCAGAGTCAAACGGTAACTCCGGTCGGCTCATTTTGACCTGTATCCAGTTTTGTGACCGGACCTAAAACCGTAGTATACTACAGTTTTAGGTCCGATCACAAAACTGGATACGGGTCAAAATTGAGCCGACTGGAGTCACCGTTTGACTCCGGTCGGCTTATTAAAGTGAATGGAGTTCAGCGCTGGTCCGGCTGGGGTACGGGAGAGCCCGGTTTGCCCCTCCCCCAGCCGGATCCGGCACCCGTAGCGTAAAACCGAGATGTGACTGCAGCCTAAGCAGATTAAACTGTGAATCACTGACTGTCTATCATGTCTTTGTGTGTGTGTTTCTCTGCTTTTGTCTCATTCTGCAACTCCCTCCTCCTCTCCACCCCTCTCCATAGATGTTAACAGGCAGCATGTTGAAACTTTTGTGAAAAGGTTATAAAATATTTGAGTTTGGGTTCTACTTTTTTTCTCTCCAATTTGGTGTTAAGACCTAAGTAGAACATGTCCCACTGAAGGTCAATTGCTGTTGCTCCATCCTAGCTTAGTCAAGATGATAAAACCTTTCCAAAATCATAAACTGATTCCATGGAATTGATGTAACAAATGCCTTCACAATCCTCATGTGGTGCTGTAACATACTGGTCATAAAAAAAAGACACTGCAAAACTTAAGCAAATCCCAGACTTCATGCCCATATTTTTACCTTTCAGAAAACTAATAGGAACACAATTTTTCAGTTCATGCATTTGCAAGAAACAAGTAAATGGAAACCACAGAAAGAGACATCTATCCTTTTTATCTGGCATCTTTTCTCTTCCTCTAAGTAGCAGCGTGAGTGTCTGCATGACAGTGTCTTCAGGGCAAAGAGTTATTGATTCTGGAAGTTGAGGGATGATTGCAGGGATGATATTTTTCTCCTTCCTGTTTGGCTTCCTTCCATGTGATGGTAATACACACGCTGAAAAAATGTCTGAATAGTAAAGTGAAAATGCCACACAGGCGCTGGTTTTGTGGCTAGCTTGTGCTGACAATAAAATAGTCTCAAGGTCATCTTTAAAGTTAAGTAGACTCTATATGTGATTTATAGATTTAGACAGGTGTTTACAGGGTTACACTGATTTAATATGCAGTGATGTTGATTATACCAAATTAGCTTTTATTCAATGTCAGTATGTATAAGGCACATGGTAAATAATGTATCAATGTTGAAAAGAAAGCCAAACATAAGGCTTAACAGAAAGTTTAATGTTTCATTATAACATATTTATGTACATATGTCCTTCCATGCCCTTTCCCGTGTGCTTGAAGTATCCTGAGATGTATCATGAGACCTTTAAAAAATAACAGGAGTCTGTGATACCGTGTCAGGAGATGTTTATGCATCTATATGTGGCCACTCAGATGTTTATGCTATATGCATCTATATGTGGCAACCCAGTAGTTGTGATGTGGATTGAGGCCTGTCTACGGATTTGCTATGATGTTGTGTTCTGTACAGAAATGCAGTGGGAGAACTTGGAGACCCTAATAAAATTTCAGAAAGGTAAGGGACACATCTACTGTCATATTATTTCATATAATATAAGTTATGATTTAGAATGTCATTTTTTCCCCTTAGTCCTTTCAGCAGCACAATAATAGGAATTTCTTAGACCTGCAAACCAATGGAACCTGGAATTTTTAATGATTAAACCAAACTACAAAAGTGACTTATTGAATACACACTGTCTGGAATGAAAGGAGAAGTCTTTTGCTGCTGATTTACATTTTAAATCATAAAATTTCCTATATATATGAAATACTATGACAGATGGTTCCACCTTTTACCTTTCTAAAATATTGGTAGCACAATAATGGAGATGTAGCAAGAAAAGTCCCCAAGGAACGGATCTCTTTTTGGAATCCTATCACAGACCATCCAATGGAAGTGTCCTCTGAAGATCTTTCACAGAGTCTATTCGACAAGAGCCAAACAAAACTGGCTGTCACAAAGAGTAACCAGCAAGCAGAAGGTGATAGCAGAAACAACAGCTGAAACTTGCAAAAGGTGAACAACACTAACTTAAACTGTTTAGAATTCAGAAAGCAAGAAATACTTCTCTTATGGAAGACAGTCTGGAGCATCCACCTGTCCTACATCAATAGGACAAGGAAAAAAACCAAAGGGGTTGAGTTTAGGGGGTCTTATTAAGTCTGCGCTGCAGAAAAAATCCCCATTACTGTGCTCCAGATAGGACGTATGGGGAAATGTTGCAATTAAATATACATATGTATTCTCAATGACCAAATGGAAATTTTGCCTTGGTGCAAGTTTTCTATCATGAAACTCTATATGCTGAAGATAAGACACTTTTGATAGCAATACAAATCCATATTGAAGCATTTAAAGGGGTACTCCGGCCCTAATACATCTTATCCCCTATCCAAAGGATAGGGCATAAGATGTATGATCACGGGAGTCCCACCGCTAAGGACCCATTCCGCACCCACCTTTGTGAGCTCTCAGCAGCGCTCTAGGTTCCCGAGCATGAAGTGTGACGACCACGGAGCCGATGTCTCATGACATCACAACTCCGCCCCGTGTGATGTCACACCCTGCCCCCTCAAAGGAAGTCTATGGGAGGGGCGGATAAGATGTATTAGGGCCGGAGTACCCCTTTAAGCCTTCAAAATACAGGGTTATTCTAAAAAATGCCTATTGATAGAACATGAGCAAAGCAATTTTTCTTTAATTTGTTTATCTCTAATTTCAATGTCCCAAATAGGTACGGAGCAAAATGGGTGTCTCTGTATTATATACAGATTAGCAGGTCCTGTGTCTAGGAAAGTGTGTAGCTAACAGAGCTAGAAGATTTAAAACTAAATATAGAGAATCTGCAAAGTGAAACAGTGACGTTGTGGGTGTAGGCTGTTATTACAAGCTAGTTTGACAGATATTACTGCTAATAACACTATTAAGTTGTATTTTACTTTTAAATACATACTTATCATTGTCTTACTTTGATTGAAATATGAGACTTAATTTATCGAACATATCACAAAACATATACCGTATTTTTCGTTGTATAAGACGCACTTTTTCTTCCCCAAAACTGGGGGGGGGGGGAGTTGGTGCGTCTTATAAGGCAAATACACACATATCGCGGCGGTCCCTGCGGCCATCAACGGGTGGGACCCGCGGCTAATACAGGACATCACCGATCGCAGTGTTGCCCTGTATTAACCCTTCAGACGCTGCGATCAAAGCTGACCGCCGCGTCTGAAGCGAAAATAACACTAACCCGGCTGTTCAGTCGGGCTGTTCGGGACCGCCGCGGTGAAATCGCGGCGTCCCGAACAGCTTACAGGACACTGGGAGAGACCTTACCTGCCTCCTCGGTGTCTGCTCCGTGCCGTGATCCCCTGCATGGCTGGCGCTCTCCTTCATCGTCATCACATCATCGCGCACGCCGTCCCATCATTCAATAGGAGCAGCGTGCGTAGCAACGTGTTGGCGGCGACGGAGAGCAAGGATACCGGGGAGCAGAGATGTTCCGGAGTGACGGGGACACCCCGGGGACGCGGCGACAACGATGGAGGGCGACATCCAGGGCAGCGGTGACGACCGGTGATGGGTCCGGAGCGGCGGGGACACGTGAGTACTACCTCCTATACCAGTGGTCTTCAATCTACGGACCACCAGATGTTGCAAAACTACAACTACCCGCATGCTGGGAGTTGTAGTTTTGCAACATCTGAAGGTCCGCAGGTTGAAGATCACTGTCCTATACTTTACATTGTATTTGGTTCAGAATCTTTATTTTCTAGATTTTTATCCTATAAAATTAGGTGCATCTTATATGCTGGAGCGTCTTATGTATATGGTAATCTGGTAATCATAAAAGTAATATATAATACATCAGACTAACTAAAAGACCGCTGCATGAGATAAGAGAGTTTAAATAATTCAGCTGAGGTCTCTTAGCCATAACATTGGTGATGTAAATGTGAAGCTAGTCCCCATCCTTTCAGAATGGCAGCATGTAATTATCACTGTCATTAACCAGGTGCAATGACTCTTCCTTTAAATTGACTCCTGTTGTTATTGAAAGACGCACATCTGAGGGTGGCAATGTGTCACACCTTCCATTCTTAATTTGTTTTTCATTAGTTCTTCAGTATCTACTAACACCATTAACTAGTGATTAGGAAGTTGTCTGAATCCCAGAGTCCTCCAATTACTGATGTCAGAGAACAACGTCACAGAACACTGAAGGGACACTTTGCTGTCACATCTCGTCTGCAGTTGCTCAATACTTTATGCATTATACATTCTGCACTGTGAGAAAATCTATTTAGAGTGAACAATCAAAATCTAATGTGCATAGTCTGAAACAGAAAACATTAATGAAACCCAATAAAGTTAAATTAACATTATAAATTTCTAATATTTTCTATATTCCATGGAAGTGAAGTTTAAGTGTGCCAATCACTACGCAAAACACTTGAAAGAGACAGAAAACACCAAACCTAAAGTTTCAGTAGAGTATTTTGTAATGATATCTGTCATATCTCAAGTGACAGCCACATAGCTCACGTTTCTTTTCTAACTTCATCCCCTTTTCTTCCAAGAACAAGACATAATTACTGTATTTTTCGCCGTATAAGATGCACTTTTTCTTCCCCAAAACTGGGGGGAAAAAGTCGGTGCGTCTTATATGGCGAATACACACCTATTGGGTCGGTCCCTGCGGCCATCAATGGCTGGGACCTGCGGCTAATACAGGACATCACCGATCGCGGTGATGCCCTGTATTAACCCTTCAGACGTGGCGATCAAAGCTGACCGCCGCGTCTGAAGCGAAAGTGACACTAACCCGGCTGTTCAGTCGGGCTGTTCGGGACCGCCGCGATTTCACCGCGGCGGTCCTGAAAAGCCCGACTGAATAGCCGGGTTAGTGCTTACAGGACACCAGGAGGGACCTTACCTGCCTCCTCGGTGTCTTCTCCGTTCAGGGATCCCCTGTATGGCCGGCGCTCTCCTTCCTCATCATCACGTCGTCGCGTATGTGCGTCGGTGTGCGTAACGACACAATGGCGGCGACGGAGAGCGAGGATACCCGTCCGGCAGCAGAGACGTTCCGGAGCGACGGGGACACGGCGACAGCGATGGAGCGACTTCCAGGGCAGCGGTGACGGGTCCGGAGCGGCGGGGACACGTGAGTATTACCTACTATGCAGTGGTCTTCAATCTGCGGACCTCCAGATGTTGCAAAACTACAACTCCCAGCATGCCCGGACAGCCGTTGGCTGTCCGGGCATGCTGGGAGTTGTAGTTTTGCAACATCTGCAGGTCCGCAGGTTGAAGACCACTATTGGGTTCAAAATCTTTATTTTTTTCGATTTTGCACCTATAAATTGGGTTAGTTTTATACGCCAGTGCGTCCTATAGGGCGAAAAATACAGTAGTTAAATTAGCTCACCAATTCTGGAATGCATTTTAACAACAGTTATTGGTGACCCCTGACCTTACACACCTTCACTTTGTATCACGAGCACTGTTATTTTCCTTCTTTATTTGATGGTTAATTTCATTTGACTACATTCTTTCAGTAAGCCAAAATTAGTTTTTGCAACTATAATCCAATTACTGAACAGATATACAAAACTACCGCCTCTATAAAGTCTATCTAAATAAGGTAACTCATCCAACAAACCAAATTAGTTAGCAAGGGATCTGAATTCAATTGTTGGTGCTTCAAATTAAATTAGCTTAGAATGAATCAAAGAAACCAAATGTGTAATTGAAAAGAAACAAAGAAACATGAAAAATGAGCCCTACATGGGTCTTGCTAGAAGGTGAAAATGTCACCCGTTTCTGCAGTATGATAAATATGCTTTAAACTGACATAAAAATAAGATATCTGGCACTATAGACGCCACAGTACCAAAGCAGGGCTCAAAGGAAAACAAGATTGCCTCTAGATTATAAAAGGACAGCTAGATTCTGGTCCTTCAGGGCCAGAATCCTTCATACAGCAGCTGAAATCTTCACTTCAAGGACTTCTTGTGCCACAGGCAGAGTAGGTGAAATATTGAGCTAACTTGCGGGAAAGGTGAGATTTTGGTTGGAGGAACACTTTAAGGATAGAGACACTGCCTAGAAAATTCTTAAGAACTAAAGATCAGTGGCATTAACCCCTTCATGACCCAGCCCATTTTCACCTTCATGACCTGGGCATTTTTTGAAAATCTGACCACTGTCACTTTAAACATTAATAACTTTGGAATGCTTTTACTTATCATTCTGATTCCGAGATTGTTTTTTCGTGACATATTCTACTTTGTGTTATTGGTAAAATTTCACTGATATTTGTATCCTTTCTTGGTAAAAAATCTAAAAATGTCATGAAAATTTTGAAAATTTAGCATTTTTCTAACTTTGAAAGTCTCTGCTTGAAAGGAAAATGGATATTTCAAATAAATTACATATTGATTCACATATACAATAGGTTTACTTTGTGTTTGCATAAAAAAATTGACAAGTTTTTACTTTTGGAGGGCACCAGAGGGCTTCAAAGTTCCGCAGCAATTTTCCAATTTTTCTCAAGATTTTCAAAATCGTAATTTTTCAGGGCCCAGTTCAGGTTGGAAGTGGATTTTAAGGGTCTTCATATTAGAAATACCCCATAAATGACCCCATTATAAAAACTGCACCCCCCAAAGTATTCAAAATGACATTCAGTAAGTGTTTTAACCCTTTAGGTGTTTCACAGGAATAGCAGCAAAGTGAAGGTGAAAATTCTAAATCTTCATTTTTTACACTCGCATTTTCTTGTAGACCCAATTTTTGAATTTTTACAAGGGGTAAAAGGAGAGAAATCACCCTAAAATTTGTAACCCAATTTCTCTCGAGTAAGGAAATACCTCATATGCGTATGTAAAGTGTTCGGTGGGCTCAGTAGAGGGCTCAGAAGGGAAGGAGCGACAATGGGATTTTGGAGAGTGAGTTTTTCTGAAAGGGTTTTTGGGGGGCATGTCCCATTTAGGAAGCCCCTATGGTGCCAGAACAGTGGACCCCCCCCACATGTGACCCCATTTTGGAAACTATACCCCTCATGGAATTTAATAAGGGGTACAGTGAGCATTTACACCCCACTGGCGTTTGACAGATATTTGAAACAGTGGACTGTGCAAATCAAAAATTTTATTTTTCATTTTCACAGACCACTGTTACAAAAATCTGTCATACACCAGTGGGGTTTAAATGCTCACTGCACCCCTTATTACATTCCGTGAGGGGTGTAGTTTCCAAAATGGGGTCACATATGGATATTTATTGTTTTGCTTTTGTCAGAACTGCTGTAACAATCAGCCACCCCTGTGCAAATCGCCTCAAATGTACATGGCGCACTCTCCCTTCTGGGCCTTGTTGTGCGCCCCCAGAGCACTTTGCGCCCACATATGGGGTATCTCCGTAGTCGGGAGAAATTGTGTTACAAATTTTGGGGGTCTTTTTTCCCTTTTACCTCTTGTGAAAATGAAAAGTATAGGGCAACACCAGCATGTCAGTGTAAAAAATTTATTTTTTTACACTAACATGCTGGTGTAGACCCCAACTTCACCTTTTCATAAGGGGTTAAAGAAGAAAAAGCCCCCCAAAATTTGTAAGGCAATTTTTCCCGAGTACGGTGATACCCCATATGTGTCCCAAAACTGTTGCCCTGAAATATGACAGGGCTCCAAAGTGAGAGAGCACCATGCGCATTTGAGGCCTGAATTAGGGATTTGCATAGGGGTGGACATAGGGGTATTCTATGCCAATGATTCCCAAACAGGGTGCCTCCAGCTGTTGCAAAACTCCCAGCATGCCTGGACAGTCAATGGCTGTCCGGCAATACTGGGAGTTATTATTTTGCAACAGCTGGAGGCTCCGTTTTGGAAACAGTAGCGTACCAGACGTTTTTCATTTTTTGGGGGGAGGGGGGCTGTGTAGGGGTATGTGTATATGTAGTGTTTTTTACTTTTTATTTTAGGTTAGTGTTAGTGTAGTGTAGTGTTTTTAGGGTACAGTCACATGGGCAGAGGTTCACAGCAAGTTTGCCGCTGGAAGTTTGAGCTGCAGCGCAAAATTTGCGCCATCTCAAACTTGCAGCACTCACTGTAAACCTCCGCCCATGTGAGTGTACCCTGTACATTCACATTGGGGGGAGGGGGCAAACATCCAGCTGTTGCAAACTCCGAGCATGCCCTTTGGCTGTCCGTGCATGCTGGGAGTTGTAGTTTTGCAACAGCTGGAGGAACACTGGTTTGGAAACACTAAGTTAAGTAATAAACTTTCAAATGTTTTGCAACCAAACTTAGTGTTTCCAAACCAGTGTGCCTCCAGCTGTTGCAAAACTATAACTCCCAGCATGCATGGTCTGTCAGTGCATGCTGGGAGTTATAGTTTTGCAACAATTGCAACAGCTGGAGGCACTGAGGTAGGAAACGGACAATGTTTCTCAACTAGTGTGCCTCCAGTTGTTGCAAAACTACAACTCCCAGCATGCCCAGACTGCCCAGGCATGCTGGAAGTTGTAGTTCGGCAATATCTGAAGGATCAGATGTTGCCGAACTACAACTTCCAGCATGCTTGGGCAGTCTGGGCATGCTGGGAGTTGTAGTTTTGCAACATCTGGAGGTCCACAGTTTGGAGACCACTGTATAATGGTCTCCAATCTGTGCTCTTCCAGATGTTAGAGAACTACAACTCCCAGCATGCCTGGACAGACTGAGCATGCTGAGATTTGTAGTTTTGCAACATCTGGAAGAGCACAGATTGGAGACCATTATACAGTGGTCTCCAAACTGTGGGCCTCCAGATGTTGCAAAACTACAACTCCCAGCATGCCCAGAAAGCCAAAGGCTGTCTGGGCATGCTGGGAGTTGCAGTTTTGAAACTCTCAGAGGCAGCAGTGAGATCGCTTTACGGCGATCTCACTGCTGCCAATGAAGATGCCGCACTGCTGCCGGAAACTCACCTCCGGGACGCAGCGCAGCCGGGACCGCATGGAGGACGCTGGGACCGCTCGGACGGGTAAGTGACGTCGGGGGACGGGTCAGGGACACTTAGCAGAGCGGTGTGTGTCCCGATCCCCGTGATCGGGACTCACACACCGCGCTGCTAAGTATTTTCATAGCGAAACGCTGCTATAAGCTAGTCAGATTTGACCAGCTGATAGCAGTGATCGCTGGGGGGGGGGTGGGGGATGAAACCCCCCGTGGTCGCACGGTAAGATGGCTGGCTATCAGTGATAGCCACCATCTTACCGGGCGCTGCGGGGTGCCGCGAGTAGCGGCAGTAATGTTCATGACGTACCTGTATGTCATGGGTCGGGAACACCTTGCCACCCATGACGTACAGGTATGTCATAGGTCGGGAAGGGGTTAAAGGGGTATTCCAGGAAAAAAACGTTTTTATATATATCAACTGGCTCCAGAAAGTTAAACAGATTTGTAAATTACTTCTATTAAAAAATCTTAATCCTTTCAGTACTTATGAGCTTCTGAAGTTAAGGTTGTTCTTTTCTGTCTAAGTGCTCTCTGATGACACCTGTCTCAGGAAATGCCCAGTTTAGAAGAGGTTTGCTATGGGGATTTGCTTCTAAACTGGGCGTTTCCTGAGACAGGTGTCATCAGAGAGAACTTAGACAGAAAAGAACAACCTTAACTTCAGAAGCTCATAAGTACTGAAAGGATTAAGATTTTTTAATGGAAATAATTTACAAATCTGTTTAACTTTCTGGAGCCAGTTGATATATATATATAAAAAAGTCTTTCCTGGATAACCCCTTTAACAATCAATCAATGATATATTAAAGACTAGGTTCAGACTGGCTGAATACAGGAAATGTAGGCGGGCTTAGTTTCTGACACTATAGTGGTGACCATAGCACAACAAAGCTCAAAAATATTTTTTTGGAGGGGATAGCTTGCTGTTTGGTATTTTTATTTCTTGGTTAATTTATTCTGTGAAAAGTTTCAGGGTAACTTGCAATTTATTACTTGCAATTATTCACATAAAAATCTCATTCTGGGCTAAGCAGTAAAGTGGGTGGTCCTACTTAGTGACAGATAGCTATATATTTACGTGTGCATATAGAGAGCTGCCAATCACTGAGTAGTACCGCCCACATGTGCACAGAGGTATACATGAATAAATGACATATTATCAATTATCAATTTTCCCACAAAACTATATATCAATCTGCTCAGGCAGCCCCACGCTCTATAACCTGCAGCCAGCAAATTAGACTGCATTTTAAACATAATTGGGGAGATTTATCAAAACCTGTGCAGAGGAAAAGCTCACCAGTTGCCCATAGCAACCAATCAGATTGCTTCTCGATTTTTAAAAGAGCCTCTGAAAAATTAAAGAAGCAATCTGATTAGTTGCTATGGGCAACTGGTCAACTTTTTTTTCACTTATTTGCAGGGGTCAAGTCTTGAAAAAGTGTTTGCAAACTAACCCCAAGTTTCCACTCAAGGGCTGGTCCTTCAGAAACAGTGTTCCTACTGTGGACAAAGTGGAGGAACTTCGTTCTCATGCTTTCCCGCAGGACTTGAGCCCTGCTTCTTTGGTACTTTACTATTTCTCTTGTTAGTAAGCAGCTATAAAAATTTGTATGTCAGAACAATTAAAAGTATACCACCAGAAGGCATTGTATTAGTGCATGGATCTAAATGGAGAGCACATAATTAATATATTTCCCCTTTACAACTGGAACAAATAGTGGGTACCAAATAACAACCACCAGATTTCATCAGATTTCTACTACACTTGCATGTTCTTTTTTGTAATTATATTAAGAAAAAAGGATGTGTATATGACAATAGATCTGTGTTTTCCCAACCAATACCATTGAAGAGCTACTGTAAGTGCATGTGGCTTTCCCATCTTATGGTAGCTCCTAATTCTATTGTGCATTAGTAGCATCAGGGAGGTCAATAACATTATTAAAGCGCAACTGTCATGGAAATTATACCCCCCAGACTAATAACAAGATAGTATAGATGATGATACACGTAATGCAGCTGTACCTTTGGCTGCTCTTTATCACTCTTTATCAGCCAGAAAATAGTTTTATCGTGGGGTCAGCAACAGTCGGATAGTCGTGGCTGGGGATCGTAATGCCCCACCTCCACCACGCCTACCCCCTGTAAGTGAGCGCTGGACCACTGTGTGATTGACACACAGGTCCCCACCCCCCGATGTCCATGATGTGCGGGCCGGCGTGACTCCACTGAGCCTATACATATGTGCACCTTTATGTTATATGAAATACAGTGCCCGTACTCCTCTTCTTTCTTCTCATGGTGCAGGGGACGCGCTGCTTCTGCTTTCACTACAGGCAGTGAGCTCGCTCCCGTTGTCTGCCGCCAGCTCAGTGCGCCTGCGCAGTGCTAGAGGCAGGGAGCGAGCTCACTGCCTATAGTGAAAGCAGAAGCAGCGCGTCCCCTGCACCATGAGAAGAAAGAAGAGGAGTACGGGCACTGTATTTCATATAACATAAAGGTGCACATATGTATAGGCTCAGCGGAGTCACGCCGGCCCGCACATCATGGACATCGGGGGGTGGGGACCTGTGTGTCAATCACACACAGTGGTCCAGCGCTCACTTACAGGCGGTAGGCATGGCGGAGGTGGGGCATTACGATCCCAGCCACGCCTATCCGACTGTTGCTGACCCCACGATAAAACTATTTTCCGGCTGATAAAGAGTGATAAACAGCAGCCAAAAGTGCAGCTGCATTACACGTATCATCATCTATACTATCATGTTATTAGTCTGGGGGGTATAATTTCCATGACAGTTGCGCTTTAAAACCTGACACTAGAATCAAAACTATTTAATTACATTTAACACTAGGGTCATAACTCATGGACAAAGTTTTGCCCCGCTTTTAATATCTAGAGTGTCTCAATAACACCTGTTATATTTATTGAGACACACTGTGTGGTGGCTACTGCTATTAGTTTAGTCTTAACACAGACCACTCCTGTCTTTTCAATAGTGTACTTAACCCATTAAGGGCATCCAGATTTTTCATTTTTGCAGTTACGGTATGTGTTTTCCTCCTCGCTTTCTAATAGCCATAATGCTCCTGAGCGCTCTTCATATAATGGGAGCGGGGTGAGGGTGTACATTTACACCCAATGTCCTGAAGGGGTTAAGGGTACTATAAAAATCATTGGAAAATGTACAAAGACAATTATACTAAAATTATTGCTACCCCAGAAGTACATTTCCTTTAAATGCATAAGATTAACTCTGCCCAGGAATCATTTTTCTGCCTTCTTATGTTCTCAGAACAGAAACCTCCTGACTGTGCTGAAACACTTCAGTCCATTAAGTTGTGCATTGACAGTTCAATCATTATATGTTAACCTTGTGGAGGGGGGGATAACATTTGCCTTCGTCCATAAGGTTCTCTTATTGGTTTAGCTGCTAAACTGGGGTACAAGTCACAGGCTATACTGATATACAGCAAATCATTTTTATTATGGTGACATTTTATTAACAAGTGGCAATAGTGATACCATTATAGCAGTAGTACCACAAAGAAAACATAACATACAAGCCTAGCTGTCATATATCTTTATTATACTGATGAGCATGCTATACTCACAAAAGTAGTGAATTGCTCAGTACAAGTTGCACAATTTGTTCAAGTTAAGACAAATATTGCAATGTTGCTGAATTTGGCATACGTAGTACACAAGACAAAATCCTTCTACAGTATATGACTTGTCTTACTGGAGTCTAAAGATCCCGATACATTCTGAAAGTTGTAGTAATTTCTTTCTTAGGGAGCATTCACATGATGGTTTTGGCCTCCGTGGCATGGATCCATCAAGAGAAGCCCAAAATCATCTGCCAACATATCTATGCTCAGATCGGCATTAACCTTATTCAATCCAATGACCCGAAGAGAGTCACTTAATGACAATGTTTGGGCCATATTCCTACTGTATCTGACTTTTTGCTCAGACTGAAAAACATGGTCTGCTGGGTGGATTTGGTCAGAAAGGTGAGGTGAATGCTCCATTATATTTGATTTATTTTTATTTATTTTTATATTAAAGAACGTAACTAGGACTATGCTTATTTAAGTGTAATGTAAGTTGTTCTTTAAGGGCAAAAGAAGCACTCTAGCATTTTATTTATTTATTTATTTATTATGTAGCTAGTCACCCTTTATTTACCGTATAAATAATAATTCCTTATTTATACCTGAACGAATATTACCTTTTTTTAGTTATTTCGTTATTTAGTTTTACTTTTTGAAAATTTCTGAACTCCTTCAGTTGGGTCATGTGAACTTATGGTGACCCACCCTGGAAATCACATGGGCATTTGTGCTTTCAACTTAATCACCATCTTACCTACTAGAACCTCCTGTCTGATAAAACTGCATGGAAGTTCTCCACAGGAGGCAATGCCACCCCTATCACACTTATTGGTAATTACACAGCTTCTTTTACACATGTAATTTGAAAATATGACACATCAGCCTCTCTGACTATTCTTATTCTGTCTTAGCTTATTTATGGAAATATAAAGGTGAGGATTATTACAGTGTCCTTCCAGCAGGCAAAAGTGGTTCTGGCTCCATATGCCCATGAGATGCTATGCTGATGCATCGTGGGTTAAAAAGAACAGCATAGAGGTAGACAAAGTGCAATGACATTGGAAAGTAAAGACAGCTGATCAGACGCAAAGCAGAGGCTGGACTACAAGGCAGTGAGTTCAATATATATATATATATATATATATATATATATATATATATATATAAAGTCCAAATTGTGAGAATCAGGTGAGGGGTACAGTGATGGAAAAATATGTTTTCGCTGGATTGCATCTTTAATTTATGGACTTTACAGATCATAAAATGAATTACTCAGAAGCTGTTCGAACTATGCCAGCTGTACCTATTTTTCAGCTTACTGTATATAAAAGGAAACACTTAAACACTATGAAAGTCATATAATTTAGGATTGCATTATTTTAACCAGAGACAAAAATTCTTCCTGTAATCCAACATTGCATTTATGTATGTGCCCCCACCCCCCTGCTTCTTCCCGTAAGGCTTGTAACAATTGAGAGGCTTAAGATTATGCTGCACAATACGCATAATGCTTCATTTAAAACACTAGGTCTTGCTATAATCTTTGGCTATAAATCTTATGATAAAATACATCAGGATACAGCAAGGCTTCAAGGTCACAATGTACTAACACTGATGACATTGGAGGGAGCTAAAGCTCTTTTAACTACAGCAATCAAATATTCTTTATTTTCTACTCACCAGCACATTTTGTCCTTGTCCTCAATGCAGGTCCAGGTGATCCTGTTCCACCATCTCCTGGTCTAGTTAACAGGACACTTATTTCATATTCTGTGTCGGGGTCAAGATGTCCAATCTTATAACTGGATGAATCCACAGACTGGATGTCAGACCAGGTTCCACTTGCAGTACGGTATTCTACATCTCTTTGAATGATGGGGCCATCTCCGTTAATTGAGTTTGCATTGAGTTGTATCCACAAATATGTTGCTCCAACAGATGAAAGTTGAGGCGGTGCAATGGGTACAGGTGGCTCTGCAAAAGACCCAGAATACATTAGTATGCATCATTTATATAGACTTTACAAACTTTAAAGGGGTATTCTGGGCAAAAACATCTTATCCCCTATCGAAAGGATAGGGGATAAGATGTCTGATCGCGGGGGGCCCGCCGCTGGGACCCCCCCACGATCTCCTTATGCGTAGCTGCATCTGCAGTTTCGGAAACCGACGGGCTTCCGAGACGGGGACGTGACGTCACGCCACGCCCTCTCCATTAATTTCTATGGAAGGGGGCGTAACGGCCGCAATGCCCCCTCCCATAGACATGAATGGAGGGGGTGTGGCGTGACGTCACGTCCCCGTCTCGGAAGCCCGTTGGTTTCCGAAACTGCAGACGCAGCTGCGGGCTGCTGCAGGGAGATCGCGGGGGGGGGGGGTTGGGTCTGAGCGGCGGGCCCCCCACGATCAGACATCTTATCCCCTATCCTTTCGATAGGGGATAAGATGTTTTTGCCCGGAATACCCCTTTAAGTTGTCTTAATGTAGGTAATGGACAACTAAGTAATTTACAATAAATTGCTTATAAATGAATCACTATGCTATTCTGGTTTGTTAACATACTGCATCACCAAAAAAATCTACAGCAATTTTGTACCAAAACCCATGCGTCATATGCAGATTTTTATGCAGGTTTGCCCCAGATTTCACACCACATATAAAAGGAAATTGATTCTGCAGATATGTAGTATATCTTGTTGCAGATTTTCATAGTTATCTGCAATGAAAATCCACAACAAATCTGCCACACAAGAATGGTGCAGTGAAAATATAAAAGTAAGCATACTCACCTGCAATGATCCATTGCTGCTGCTATTCCGATGATTCAAACTTTTCACCACCCACTGTTGCTTCCAGGTTCCGGTAACATGTTGTTCCCACAGAACGTCCCCACTAAGCCAGTCACTGGCCAAGGCTGGTAACTGCTGCAGTCAGTGATAGGCTGAGTAGGCAGTTTCTGTGGATATAATGCATACAGGGACCAGAAAGTAGCAGTAAGCATTCAGAATGGAAGCAGAAGACCTGCAGTGGTGGAGAACCAGGCCGTGTGAGTATGCTTTGTTTTACATTTTCATTGTACCGCCTTTTTTTTGCCCATATCATGCACCTTCACTGTTGTACGGCATACTTTGTTTCATTCCAGTACAGCTGCATCCATGTATTTTATTACTCTTAATTGATCATGTGATCACCAGCCTAACTCACACATAGCTACTTGGCTTAATGTGTGTCAGAGAATGTAAGTCCTAGGCTAGGGATATAATCATCACCTACCAGATCCCTCCTGCAAGCTTCCAGACCACTTCCCACCTAGATCTGTATGCTGCTGCTATTTCTATGGGATCAGGAAATATAGAAGTTATACACCTCCCATGAGACTATGTTCATACATTGGCCCTCATTTACTAAGAGTGTACAGTTGCATATGTAGGTTAAATAATTCATGTGTTTTTTCCTCACTTATTTACTACTGTTTTCATGTTTGTTTGCCACAATTTTGGTGCACACTGGATTTTTTGTCACACACAGGAAAAGTAATAATTCTAAATTGCTTTCCAAATGAGTAATTGTACACATTGCACTCTAAAATAATACATTCTTCTGCATGCAATGCTGTGGTCTACAGTGGTTATTTTAACTCGGGAACCTAGTACTGAGCAAAAACACTTAAAGTTAAAACAACCAAAATTCCCAAGAGTAAGAAGTGAAGTAATTGGGTAATGTGGTTTATTTCAGACCATCTTTGTTTTGGTCAGAAATTTTCCCCAATTTTTTTTTTTTTAGTTGGAAGCCTTAATAAATGTGTAGATTTCGTATGCAAATTTGCTGCCACACTCCATTTGTTGGGTTGTTTTTGATTTTGGTTGGTTTTGTGTGTTTTTTCGGCACATTATGTTGCATGCTGGCACACAATGGCTGTATACTTGCTAGCTTCATACTGCTTACATTGTAATGTTATATAACTCTGATTTACAATGCCTCATCACTGAGCACCAAGTCAGGAAACTTAGCGTGCTGGGGAGTGGGGTCTCAGTACTAATACTCAAGTACCCAAAACGTATCTGTATGGTCTGTCAATAGTTTATTTATTTTATTTTTTTTTGCCATCATTAAATGACAGCAATATTTTAGGCTATGTAAGTTTTTACAGTGCTGCTGAAGCTTGCAGGAGGGATCTGGTAGATTATGATTATATCCCTAGCCTAGGACTTACATTCTCTGACACAAATTAGTGTGAGTTAGGCTGGTGATCACGTGATCAATTAAAGGGGTACTCCACCCCTAGACATCTTATCCCCTATGCAAAGGATAGGGGATAAGATGTCAGATCGCCGGGGTCCCGCTGCTGGGGACCCCGGGGATCGCTGCTGCAGCACCCTGCTATCATTACAGCACAGAGCGAGTTTGCTCTGTGCGTAATGACGGGCAATCCAGGGGCCGGAGCATCGTTACGTCACGGCTCTGCCCCTCGTGATGTCAAGGCCCGCCCACGTCAATACAAGTCTATAGGAGGGGGCATGGCGGTCGTCACGCCCCCTGCCATAGACTTGCATTAAGGGGAAGGGCCTTGATGTCATGAGGGGCGGAGCCATGCCGTCACGCTGCTCCGGCCCCTGTATCGCCCGTCATTACGCACAGAGCAAACTCGCTCTGTGCAGTAATGATGGCGGGGTGCCGCAGCGGCGATCCCCCAGGTCCCCAGCAGCGGGACCGCGGCGATCTGACATCTTATCTCCTATCCTTTGCATAGGGGATAAGATGCCAGGGGCGGAGTACCCCTTTAATAGTAATAAAATACATGGATGCAGCTGTGCTGGAATGACACAACTGTAGACCACAGCATTGCATGCAGAAGAATGTATTATTTTAGAGTGCAGTTGTACATCAATAGTTAAAATCAATAAATAACACTACAAAAGTCACAGTGTAGCCCTAGCCTAATCATGAAGTTAAAATCTTCAACAACTTCGTAATAAAATGTTATTGTGGTGGATTTTTGCTTCACAAAAGCCTTAACTACAGATTATGATACAGTACATACAATACTAATTGGATCGGAGATGACCACTGTATGTGTGAAACCATTGTATGCTGAGCCCATAACTCTATGGAAAACTAATAATTGGTTCCAAATGCTCTGAAATGTCAACCCAAAATAATATAACATGAATAAACAGACCCCCCCCCCCCCACACACACACACACACAAATAGTACAGATAAACCATATCCTTACTTTAAATAGTCAGAAGGAGCAACTGGAAACGTTCTAGAAGTATCACTGTTAGACCACTGCTCTCTTTCTCTCTCTGCTGAATGGGGCAGTAGTATGTTTGCATGACTACTGCTCCAATCACCAGCAATACCACTCAAGCAGATAGTTAAAGTGCTTGGTTAACACTATCAGAGCCATAAACAGTAATTGGAGTGGTGGTTATGCAGGTGCACCATTCTATTCATACAGGGCACTCTTAGACCGCTGTTTTCTTGACCAATGGGGTCCCAGCAATCGGAACACCAGTGATCATACATTTACTACCTATCCTGTGGATAGATAATACGTTATTTTTGTGGGCTGGTAGTGTACATGGGTACCTTTAGGCTGGGTACACATATGTCCAGCATCCGGATAAGCCTGAACTCCCTGAAACTGATGCCACAACAACATATGTGCATCAGTAGGTATTAGTTGTTTAGGAACCAGCATTCATTATTCTGTATGTCAGACAGGGGAACACAGCAAGATGCATTCGTCTGTCTGGCACCCATGCAGAATGTTCCATTGTCCAGCTTCCAAATTGAGACGTTGGATGAATGTGAACTGTCCCATTCAAATGAATGGGATCAGTTGTACAATCAGTTTCCCTCCAGGGGTTTTTCCACAGCGCCAGAGAGAAACTCCACCGGACACCATAAACATGTGAAGGGGGCTTAACTGTCTATTTCTTTCTCCCTTAAGAATATGTTCAAATGTACAGATTTTCTGCTGGTAAGTCATGACTGAATCTGCAGCAGAAAATCTGCAGAATACATAGTACGTGTGAAAGAGCCCTTATAGTTGTTTTGCTATTCTCATATGCCCTATGGTGGTGGTGAGTCAGGAGCTTTCTGCACAAATGCTAGGGCTACTGATTGTAACTGACTGTTCTTCAGTGAGGGAACTGTTGCACACAAAGGGAAGAAGGTCTATTAACCAGTCAAAAGTCAGTAAGTAGCTCCCTCAGGTGGCTTTAGCACCCAACATACATTATTAGGCAGGAAAGCATTTTAAGTGGATGCTGTATTCAACTTTTGATGGCCCTTAAGAGGCTATGGTAAGTTGACACATATGTGAGGCTATCGTATGTTGAGTGACCACTGTACTATAATTTTACATTTCTATATTCAGCACTAAAATCCAAAGAAGCAAAATTGCACCAGTTGGTGCATATTTGCTGCTGTAGATCACTATGATGCTGTCAGTATGGGTCAGTAGATCTGACATTAAGTCACAACTTGTAGTTGTAATACAAACACAAAAATGCAGTCATATTCCACTTATCTGAAACTGACTTAAAGGGGTACTCCGGCGCTTAGACATCTTAGACATCTTATCCCCTATCCAAAGGATAGGGGATAAGATGTCTGATCGCTGGGGACCCCCGTGATCTTGCACGCCGCATCCCGTTAGAATCAGTCCCCGGAGCGTGTTCGCTCCGGGTCTGATTACTGTCGATCACGGGGACGGAGCATTGTGACGTCACGGCTCCGCCCCCGTGTGATGTCACAATCTGCCCCCTCAATGCAAGCCTATAGAGGGGGCGTGACAGCCCTGTAGTTCGCCAGCAGAGCACTTTACATCCAGATATGGGGTATTTATATGGGGTTAAAAATTTGGGGGGCTTTTTTTCCTATTGCCACTTGTAAAAATGAGATAACACCAGCATTTTAGTGAAAAAATAAAAAAAAATCATTTTCACGTCCAACTTTAACGAAAATTTGTCAAACACCTGTGGGGTGTTAAGGCTCACTATACCCCTTGTTACGTTCCGTGAGGGGTGTAGCTTCCAAAATGGGGTTACATGTGGGTGTTTTTGTTTTATGTTTATGTCAGAACCGCTGTAACGATCAGCCACCCCTCTGCAAATCACCTCAAATGTACATGGTGCGCTCTCACTCCTGAGCCTTGTTGTGCGCCTGCAGAGCATTTTACATCCACATATGAGGTATTTCTGTACTCAGAAGAAATTGTGTTACAAATTTTGGGGGTCTTTTTTTTCATTTTGCCTCCTGTGAAAATGAAAAGTATGGTGCAACACCAGCATGTTAGTGTAAAAAATGAAAAACATTTTTACAATGACATGCTGGAGTAGACCCCAACTAAGGGGTAAAAGGAGAAAAAAAAAAATAATTTTGTTAGGCAATTTCTCCTGAGTAAAGAAATACCCCATATGTGACCCTAAACTGTTGCCTTGAAATACGACAGGGCTCCGAAGTGAGAGCGCCATGCGCATTTGAGGACTAAATAAGGGATTTGCATAGTGACGGACCCGGATGCAAGAATTACACTTGCATCCGTTACCAAAAATACCCAATGGCAATGTTTCCCAAACAGGGTGACTGGACAGTCAAAGGCTGGAGGCTCCGTTTTGGAAACAGTGTTACCCCTTATTTTGTGTTAGTGTAGTGTTTTTAGGGAACACTCACATGGCAGGGGTCAACAGCAAGTTTCCCGCTGGGAGTTTGAGCTGAGGCGGAAAATTTGATGCATCTCAAACTTGTAGCAAGAGACTCGCTGTAGACCCCCGCCCGTGTGTACATTCACATTGGGGGGGGGGGGGGGGGGGGGTCAAACCTCCAGCTGTTGCAAAACTACCACTACCAGCATGCCCTGTGGCTGACCGTGCATGCTGGGGGTTGAAGTTATGCAACAGCTGCAGGCACACTGGTTCCAAAACACAGAGTTTGTTACTTAACTCAGTGTTTCGCAACCAGTGTGCCTCCAGCTGTTGCAAAACTACAACTCCCTGCATATACTGTCTATCAGTGCATGCTGGAAGTTGTAGTTTGCCACAGCTGGAGACACACTGGTTGCGAAACACTGAGTTAGGTAACAAACTTCGCAACCAGTGTGCCTTCAGCCGTTGCAAAAACTACAACTCTCAGCATGCAGTGACAACTGAAGGGCATGCTGGGACTTTGAACAGCTGGAGGCATACTACTAACACTCCCAGCATGCCCTTTGGCTGTCCGTGCATGCTGGGGGTTGTAGTTCTGCAACAGCTGGAGGCACACTGGTTGCAAAACACACAGAGTTTGTTACTTAACTCAGTGTTTCCCAACCAGGGTGCCTCCAGCTGTTGCAAAACAACAACTCCAAGCATGCCCAGACGTCCGAAAGACATGTTGTAGTTTTGCAACATCTGGAGGGTCACAGTTTGGAGACCACTGTGCAGTGGTGTCCAAACTGTAGCCCTGCAGATGTTGCAAAACTTCAACTCCAAGCATGCCCAGACTGTCCAGGCATGCTGGGAGTTGTAGTTCTGCAATATCTGAAGGGCCAGATGTTACAGAACTACAACTCCCAGCATGCCTGGGCTGTCTGGGCATGCTGGGAGTTGTAGTTTTGCAGCATCTGGAAGGGCTACAGTTTGGACACAACTGCACAGTGGTCTCCAAACTGTGGCCCCCCAGATGTTGCAAAACTACAACTCCCAGCATGCCAAGAGACAGCCTTTGGTTGTCTGGGCTTGCTGGGTGTTGTAGTTTGGCAACTCCCGGAAGGCAGCAGCGAAGATCACTTACCGCTGATCTTTACTGCTGCCTTCGCTGCTGCCTCCGCCTGTCCTGGTGCTGCCTGCCCCCGATCCCGCCACAATCGCTGTTCCCGGCACCAGTTCCGGCACCTGCCGCCATCTTCCCCCATCCAGGGGCGGGCAGAGTGGGGATTTCAACTTTAACCTCCAGCCCCCCTCCTGCCATTGGTTGGCTAATCCTAACGACCAATGGCAGGGGATAGGAGCGAGGTGGCAACTGCTGGATAGGAGCAAGGCGGCAGTCTCTGACAGCTCCGATCATCCCTATTTTATGGGCTATTGGGTCACCAGAGACCCGATCAGCCCGGAACCCCGCAAGTCCTTGTCATTAGTCACTAACTGACTGACTAATGACAACGATCAGCAGCAGGGGACCATTCCCATTGGTCCCCAGCTGCATAGTGTCATCAGTCAGCTGTTCAGAACAGCTGAGATGACGTTTCTATCACCATGCCAATGGACATGGTGATAGAAAATGTATTGGACGTTTATGAACGTCCATTTGCCTTAAGTTACAGGTAAAATTGACGTTCATAACCATCCATTTGCTGGAAGGGGTTAAACATATGGGGGAGATTTATCAAAACCTGTGCAAAGAAAAGTTGCCCAGTTGCCCATAACAACCAATCAGATCGCTTCTTTCATTTTACAGAGGCCTTGTTAAAAATGAAAGAAGCAAGCTGATTGGTTGCTATGGGCAACTGGGCAACTTTATCCCTGGACAGGTTTTGATAAATCTTTCCCCTGGAGGTCTATGGGAATAAAATGTCACAATTTAGGTGAAAAAATAACAAAGCTAGACAGTGGCGTCACCAAGGCCAACCCCGGTGGGCAGTGTGGTCCGCAGGGCTTGTGAAGTAAAACTTTACCACACCAGCTGGTCCGGGACTCATTTAACTATAAGCGCGTCTTACAGAGGCTCCTATAGTTAAATATGGCACTTCATCAATTGACAGAGCAAGAAACCATTGGCTCCCTGCCCTGTCAACCACCCTTGTAGCCTCCACAAGAGGCCTGAGTATCTCTCCCTCTATGCTCCGGTGCAAAAATGACATCATCAGGCGATGGAGAGGACATGCTATACATGAGCCAGGTCCCCAGGTGAGTGTGTTTTTTATTTTTTTTTACATTTTTATCTTGACTACCTAAAGAGGCCTACTGCTAACTATCTAAAGGGGGCTACTGTTAAATGCATAAAGGGGGCTACTGTTAACTATCTAAAGGGGGCTACTGTTAACTATCTAAAGGGGGCTACTGTTAACTACCTAAAGGGGGCTACTGTTATCCACCTAAAGGGGCCACTGCTTGCTACCTAAAGGGGGCTACTGCTTGTTACCTAAAGGGGGCTACTGTTTGCTACCTAAAGGAGGTTACTGTTTGCTACCTAAAGGGGGCAACTGTTTCTACCTAAAGAGGGCTACTTTTTGCTACCTAAAGGGGGCTACTGTTTTCTACCTAAACAGGGCTATGATGAAAACCTAAAGGGGCCTACAATTAGTATCTAAAGGGGCTGCTACTGCTAGTATAACAACCTAAAGGGAGCTACTGCTGCCTACTACCTAAAGGGGGGTTACTGCAACTATATACAGGGGCTGCAACTATATACAGGGTACTGTAGCTATCTACAGGGGGCTACTATCTACAAATCTGGCAACTGGAGACGCCACTGTAGCTAGAACATGTTTTTTGTACAAACATGCCATTTGTCACTGACCCAAAATATGCTACTCAAGAAAACAAATGCCACTGGCACAGGGCTTGCCACAGCATTTATTTATTTTTGCCAGTATTTTTCTAGAACAACGCCATGTTTAAAACCCCCCTTATGAGGCAGCTTCTTATGAATACATTTTGATTAAGGCAAGTAGAATCTTCAGCTACTTGTAATCCTTACATTTATTTGGAGAAACATTACATGAAGTTAAAACTCAAATAGAATTTCTAACGTGCTTTATAAAAAGGGCCCAATATAAGCTCTTTTTAGCCACTGGCTGTTGTGTTAGTAATGAATGAGTGAATGCTATGTGCAGGAACCGTGTGCTGTAAACACTTCCATACCAACTCAAAATCATTTAACATCAATTTAAGTGATTAAGCTATTTCTTGAACCAGGACGCAATACAATGCTTCACGGAGAATCCTAAGGCAAGTGTGTAACCATGCCGAAAGATCAGTTAATTACTTTCTTGTTTCCCTCTATATATTAAGAAGTGTTGAACTAAGATGCAATGGAAAGGGTGAAAGGGTTACAAGATACAGCAATTAGGTAACAGTGTTACAAGTATTTTAGATCTGCTGCATCCTATTATTTGTGAAAACCCCAGAGCTATTTGCAGCCTCTTGTGCACAGTGGGTTAAAGAGAAGCAATGAGGCAGTGCTATCCTAAAGGCTGTAAAAAGTATAGTGATAGCTGATTCTTAGATAAATTGCACTGGCCTATATACACACACATCCTGCTATTATACAAAGTACATGGATATTTAACTTATACTGTAAATGTAACATGACAACAGTTTACTATGTACTGTGTATGATAAATAGTGTTGAGCGTGAATATTTGAAATGCAAATTTTTACCGCGAGTATCATCACTTTGCGATTTCACGAATATTTAGAATATAGCGCTATATATTCGTAATGATGGATATTTGTTTTTTTTCTTTACAGTACACATCACAACAATGATGTGTACTGTGTAAAAAAGTGAGCATCCCTCCCTGCTTCCAGTTTGTGGTCCAAAGAAGGCTCCAATATTATTTACTGTGTGAGTCGGTGTGGAGCGCGAATATTTTGAATATGCAAATATTCGCGAATATTGGCAATTCCAGAGGACATTGATCCCTCCCTTCTTTTAGCTTTAGATAGGGCAGGTTAGATTAGCAGGTAGGCTCTAGTGTAGGGTATAGTGTTAGTTGAAAGATATAATCGCACAATCGCACTATATGAATTTCATTACAATTTTCGCATCGAAAAAAAAGTGAAAAACATAGCGAATATGTAAATTTCGTGAACAAATGACGAATATTCATCCATATATTCGTGAAATATCGCAAATTTTAATATGGCCCTTGCCGCTCATCCCTAATGATAAATACAGTATATGCAAATCCGTATACATAAACTGGTCACTGGCCTGCTAGAATATATTTTTATCAGGGGAAGTGATGTCTCTCTTGTTTTCTATGTCCCTGCTTGCAGTCTGTATGTAGATGGTCAGAAATCTCTTCAACCACCCCAATCAAATTCACACTACGGGTATATTCACACATTGATAACTTGCAGATTGACGACGGACCCTTGCAAGTGAATGGATGTGAAGCTCGCAGCAGATCTCCCCTGGCAGAAAACCTGCTGTGAGTTATCAACGTGTGAATGTACCCTCAAAATAGTGAACAAACATACAAAAAGACTGGTCATGATTTATGTGTATGATGGGCATGCTTTAAATATATTCCTACTGAAATGAAAAAAATTATATATATATATATATATATATATATATATATACATACAGGGCTCGAGTCCTGTAGGAACGCACAGGAACGGCGTTCCTCTGCTTTTTCCACAGGAGGAACGCCGTCCCTGTTACACTAGTCCTGCAGGACCGACCTCTGAATTATTCTTACCCTCCCTCAGTCTCCTCCCCTGGCCCTGACTTATAGATGCTAGAGATGTAGGACCTGTGATGATGTCACCATCACATGTTGGGGGCGGAGCTTAGTTGTGGAGGAGAAGAGAGATCGTGGTTCAAGGACCTGTGTGATGCTGTGCAGAAGGCGGGGCTGAGCTGGAGGAGAGGTCACATGTCACCCCAGTAAGGAGATTACATAGAAGGAGATTTGTTACTGTGTGTCACCACAATAGTAAGGAGATTACATGATAAGGAGGTTTGTTACAGTATGTCACCCGAGTAGTAAGGAGATTACATGATAAGGAGGTTTGTTACAGTGTGTCACCCCATTAGTACGGATATTACATGAGGAGGAGGTTTGTTACAGTGTGTCCCCCCCAGTAGTAAGGATATTACATTAGGAGAAGGTTTGTTACATTGTGTCACCTCAGTAGTAAGGTGATTACATGAGGAGGAGGTTTGTTACAGTGTGTCACCCCAGTAGTAAGGTAATTACATGAGGAGGAGGTTTGTTACAGTGTGTCACCCAAGTAATAAAGTAATTACATGAGGAGGAGGTTTGTTACAGTGTGTCACCTCAGTAGTAAGGTGATTACATGAGGAGGAGGTTTGTTACAGTGTGTCACCCCAGTAGTAAGATCATTACATTAGGCGGAGGTTTGTTACAGTGTGTCACCCCATTAGTAAGGTAATTACATGAGGGGGAGGTTTGTTACAGTGTGTCACCCCAGTAGTAAGGATATTACATGAGGAGGAGGTTTGTTACAGTGTGTCACCCCAGTAGTAAGGTAATTACATGAGGAGGAGGTTTGTTACAGTGTTTCACCTCAGTAGTAAGGAGATTATATGAGGAGGAGGTTTGTTACAGTGTGTCACCCCAATAGTAAGTTGATTACATGAGGAGGAGGTTTGTTACAGTGTGTCACCCAAGTAGTAAGGTGATTACATGAACAGGAGGTTTGTTACAGTGTGTCACCCCAGTAGTAAGATTACATGAGGAGGAGGTTTGTTACAGTGTTTCACCCCAGTAGTAAGGAGATTACATGAGGAGGAGGTTTGTTACAGTGTGTCACCCCAGTAGTAAGAAGAGTACACGAAGAGGAGGTTTGTTACAGTGTGTCACCCCAGTAGTAAGAAGATTACATGAGGAGGAGGTTTGTTACAGTGTGTCACCCCAGTAGTAAGAAGAGTACATGAGGAGGAGGTCTTTTACGGTGTGTCACCCCAGTAGTAAGAAGATTACATGAGGAGAAGGTTTGTTACAGTGTGTCACCCCAGTAGTAAGAAGAGTACATGAGGAGGTTTCTTACAGTGTGTTATCAGGGTGATGGGGACATAAGGAGGTTTTTGTTACAGTGTATAATCAGAATGATAACCCTTTAAGAACATTGGGGGAGATATATAAAAACCTGTGCAGAGGAAAAGTGGAGCAGCTGCCCATAGCAACCAATCAGATTGCTGCTTTCATTTTCAGAGGCCTTTAAAAAAAATAAAGAAGCAATCTGGTTGGTTGCTATGGGCAACTGGTCAACTTATCCTCTGCACAGGTTTTAATAAATCTCCCCCATTGTATGTAAATATCCATCTTTGTGCCCTGGTACTTAAAGGGGTACTCCTCCTCTAGACATCTTATCCTCTATCCAAAGCATATGGAATAAGATGTCTGATGGCGGGGGTCCCGCTGCTGGGGACCCACGCGATCTCGGCTGTGGCACCCCGCTGTCATCACTACACAGAGCAAACTCGCTCTGTGCGTAATGACTGGCGATACAGGGGCAGCTTCGTTCTTTGTGATGTCATGGCCGTCCCCTTAATGCAAGTCTATGGGGGGGGGCATGATGGCAGAATGTGACGTCGCGACGGGGGGGGGGGGGGTTGTTTTGTATTAGAAATCTTGGGTGAGTTCCCACACTTTATTTTCCAGGACTTGACCCCTGTATGTATATATATATATATATATATATATATATATATATATATATAGTTGCAAGAAAAAGTATGTGAACCCTTTGGAATGATATGGATTTCTGCACAAATTGGTCATAAAATGTCATAAAATCCAACTGGAGTCCAATCAATGAGATGAGATTGGAGGTGTTGGTTATAGCTGCTCTCCCCAATAAAAAACACCCACCAGTTCTGGGTTTGCTTTTCACAAGAAGCATTGCTTGATGTGAGTGATGCCTCGCACAAAAGAGCTCTCAGAAGACCTACAATTAAGAATTGTTGACTTAAATATAGCTGGAAAGGGTTATAAAAGTATCTCCAAAAGCCGTGCTGTTCATCAGTCCACGGTAAGACAAATTGTCTATTAATGGAGAAAGTTCAGCACTGCTGCTACTCTCCCTAGGAGTGGCCGTCCTGTAAAGATGACTGCAAGAGCACAGCGCAGACTGCTCAATGAGGTGAAGAAGAATCCAAGAGTGTCTGCTAAAGACTTACAAAAGTCTCTGGCATATGCTAACATCCCTGTTAGCGAATCTACGTTACATAAAACACTAAACAAGAATGGATTTCGTGGGAGGATACCACAGAGGAAGCCAATTCTGTCCCCCAAACAATTGCTGCACATATACAGCTTGCACAAGAGCACCTGGATGTTCCATAGCAGTACTGGCAAAATATTCTGTGGACAGATGAAACCAAAGTTGAGTTGTTTGAAAGAAAAATAGGCACAACACACCAACATCAAATCCTCATTCCAACTGTGAAGTATGGTGGTGGGGGCATCATGGTTTGGGGATGCTTTGCTGTGGCAGGGCCTGAAAGGATTGCTATCATCTAAGGAAAAATGAATTCCCAAGTTTATCAAGACATTTTGCAGAACTTAAGGCCATCTGTCCACCAGCTGAAGCTCAACAGAAGATTGGTGTTCCAATAGGACAACGACCCAAAGCATAGAAGTAAATCAACAACAGAATGGCTTAAACAGAAGAAAATATGCCATCTGGATTGGCCCAATCAGAGTCCTGACCTCAACCCGACTGAGATGCTGTGGCGTAACCTCAAGAAAGCGATTCACAACAGATATCCCAAGAATATTGCTGACCTGGAACTGTTCTGTAAATAGGAATGGTCAAGAATTACTCCTGACCGTTGTGTACATCTGATCTGCAACTACAGGAAACGTTTGTTTGAAGTTATTGCTCCCAAAGGAGGGTCAATCAGTTATTAAATCCAAGGGTTCACACACCTTTTCCACCTGCACTGTGAATGTTTACATGGTGTGTTCCATAAAAACGTGGTAACATTTAATTATTTGTGTGTTATTAGTTTACGCAGACTGTGAGTGTCTATTGTTGTGACTTAGATTAAGATCAGATCCCATTTTATGACCAATTTGTGCAGAAATCCATAGAACTCCAAAGGGTTCACATACTTTTTCTTGCAACTTGTATATATATTGTGATGACTCGCTTGTGTAGACATGTGTGGTTGCAGTTATAGAGGCAAGGAATCAGGATTTTTAAATCAAAGTTCCGTGTTTTATTCATACTTGGCAATAAGAAAACAACGTACACCTGGGTTCCTTAGGTGTTGGTTCACACCAGAGTCCATACCGTGCAGCAATAATAAAGTCTTTTCCAGGAGTCCAAGCAGGTTGCTCAGCAGTAGAGATGAGCGAATCGAAGCTCACAAACCTGAATTTGTTACACATTTAATGAAATATTCAATTAGCAACTAATGCAAATTATGCCGCAATTCTATAGCGCGAATCGCTTCATTAAACTCCATTTACTGCAGTCCAGGCTCCAGGGCATCTAAAATGGCAGATCCACAAGTCAGTACATGGGGCAAGGAATGCTGGGAAGGCAAGTAGGCGGGATGACCCTGAATCACATGCAGGATGCAGCCTATAAGCAGCCAGTCACCCCTGTGATGTCACAGCCCTATATATTTGGCAGCCATTTTGCGGCTCGTCATATCATTCATTACACTGCATAGAGATAGGACGGACATCGCTCTGTGTGTTACACAGAAAAGCTCATTCCAGTATTGTTTCACCTCCTAGTCACATCAGAGTTCTGGTGGACAGAGAGCAGGGTTTTTTTTCACTGAAAAGGATTTTGCTGTCTGGGCATGCTGGGAGTTATAGTTTTGCAACTTTTAGAAGGCCACTGTGAAGATCACTTACCGGCAATCTTCACTGCAGCCTCCTCCACCCCTGCATTTTCCGGCCGCACTCCTTCTGCTACCGCCGATGCCACCGCTCCTCCATGATGCCGCCGCCGGTCCGGTAAGCGGGCCATGCTCCCCCCCCCCTCCTCGCCGCCTGTGTTCCCCCCGCTCTGCCTGGACTTCGATCGGAGGGCAGAGTGGGGGTAACAAACTCTAACCCCCCTGCCCCCAACTGCCATTGGGGGTAGTACTGACCGGCCAATGGCAGGGGATAGGAGGAGGTGTCAACACTGCCACCTCGCTCCTATCCTTTAGGATGGTCAGAGCTGTCTCTGACAGCTCCAATCATTCTTTTTTTCCGGGCTATTGGGTCATCAGTGACCCGAATGGCCCGGATCGCCGCAAATCGCCGGTCTGAATTGACATTGGGGGGGGGGGGTTGTATTGGGTCACAGGACCCCCTAGGCATTGCCATGGGATGCCTGCTGATAGATATCAGCAATCATACCGGTCCGATCACCGCCCGGCGTTTCCATACGCCCTCTGTCCCCAACAGGTTAAACAAGGTCCTCTTCTGTATGTGGGGATGTGTGAGGGTCATTTTTTTCACCATAATCTGTAGTTTTTGTTGGTACCATTTTTGTTTTTATGGGACTATTTGATCGGTTTGATACATTTTTAGGGTATACAAAGTGACCAAAAATACACAATTTTGGACTTTGGCATTTTTTTTTTACCTATATACCATTGACCGTGCGGTTTAATTAACGTTATATTTTTTATAGTTTGGACATTTACACACGCAGCGATACCACATATGTTTATTTTAATGATGTTTACACATTTTTTATATGGAATTTGTGAAAAGGGGTTTGATTTAAACTTTTAATATGGAAGGGGTTAATAGGTGTTTGTTTAAACGTTTATTAACACTTTATTAGTCCCCTTAGGGGACTTTTAAATTAAATCATTAGATTCCTCATACAGATCAATGTAGTAATACATTGATCTGTGTGCTCTGCACTTGATTGATAAAGCCTGGTCCAGCCAGGCTTTATCAATCCGAGTGCCAGGGCCAGCCGAGGACGAGAGGTAAGCTCCCCCACAATTGCGCTACGGGTAGGCGATCCACCCCACTGGACCACCAGGGACTGTTTAACTTCGACAGTGGAGCTCTAAAGGGTTAATAGCTGGCCACGGCTATCGCGGAGCCCATGCCATACTCAGTTAAACATGTCACCATTTTTTTCACTAAAGTTGCTATCCACATGAAATTTTCATCAGATGTTGATAACAACTCAACTACTCCATATATACAAAGACACCCAAATAAAAATATAAGCTCAAAAATGTATTTGTGTAATACTGTCAAATAACAAATGGAAAAAGTATTAAACACATGAAAAAAGGAGGTACAAAAAGCATGAAAAGCCAACAGCTGAAATCTATCAGTAATTCAAAAGTAATTATAGAAAATTAATATCAGCTTGTCCTGTCCCAACTGATAGCCTACAAAAAGGTTTAATTGCCAAGGTGTCACTCAAGACAAATAAAGCAAGGTAAAAGGAAAGAGATGTCTCAAGACCTTTGTAACCTCATTGTTGCAAACATAACAATGTCGTTGGTTACAGGCACATTTCTAAGCTTCTGAATGTTCAAGTGAGCACTGTTGAGGCCATAATACAGAAGTGGAAATAGAATCATTTCACCATAAATTTGGTTCAACAAGGTGTCCTCACAAGATTTCTAACACAGTAGTGAAAAGAATTATCAGAAGAGTTATCCAAGTGCCAAGGATCCCTTGTAGGGAGCTTCAAAAAGACCTGGAATTAGCAGGTAAAAAGTACAGTGGCACCGTGAAGGGACTCAAGGTCCGGACATCTGGGTGCTCAGCTGCATCCAGGGGTCTAACCACAACCTCTCAAAAATAGCCAGTATTCAGAAGAATGGGAAAAATAGCGACACTCTAAGTCCAAAAATAGGTGGTTTATTTGACACCATCACCAGAATATTTTTAAAGGAACTATTATAATGTGCAGCACTGTTATGTCATTATAGGATTGCACCTCAAACAGAAGGAACCATTTATATAAAACAATAAGTTAATAAATATTGCAGAAACAGGAACATTAAGAAGACTGATGTGAGTAACCGATGAGAAGGACTGTTGACTGTGAGCTTATCAGTTTAAATGGTACAAAACTCAAGAGCGAAAATGATAGACTCCCAATAGTGCCACAAAATGACCAAAATGTTGTGGAAGAAATAGGGACCCAAGCTATAAGATAGAAGAAACAACAATGACATTGCTGTTCAATGGGAGTCTGTCAGCAGTTTTGAGCCATCAAAATTGCGAGCAGCTCTATATAGAGGTCCTTGGAATGTTGTAGTTGTTAGCTGTAGTGGTTTCCTGATTGGACAGTAGAGCTGTAACTTAGAGCCCACCTCCTTGACACTTGCCGAAGCAGCAGCTGGGACAGCAAAGCTTTTCTCAGTCATGCTAGTTCAATTGTCACGATGCCGGCTGGCAGGTAGTGGATCCTCTGTGCCAGAGAGGGATTGGCGTGGACCGTGCTAGTGGATCGGTTCTAAGTCACTACTGGTTTTCACCAGAGCCCGCCGCAAAGCGGGATGGTCTTGCTGCGGCGGTAGTGACCAGGTCGTATCCACTAGCAACGGCTCAACCTCTCTGGCTGCTGAAGATAGGCGCGGTACAAGGGAGTAGACAGAAGCAAGGTCGGACGTAGCAGAAGGTCGGGGCAGGCAGCAAGGATCGTAGTCAGGGGCAACGGCAGGAGGTCTGGAACACAGGCTAGGAACACACAAGGAAACGCTTTCACTGGCACGATGGCAACAAGATCCGGCGAGGGAGTGCAGGGGAAGTGAGGTGATATAGGGAAGTGCACAGGTGATAACACTAATTGGAACCACTGCGCCAATCAGCGGCGCAGTGGCCCTTTAAATCGCAAAGCCTAGGGAGCGGGGCCGCGCGCGCCGGGACAGGACTGACGGAGAGCGAGACAGGTACGGGAGCCGGGGTGCGCATCGCGAGCGGGCGCTACCCGCATCGCGAATCGCATCCCGGCTGGAGGCGGTATCGCAGCGCCCCGGGTCAGTGGATCTGACCGGAGCGCTGCAGTGAGGAGAGTGTAGCGAGCGCTCCGGGGAGGAGCGGGGACCCGGAGCGCTCGGCGTAACAGTACCCCTCCCCTTGGGTCTCCCCCTCTTCTTAGAGCCTGAGAACCTGAGGAGCAGACTTTTGTCTAGAATATTGTCCTCAGGTTCCCAGGACCTCTCTTCTGGACCACAACCCTCCCAATCCACTAAAAAAAAGGTTTTCCCTCTGACCTTTTTTGATGCCAAAATCTCTTTGACGGAGAAGATGTCCGAGGAGCCGGAAACAGGAGTGGGAGGAACAGATTTGGGAGAGAAACGGTTAATGATAAGTGGTTTAAGAAGAGAAACGTGAAAGGCATTAGGAATACGAAGAGAAGGAGGAAGAAGAAGTTTGTAAGAGACAGGATTAATCTGGCACAAAATTTTGAAAGGACCAAGATAGCGTGGTCCCAACTTATAGCTAGGGACACGGAAGCGGACATATTTAGCGGAGAGCCATACCTTGTCTCCAGGGGAAAAAATGGGAGGAGCTCTTCTTTTCTTATCCGCGAATTTCTTCATGCGTGAAGAAGCCTGTAAGAGAGAATTTTGGGTCTCTCTCCATATGATGGAAAGATCACGAGAAATTTCATCCACAGCGGGCAGACCAGAGGGCAAGGGGGTAGGGAGGGGGGGAAGAGGGTGACGGCCGTACACCACGAAAAATGGGGATTTGGAGGAAGATTCAGAGACTCTGAAATTATACGAGAATTCGGCCCAAGGTAGAAGATCTGCCCAATCATCCTGGCGGGAGGAAACAAAATGTCGTAAATAATCACCCAAGACCTGGTTAATTCTTTCTACTTGTCCATTGGATTGAGGATGATATGCAGAAGAAAAATTTAATTTAATCTTGAGTTGTTTACAGAGAGCCCTCCAGAATTTAGACACGAATTGGACGCCTCTATCCGAGACGATCTGCGTAGGCAACCCGTGAAGACGAAAAATGTGTACAAAAAATTGTTTAGCAAACTGAGGCGCTGAAGGAAGACCAGGAAGAGGGATGAAATGTGCCATTTTGGAGAATCGATCAACGACCACCCAAATAACAGTGTTGCCATGGGATGGGGGTAAGTCAGTAATAAAATCCATACCAATCAGAGACCAAGGCTGTTCGGGGACAGGCAGAGGATGAAGAAAACCAGCGGGCTTCTGGCGAGGAGTCTTATCCCGGGCACAGATAGTGCAGGCTCGCACAAAGTCCACCACATCTGTCTCTAGAGTCGGCCACCAATAGAAGCGAGAGATGAGTTGCACAGATTTCTTGATGCCCGCATGACCTGCGAGATGGGAGGAGTGACCCCATTTGAGGATTCCGAGGCGTTGGCGTGGAGAAACAAAGGTCTTTCCTGGAGGAGTTTGCCTGATGGAGGCTGGAGAAGTGGAAATCAGGCAGTCAGGAGGAATGATGTGTTGAGGAGAGAGTTCAACTTCAGAAGCATCTGAGGAACGAGAGAGAGCATCGGCCCTAATGTTCTTATCGGCAGGCCGAAAGTGAATTTCAAAATTAAATCGGGCAAAGAACAGAGACCACCTGGCCTGGCGAGGATTCAGCCGTTGGGCAGACTGGAGGTAGGAGAGGTTCTTGTGATCGGTGTAAATAATAACTGGAAATCTTGATCCCTCCAGCAGATGCCTCCATTCCTCAAGTGCTAATTTAATGGCTAGAAGCTCTCGATCCCCGATGGAGTAGTTCCTCTCCGCCGGAGAGAAGGTCCTAGAAAAAAAACCACAAGTAACAGCATGCCCGGAAGAGTTTTTTTGTAGAAGGACAGCTCCAGCTCCCACTGAGGAGGCATCAACCTCCAATAGGAAGGGTTTAGAAGGGTCAGGTCTGGAGAGCACGGGAGCCGAAGAAAAGGCAGACTTGAGCCGTTTAAAGGCGTCTTCCGCTTGAGGAGGCCAAGACTTGGGATCGGCATTTTTTTTGGTTAAAGCCACAATAGGAGCCACAACGGTAGAAAAATGTGGAATAAATTGCCTGTAATAATTGGCGAACCCCAAAAAACGTTGGATGGCACGGAGTCCGGAGGGGCGTGGCCAATCTAAGACGGCAGAGAGTTTGTCTGGATCCATTTGTAGTCCCTGGCCAGAGACCAAGTATCCTAGGAAAGGAAGAGATTGGCATTCAAACAGACATTTCTCTATTTTGGCATAGAGTTGATTGTCACGAAGTCTCTGAAGAACCATACGGACATGCTGGCGGTGTTCTTCTAGATTGGCAGAAAAAATCAGGATATCGTCCAGATATACAACAACACAGGAGTATAGGAGATCACGAAAAATTTCATTAACAAAGTCTTGGAAGACGGCAGGGGCGTTGCACAGGCCAAAGGGCATGACCAGATACTCAAAGTGTCCATCTCTGGTGTTAAATGCCGTTTTCCATTCATCCCCCTCTCTGATGCGGATGAGATTATAAGCACCTCTTAAGTCCAGTTTGGTAAAAATGTGGGCACCTTGGAGGCGATCAAAGAGTTCAGAGATGAGGGGTAGGGGGTAGCGGTTCTTAACCGTGATTTTATTAAGACCGCGGTAGTCAATGCAAGGACGTAGAGAGCCATCTTTTTTGGACACAAAGAAAAATCCGGCTCCGGCAGGAGAGGAGGATTTACGGATAAAGCCCTTTTTTAAATTTTCCTGGACGTATTCAGACATGGCAAGAGTCTCTGGGACGGACAGAGGATAGATTCTGCCCCGGGGTGGAGTAGTGCCCGGGAGGAGGTCGATAGGACAATCATAAGGCCTGTGAGGAGGTAGAGTCTCAGCTTGTTTTTTGCAAAAAACATCCGCAAAGTCTATATAGGCCTTAGGGAGACCGGTTACAGGAGGAACCACAGAGTCACGGCAAGGGTTACTGGGAACCGGTTTTAGGCAGTCCTTGGAACAAGAGGGCCCCCAACTCTTGATCTCCCCAGTGGACCAATCCAGGGTTGGGGAATGAAGTTGAAGCCAGGGAAGTCCAAGGAGAATTTCAGAAGTGCAATTGGGGAGGACCAAAAGTTCAATCCTCTCGTGATGAGATCCGATGTACATTAGAAGGGGCTCCGTACGGAAACGTATGGTACAGTCCAATCTTTCATTGTTTACACAATTGATGTAGAGGGGTCTGGCGAGACTGGTCACCGGGATGTTGAACCTGTTGACGAGAGAGGCCAAAATAAAATTTCCTGCAGATCCGGAGTCCAAGAAGGCCACAGTAGAGAAGGAGAAGGCAGAGGCAGATATCCGCACAGGCACAGTAAGACGTGGAGAAGCAGAGTAGACATCAAGGACTGTCTCACCTTTGTGCGGAGTCAGCGTACGTCTTTCCAGGCGGGGAGGACGGATAGGACAATCCTTCAGGAAGTGTTCGGTACTAGCACAGTACAGGCAGAGATTCTCCATGCGGCGTCGTGTCCTCTCTTGAGGTGTCAGGCGAGACCGGTCGACCTGCATAGCCTCCACGGCGGAAGGCACAGGAACAGATTGCAGGGGACCAGAGGAGAGAGGAGCCGGGGAGAAGAAACGCCTCGTGCGAACAGAGTCCATATCCTGGCGGAGCTCCTGACGCCTTTCGGAAAAACGCATGTCAATGCGAGTGGCTAGGTGAATGAGTTCATGTAGATTAGCAGGGATTTCTCGTGCGGCCAGAACATCTTTAATGTTGCTGGATAGGCCTTTTCTAAAGGTCGCGCAGAGGGCCTCATTATTCCAGGATAATTCTGAAGCAAGAGTACGGAATTGTACGGCATACTCGCCAACGGAAGAATTACCCTGGACCAGGTTCAACAGGGCAGTCTCAGCAGAAGAGGCTCGGGCAGGTTCCTCAAAGACACTTCGAATTTCCGAGAAGAAGGAGTGTACAGAGGCAGTGACGGGGTCATTGCGGTCCCAGAGCGGTGTGGCCCAAGACAGGGCTTTTCCAGACAGAAGGCTGACTACGAAAGCCACCTTAGACCTTTCAGTGGGAAACTGGTCCGACATCATCTCCAAGTGCAATGAACATTGGGAAAGAAAGCCACGGCAAAACTTAGAGTCCCCATCAAACTTATCCGGCAAGGATAGTCGTAGTCCAGAAGCGGCCACTCGCTGCGGAGGAGGTGCAGGAGCTGGCGGAGGAGATGATTGCTGAAGCTGTGGTAGTAACTGCTGTAGCATAACGGTCAGTTGAGACAGCTGTTGGCCTTGTTGCGCTATCTGTTGTGACTGCTGGGCGACCACCGTGGTGAGGTCAGCGACAACTGGCAGAGGAACTTCAGCGGGATCCATGGCCGGATCTACTGTCACGATGCCGGCTGGCAGGTAGTGGATCCTCTGTGCCAGAGAGGGATTGGCGTGGACCGTGCTAGTGGATCGGTTCTAAGTCACTACTGGTTTTCACCAGAGCCCGCCGCAAAGCAGGATGGTCTTGCTGTGGCGGTAGTGACCAGGTCGTATCCACTAGCAACGGCTCAACCTCTCTGGCTGCTGAAGATAGGCGCGGTACAAGGGAGTAGACAGAAGCAAGGTCGGACGTAGCAGAAGGTCGGGGCAGGCAGCAAGGATCGTAGTCAGGGGCAACGGCAGGAGGTCTGGAACACAGGCTAGGAACACACAAGGAAACGCTTTCACTGGCACGATGGCAACAAGATCCGGCGAGGGAGTGCAGGGGAAGTGAGGTGATATAGGGAAGTGCACAGGTGATAACACTAATTGGAACCACTGCGCCAATCAGCGGCGCAGTGGCCCTTTAAATCGCAAAGACCCGGCGCGCGCGCGCCCTAGGGAGCGGGGCCGCGCGCGCCGGGACAGGTCTGACGGAGAGCGAGACAGGTACGGGAGCCGGGGTGCGCATCGCGAGCGGGCGCTACCCGCATCGCGAATCGCATCCCGGCTGGAGGCGGTATCGCAGCGCCCCGGGTCAGTGGATCTGACCGGAGCGCTGCAGTGAGGAGAGTGTAGCGAGCGCTCCGGGGAGGAGCGGGGACCCGGAGCGCTCGGCGTAACATCAATGATCAACACAGTAGGTGTCTTTATACTCTCTAACCTCTGTATAGGGCTATTAGAAATGTTGACGTCTAAGAACTATGGACATATTCCCTTTAGACGTGACACGTTGCTAAATTTATACATTAAAGGGGTACTCCGGCGCTTAGATATCTTATCCCAGCAACGGGGCCCCAGCGATCTTGCACTCCGGACCCCATTAAAATCAGTCCGCCCCCGTGTGATGTCACGGCTCTGCCCCTAAATGCAAACCTACGGGAGGGGACGTGACAGCTAGTCGACATGGGGGCGGAGCCGTGATGTCACAACGCTCCGGCCCCGTGATCGACTGATTTTAATGGGGTACTCCGGTGGCCAATGTGTTTTTTCAGTTTCTACTTTCCTTTGCAGGTGAGTTTTCTTGTTTTCTTTCTTGTCTGGTCTCGTGCTTGCCCTTTGTTTGTCTTTCTTTGCACAAGTGTATCCATGTAGTGCAGCATCTATTGCCGTTTTGCCTTTGTTTTAGAAACTACAGCTCCCAGCATGCCTGGTAGCCTGTCTCCTCTTTCAGTGCCCTGCCCAACTGGTTTTGCGTTGCCGCCCAGCCCTGTTTGTGCCGGCTTTTTTTTATTTTTTTATCTCTAGCACTACCTTTCCCCACCCTACTCATTAGTATACTCATCCCATCCTCACTGTCAACTTCTCACCCCACAGTCCCCACATCAAGGAATGAATGAATTGTCAGCGGGGGGATCTGATCATATGTGACCCGTGGGCGCTGCTCTGGTTCTACCCACCCCCACCCAAAAGCAATGTCCCCGGGTTAACTGTGAGCCATACTTTCAATGTTTGAATGAATTCCTGCCCTTCGTCCTCCCCCCCAACCCCCCGAAGCGATGTACCCGCAAGGGTTAAAGGACATCTGTACTGATGAATTTTACATATTCCTGTGCCCGGGCTGCAAAAATAAACAAAATAAACTTTGACTCACCTTCCTATGTTCACCCGTTGCTACAGTTGATCCTCATGCTGCTTTCCGAGGACGGGAATGTCACAGAGCCATCAGCATATCACCGGCCACAGCGATGCCCCAACTCGGCCAGTGATAGGCGGTCATGTAAGGAGCCGGCCGGTGATTCGCTGATGGCTCTATGACAGCATGAGGATCGCAGCAGAGGACTGTGAAGCCGTTAGTCATAAGTCAAAGTTTATTTTGTTTATTTTTGCAGCCCGGGCACAGGAATATGTAAAATACATTAGTACAGATGTTCTTTAACTGTGAGCCACAGCAGCGCTGTACATTCTCCCCACGTCGGGGAATGAATGATTTGTGAGCGTGGGCACAGGGCTTCTGATCAGAGACATCGCTTTGGGTGGGGGGGGGGGGGATCAGGAAGCAGAGCAGTGCCCACGTGTCACATATGACTAGTTCCTTGATGTGGGGACAGCACGCTGGGGCTGGCAATTCATTCATTTCCTGATGTGGGGAGAATGTACAGCGCTGCTGCGGCTCACAGTTAACCCTTGCGGGGACATCGATGGGGGGTCAGGAAGCAGAGCAGCACCTGCCAGTCACATATGATTAGTTCCCTGTGGGGACAGCGTGCTGCAGCTGGCAATTCATTCATTCCCTGAGACTGCGGGGTGAGTGCGCCTGTGGGGGGAATCATGATAGCGCTGCGGCTGACATGTTACTAATTCCCCTGCCATGAGAACTGTGTGCCCACGGGGGGAATCATGATAGCCGATCCCCCCCCCCACGGGCGCACGGTCCCCATGACGGGGAAGGGGTTACATGTCAGCCGCAGCGCTGATACAGGGTATTCAGTACATTGTGAGCAGGGCAGGCTGACAGCGGGAGGAGACATCCATCCTCCCTCAACAATTCAATGAATATTCATTACAGGGGTGTGGAAAAGGGGCGAAACCATTGCAGGAGGAAAAAAAAAACAGCAACGCCTGCAGCCCGACGTCTTGTCCACAACAGTGAACAAACATGGCCGCAGGTGTGGACGACAATCAAACGCAACCAGAAAAACTACTGAAATTTCTTCACAGAAAAGAGGTCAGTAAAAAACATATATGCTGTGAACAGATGTATAACATGTGATTTACAAAAGTGCTAAACTCGCTACAAGCACGCTAGATAACCATAAAACTGTTGTACCGGTGTACCCCTTTAACTTCTATATACTCTTGAAAGAAAGAGTGCCACCTAGTGGAGTCTCTGTAACAGAGGTTACAGGTGTAAGTGTTTATGTAACATGTGAAAATGTAAAAAGTTTGAATGGTATCTATATTCCTGTTTATTCCTTGTAAGAAAAATAATATTTTTTTTTTCCTCTCCAATATCTTCTTAACTAACTAGACACCACAGCTAAAAAAAAAAAAAAGGTTAGTTTATTAACTGAGAGTCTGGCAAACATTCTGCTGAATATCATCATATCTAAAGCTAGAATACATGAATGTCAATGTAAATAGTGAACGCACATTAAACACTAAAGTACAAATTAAGAAACAAGTCCATCAGGATCTTCCTATCTGCTTTCTGGCAGTTTATGACAATATTATCAAATGAAATAGAAATGGAAACATTAACATTAAGACGACTAGACCGGACTATTGTACGTTATATAGTCCAGCACAATTCCCCTGCCCTTCACACTTTGCTTAGATGGCTTGTCCTTTAATGTATTTAGAGGACAAATTTTCTGACATTTCACTAATACTTCTAGAGAACTGCAAATATTATACAGAGCACAGTCCTAGCTGAAGCTTTATCTTTTAATGTCATAATATTTTTCATGTTTGTGATAAGTAAACCATTTTATCGCTAAATAAAGCTTACTCGGTTCTTTAACAAATACAAAGAATACATTTAGTCACTTTCTTTCAAACATACAAAGAATACTGCAGATCTAACTATTTCAAAGCACATATAAGAAGTCAATGTTTCAATAAATGCCTCAGCTGCTTATAGGAGGAAAAAGTAGTGTTCTGATATTATCTTGAATCCTCCTGCAGACTTTAAATGAAAATGACTAAGCTGCAGAATGAATGTGGGGTTTTTCTTCTTAGAAGCAACAAAGTTAAGTTCTGGCAGAAGAAGCTGAGCTTTGAATAGAAGTGGGTCACCGATGCTACAGATGGTTTCCCCTACTTGACCTCTGTTAAATGCTGAAAACCAACTTCTAAGAGCCTAAAGACACCTAGCTTTTCCTTGCCTGAACTCAATAAGTAGGGTGAACTCTGCAATAATCGGATGTCTTTTCAGAGCACCATAATGGAGTGCTCTTTGTCTGGTTAATAATGCCCCTGTGGCCATGCCAATATAAGAAAAGTTTAGCCAGTGAACCATATGTAAAAGACTCATATGCTTCTTCAAATGCATAAAATCAATACTGCCCTTCTGCCTGCCTTTTTTCCCAATGTATTTTAACAGCTAGAAACATGAAATATCTCAGCAGATAAGAACCACTCGGCCCAAAAAGATCTGCGGCAGTATTAGGACATTCCAGTCTTGTTCACCATAATCTAAAATTCCCATCTATACAAGGAAATAAAATCAGAAGCTCAGAACAGAAATAAAATTTTGCATGCATTTTTTTCATTAGAGATTAACCAAATCTAGACTTTTAATAGCTGATGATTGTGCTATTTCATAGCTCATTGTAGGGCTGGGCGGTATACTGGCTCATATGGAATACCGAAATTTTGGTGCTGCACGATATGAATTTTAACCCATATCGCAATACCGGTTTGGCCCCTCCCCCTCGGGAGTGAATGAATTGTCAGCCCAGGGCTGTGCTGTACCCACATCGGGGAACTAATCATATATGACCCGCGAGCGCTGTTCTGCCCCACCCCCCAATTAATTATTAGCGCTGCACTGTCCTCATCGGGGTACTACTCACGTCACCCGCAAGCGCTGCTCTCCTCGTCCTCCTGTTTGTTGCGGCCGCCGGCGCTGACACTCTATACTCAACCTCCAGATGTTGCAAAACTACAACTCCCAGCATGCCCGGACAGCCAACGGCTGTCCAGGCATGCTGGGAGTTGTAGTTATGCAACATAGGGATACCGCACAGTATAGAGTGTCAGCGCCGGCGGCCACAACAAACAGGAGGACGAGGAGAGCAGTGATTGACGTGACGTGAGTAGTACCCCGATGGGGACAGCGCAGAGCTGGGCTAATAATACATTTTTCTTTTTTTTTCTTTTTTTTTTGGGGGGGGGAATATCGTTACACAGCGTGGAACCACCATAAGTTACAAAAATAACGCGATACACATATTTGGCCATACCGCCCAGCCCTAGCTCATTGTTCAGCAATCACTGAAAACTGACAGATATTTAATAAGGGATAAAGCAATCCTAAAACATACAAAATAATAGGACCCTGGAGATCACTCAGTGTCAGCAACTAGGCTTTCAAAATGATGACCCAGATGGTCAGGATATGGGGTATTACGGTAGCCTATACCCTAAAACAAAGTGATTTCCTGACATTTAAGATGCCTCATAAACTCAAGAAAAAGAGCAGCCCCTACTTTCCTATGTGTGGGCTATTGACATTTGTAGATTAGGAGAGTCAAAGTGCTTGAATTTCCTTGCATATCTATGAATAGCAAAGCCCCATAGGCACTACAATTGTGAAAATTCTAAAACTTCAATCAACATTATCACAAGGAACATTCAGACCAACTGTCAGGCCCAAGGCCTGATTATTAAAATCCTATACGTGTATTATAATTATAACTGTGTGATGTATTATCCAAGCCATGGGTGAGAGGTCATTCAGCCTGTGTTTTTGTGTATTGCATTTTATTGGGGGGTCTGGCTGTTTGTTTACATCTCCTTTGAAGTCAAAGGCTTTTTTGAAGTAATGCACTCTGGTCCCATCATATAATCAAACAGATAAGGGGCCAGGAAGAGAGAAGACCCCCTGGTGGGATCAGAGGGGAGAGGGGAATGGAGTCTCCCTTCCAAAAAGGCAGATATATAATATTTAACAATGCTAGACTCAGGGTGTTCAATGCTGTGCAATAAGCTGACAAGACCATCCTAAGAACAGCACTCTCACTCACTAATGGATTGCTATATCATCATGCTGTAAGAACTTCATCTTTTGTTTTCTGAACTTGTCTTGCAAAACTCTTTTATATATTTTTGTACCTGTATGTAATTTGTTCCTGTATTTATATATATATATTTAGCACTGTGATACCTTTTATCAGATTAAATGTTTTATTAATCAGCTCTGGTCTTTGATCTCTAAATATATGAGCTCACCTTTCTGAAGGCAGCTCTGGTAAAACATGTTTATCTAAGGGTTAATTTGGTGACTTGCTGGGGCTAGTAGTGGATACCCAGAGGTCTGGCGGTTTTAACCCTTGCACCATCACACTCTCTCTAATGTCTTGGCTGGACCGATAGGGTGTGATCGTGACACCAACATACCTTTATAAGTTTATACCCTTAAAGACACAGCCAATTTCCTTTTTGGATTTTCCTCCTCACCTTCTAAGAGCCATTTCCTCCTCACCTTCTAAGATTTCCATCCACAGACCCATATTAGGGCTTGTTTTCTGCATGAACAATTGTATTTGTTATGACACATTTCATTTTACAATAAAATGTATTACACAACCATGCATGAGTCCCACCCAACCCTGAAAATGCCACAGATGCTGTGATCACCACAGGAAAAGTCTCTTTAAGAAATGTCAAACGTCTCCATATGATATCAGCTGACACTAGTAAGTTCAGGTGTTGTGAAATTCTTCATTATTCATGAGCAATTACATAGAAAACTCCCACCAGTCACAACCACCTTTTATTCAAAGTTACTCTTCTACTACCTGTCCACATTATATGTCATGCAACTAAAACTTGGTATACAATGTCTGTAATAGAGGATACTACAGCTTGTTGCATTTTATCAGATGATATATTTGTAAAATATTGGTACAGTACTATATACTTATATAGATGTGTTAATGAGCTGTGGTCTACAGGGAAAAGCACCCTAGCGATGTTACCTGCTCAGTGACTGAATCTTCAGAAGAGCTTTTCCAAATTAACAGCATATCCTGACCTTCCACAATGTGGTCTAGATTTATTTCTTGCCCTGCACTGGTTTATATGCAAAGTTAGCAATAAAATGTCTTAATAACCTTTCCAGAAATTTCAAGGTAAGAGAACACATTTTTTCTACAAGCACCAATACTTTAAGGTTTATTAGAAAGAAAAAGCACCGTAAATATTTGTAATGAAGTCTTAATTCTTGTTTTTAATTTAGTTTTTCATCTGGTAAGTAGAAACAAGGAAATAAAGAGCTCAGTAAAAGTTGTTTATCACCTATAGTGACCACTTTCAATAAGATAAGACCTTATTTTTTATATAAACCACCAAACAATCCCAAAACAAATGCATGAAAATAATTCAAATAGACGACAACAATATTTGCTTTCTATCTATTGTGTTTACTCACATGGATCCTATCACTATGACGGTTTGATGACCTAATAGAATAATTGAGTATGAGGACATTCACTAATCGGCTCCTAAAATACTCAGAAGGAAGCACTTCCTGGTTTTGTGGAGTCACACGTTCTATAACCTGATCCCTGTTAGCATTGAAAAAGATCATGTAACATACACTACAAAACTTCTCAGAAAGATTATTAATATGTGGGCAGCCATTTTGCCTAAGCTGTTTTTTTGTTAACGATTTCCTTACAGCATCATCATAGATATGGGTCCATGGGTACAGGGATCACTCTAAAGGGTAGGGGGATGGGGGTTAGCTGTCCCAATCCCCTATTGGTAATAGCAGACCCTGTGTTATCCTTCTCCAATGGAAATACAGCACTCCATTGGTTTCTTATGTTGTTTTATTTGCTGTTTTATTTATGTAACTTTCAAGGTGAAGCAGTCTTCTAAATGGATTGTGGAAGTGTGACATAAATGTGTGCCTGTATTCATGCACAACAACTTAAAGGGGTACTCAGGGGATAAGATGCCTTATCGCGGGGGTCCCGCCGCTGGGGACCCCCGTGATCTTCCACTCTGCACCCCATTAGAATCAGCCCCCGGATCGTGCTCGTTCTGGGTCTGATTACTGGCGATCACGGGGACGGAGCATAGTGATGTCACGGCTCCGCCCCTGTGTGACATCACGCTCCGCCCACTCAATGCAAGCCAATGGAGGGGGCGTGACAGCTGTCACGCCCCCTCCATAGGCTTGCATTGAGGGGGCGGAGCGTGAGGTCACACGGGGCAGAAGAGCCTTGACGTCACTATGCTCCGTGGAAGATCACGTGGAAGATCACGGGGGTCCCCAGCAGCGGGACCCCCATGATCAGGCATCGTATCCCCTATCCTTGGAATAGGGGATAAGATGTCTTAGCGCTGGAGTACCCCTTTAAGGTTAGTAGCCATTTGGAATTGCTGACTTCTTCTGTATCCTGGTTTTAGATGGTATGACTTGAGGGAGTGCCCTATGTTGTGTTTTTGTCTCCTTGTATATTATACATGTGTCACTGAATTGGACTTTCATACAATCGTCCACACTTCTCTTAAGAAATAGTAACCTTTTTATCTGTATAGTTGTTTGTGCTGGTTTTATTTTCTTCTGTATGCAAATCATATGTTAATCAGCCAGTTTCTTACAGTTCTGACATAAAACATAGGCCCCTGTTTCTGCTCATTTGCTTTCCATTCATGTTGTACATTTTCTATTTTCAAGACACATTGCTTTGAGTATTCCATCCTATTGCTTAGATGTCTTCCTTGTAGGTTTTCCTTTTATAACCTTAATATTTTCTTTATACTTGAAATTTCCCACAGATGATGGGAAACTATCATATTTTGCCACAGTCCAGTCCCTTAAAGGAAACATTTAAATGACACTGTTGTTCAATGACACAAAAAAAAGTTTCTTAGGGGCTTTTGTCTGTGTGGATGCTTTCTACAGGTCTCGAGATCTAAAAATTAAAAAAAACTGATATGTATCTATAAATAGGTCTCCATTTTTCATGAATTTGGGGCAATGTTATTCACTAGCCCATAGAAGAATATCTATGCTTAAAATGGTTTTGTTTTTAGAAAATACCTGGTACAAATCACTTCACCATCAATTCATGCAAGAAAATTTCCCCCTCTTTATTCTAATCCTCTCCAGGGTAAACGTTTGAAAGAGCAAGCGAGATAACCTTGACATGAACACAAAGAGCTAACTATAAACATGCATTATATTGTAGAGTACCTTTAACAACCAATTCAGCGTAGTTTGAGACTCCAACTCCTCCCTCAGTGCGGATCATACAGCGGTAATTGCCAGCATCTCTCTTTGTTGTGTTCACCACATTAAATATGGCCACAAATCGACGATCATTATTCACCGTTATGTCTTTTAAAGGAGCATCTCTTCCATTTATGCCCTGACAAGAGAGAAGAAAAGAAAACATATTCAATTTTTGCATTTTTCATAACTGTACATTGAATATTCATTCTTCTGTGCCCAGAAACAGATGTTGCTGCAAGAAAGAATAGCTGATTGATTGCTTTATTGTTATTATGTTTGCCCTGTTTTTTCAGACATCCAGCTGGCAATGCATTAAAAAAGGCACATTTTTATAACAATTCAAAGAAAAGACACATTTGCCGCTATGACACTTTTTGACCAATAGTATAAAAACTGAATACTTATCAACTGCAAACGCAAAGCATAGAACTTCTATGGTTGTAGATTGAAATAATGATTTAATAATAGTACTATTCTTCTTAAAGTAACTGGAAAGCTGCTGAAAAAAATGGAAGATTACGTAATGTGCTGAAGATGGCTAAAGATAGAGTTTAAATGTGAAGCATTATTACGAGGTAGTCAACAGAGTTGAGAGCAATAATTTCCCTAAATAACAAGCAAGATCAAATGCATATTCTTTTATTAATATTGATCATTTAAGTGGATGGAAATGATTGCCTTGGTATAACGTCATTTGGAATTGCTAAAACTTTACACCTATCATTGCTTGGAACATATAATCAAATAACTGACAAAACAGATAAGATTAAAAGTAAACAGCAGTAAACTTTGTTGTAGCTCTCCTAGTATTGCATTTGCATTTTTGGGGAAGGGCTTATATAAGGTCCATATGTCTTGATAGAGCATACATACTAGTATGCTGATGGGGCAGCAGTTACTCAGTAACTAATCCTGACCATGTACATCCATTTTGTATGCCTCTATCACCTATATTTATTATTAAAAAAAAATCTGATTTCTTAGCAGGTGTTAAGGGAAGACATTAGTATAAATAGACCTCAACTCAGTCACACAGTTTATAGCAGCCACTGAAGAAGGGGTTAATATTGTTGGTGCAATACCCTGAAACGCATTTGGCATATACTACCTTTCAGATAACTAACTAACTATAACTCAATTCAACCCTGTTCATACCTGAACTAATACAGATTCTAATAAGAACTCTTTCGCTTGGGAAGCTTCTGATAGAAGCTGACGTCACACACCAACTCACTCCACTGACAGGAGACGGCCGTACAGACTGCACTACACACGCCGCTGCCAGGAACGAAAGGTGTACGGGACCTACTGCCAGAGGAGCGGTGAGCGGCACACAGTGCCATAAACTATCTGTCTCTCCCGCTACTATTGCTATATACACACTTGCATTGTGTGTTCCTCTGTGTGTTAATATAGTCTGGACCAGGAGCGGTGTTCCATCTGTAGTTACGGAGCTGACAGCGATAATCTGTGCTGGAAATTTGCTGTCATTGTTCTGCCACTGTTCAGACATGGAGCAATGAGTGGCACCTGTTGCCATTATTGGTGATATTGTGGAGTGGTGTTTCACTTATGTTTTAATATTTAGCTTTTTAATATATAGAGCTAAATTGCTCGGTATTGGTTATTCATATTTACCAAAGACGAATTGGTTCACATACTGGATATTAGATCATAGGTCTCTAATCTTAATAATGGTTACATAAACACACATATTACAGCCATATTTTTTTCAGGGTTAATATTGTAATATATTGTAAGTCTTGCCACATGGGCCCTGTGGCTAGACTATATTTTATAAATTTCATGTATTTTCTATGAAATTCTATAGTTAGTTTTCTTTTTAATTAATCAAATAATATTTAGATTAAATCTTGTACTATTGGTATAGTATTTTATTTTTAACAGTTTCCATTGTGCATCAGTTTTATCTTACCATACTGAGGACTGGTAGTTATTATTTTAATTTCATTATGATAAAAAAATATGTCTTTACATTAGCTCACAGCGTTAGAAATCCTCTCAAGGGATGGTCCCTCCCTTGTGGTGGTGGGAGTTGATTGGTGTGTCTGCTCATTCAGCCTTGTCCATGAGTCATCTCTTGTCCATGACTCATGGATAAGACTGATGCTGCTGCAGGACTGGTTAGTGTCCAAGTATTTATGGAGACTCCTAGTGGTGGGATTTTTAGGAGCTGTTTTCTTTTTCTCTGTACCTAATTAAATGTTCAAAAAATGTTTAAACAACCATATTACAAAAGGTCTTTAATTTTTATCAGTAAAAAACATATAAAAAGTTTTGGATTTGACAGTGCACATTTTAATTATCAGTAGATTAGAACTAAATCCTCTGTGCTGTTTTGAGTTTGAGATGTGCCAATTCTTACCTTTCCTTGAATTTGGCTAAGGATTTCAATTTCTCTTTATTCAAATAACATTGTGGCCCATGCTAATAAAACCACTGGGTGGCCACACATGGCACATTAAACATATACATCTTCCAATAGAGTATTGTGAAGTCATATTTTTTTTTTTAAATAAGTTAGTTATATCATGAAAAAAAAAATTTATTCAATTTTCTCAGGATATCAAATTTTCTGTTGTGGGGCGGGGAGTAACAATAAGTACAGCATGTAAAAAAAAATATAGGTGAATACATCCTTACCCTTTTATTCTAGATTAACATATCTACCCTGTGATTATGATGTTACTTGCTGCATGTGAAGCGTTTCTTCTAGCATGGTGCATACATTCCTTATAGGGGTACTGGTGCCAGAAAGCTAAACAGATTTGTAAATTACTTCTATTAAAAAATCTTTACAAAACCTTTTTATTTCTTAGCAAAGTGTCATTCAGGCAAGGCTCAACTGCCTGGTACCACAGCCTGGTACACCTCCTTACTTGCCCTCACCGCCCAGCACAGCTTTTTCTCTATGGGAAAGCTGAAGATACAGCGCTTGTGTAACTTCAGCTTCCCCATAGAGCTACATGGAGGGCATGTCGGCCACTGCTTTGTTCAGTGGTTGACAGTAATCCATGTATGGAGCGGAGATCCCTGTGATTAGACAAGTATCCCCAATCCACAAAACATTCTCTTAAAGAAGATGACAGATCTTCATTAAAAACTTACACAACACATAAATATTAAGTAAGTTGAATTTAGCCTTTTTTTTTTTGCACTACAGGGGGTGCACAATAGGACACAATTATACAGTACAGAACTACTTATCAAAACCAACCAGGCAGCAGCCTTGTTAAGAACAGACAAGACTAGATTGGAGATAGATCATAAGAATCTAATGACAGCTTCAGAGCTGAAAAAAAGCTGGCATTGCAAAAAAGAATGTCACCAGGTGAGCTAAACGTCCAGTAAAATGATGTAATGTAAATCCTTTTATCATAGCAAGGCAGAAACCACTCACAATGATGAATCTGCATAAGGCTATACAGATGTGTTTCCCCTTAACCTTTCTCTTGGCTCCACATGTCCTAAAAACAGTAGTGCCAGGTTACATTGGCTCCTTTACATTTACATTTTTTTTTTTAATTCAACTGGTGTCAGTAAGTTAAACAGATTTGTAAAATGTCTTCTTTTTATAAATGGAATCCCTCCAGTTCTTATCAGCTGTTTTATACAGTACTATAGTATATAGCGGCATGTGAGGTTACAAAATCATGTCGGTAGTGGTCTGATCTGCTTTGGTGAATCCTACTCCACATTCAGTTTTACACACTAAATGTGGGGGCTAAAACATACACTGCTCAAAAAAATTAAGGGAACACTGAGATAACACATTCTGAATGAATGAACTAATCATATGAAATACTTTCGTCTTTACATAGTTGAATGTGCTGACAATAAAATCACACAAAAATGATCAATGGAAATCAAATTTATCAACCCATGGAGGTCTGGATATGGAGTCACACACAAAATCAAAGTAGAAAACCAAACTACAGGCTGATCCAACTTTGATGTAATGTCCTTAAAACAAGTCTGTGGTGCAATGTGGCATTGGTGGATGGAGCGAGACATGATGTCCCAGATGTGCTCAATTGGATTTAGGTCTGAAGTACGGGTGGGCCAGTCCATAGCATCAATGCCTTTCTCTTGCAGGAACTGCTGACACACTCCAGCCACATGAGGTCTAGCATTGTCGTGCATTAGGAAGAACCCAGGGCCAACCGCACCAGAATATGGTCTCACAAGGGGTCTGAAGATCACATCTCGGTACCTAATGGCAGTCAGGCTACCTCTGGCTAGCACATGGAGGGCTGTGCGGCCCCACAAAGAAATGCCACCCCACAACATTACTGATCCACCGCCAAAACGGTCATGCTGGAGGATGTTGCAGGCAGCAGAACATTCTCTGCGGCATCTCCAGACTCTGTCACATCTGCTCAGTGTGAACCTGCTTTCATCTGTGAAGAGCACAGGGCACCAGTGGAGAATTTTCCTTGGTTTTATCTGGCAAATGCCAAACGTCTTGCACAGTGTTGGGCTGTAAACACAACCCCCACCTGTGGATGTCGGGCCCTCATACCACCCTCATGAAGTCTGCTTCTGACCGTTTGAGTTGACACATGCATATTTGCGGCCTGCAGGAGGTCATTTTGCAGGGCTCTGGTAGTGCTCCTCCTTGCCCAAAGGTAGATAGAGGTAGCGGTGCTGCTGCTGGGTTGCTGCCTCCCTATGGCCTCCTCCACGTCTTCTGATGTATTGGCCTGTCTCCTGGTAGCGCCACCATGCTCTGGACACTACGCTGACCGACACAGCAAACCCTCTTGCCACAGCTTGCATTGATGTGCCATCCTGGATGAGCTGCACTTTCTGAGCCACTTGTGTTGGTTGTAGACTCCATCTCATGCTACCACTAGAGTGAAAGCACTGCCAGCATTCAAAAGTGACCAAAACATCAGCCAGGAAGCATAGGAATTGAGAAGTGGTCCGTGGTCACCACCAGCATAACCACTCCTTTATTGGGGATGTCTTGCTAATTGCCTATAATTTCCACCTGTTGTCTGTTCCATTTGCACAACAGTATGTGAAATTGATTGTCAATCAGTGTTGCTTCCTGAGTGGAAAGTGTGATTTCACAGAAGTGTGATTGACTTGGAGTTAAATTGTGTTGTTTAAGTGTTTTTTGAGCAGTGTAGTTTCACTCTGAATCTTGTGGTTTACCAGACTGGGTGACACTGCTCAGCTAGAGAAATGGGAAGTTGCGGTTCAAATCCCACCAAAGGGTCGATATTTTTATGTTTTTTTTTTTTTTTTTTTTTCCAATTTGTGATAATAATCCTTCCACAGGATCTGGAGTCCATATATTGCAACATGTGATTTAAGGTGTTGTGCCCTGAGCCTAACTCCCAAAGGTGAGCAGATCTCCTCTCCGTACTTCTCATTGTCTAACATGGTAATACACTAGGGAGTACCCCATTCATTTTTATTTTCTATGTGCCAAATAAAAAAATTAAAAAAACTTCTGACATGTTATACATGTTATCTGAAACACTCACTGATCTATAGAATGAATGGACAGCAACCACATTTCTCTGCTTACAAGTGTATATTGAAGATGTAGCAGAACTAGACTTGTGTTTTGTGAAACCAAATCTGAATGAAGCTTAACTAATACACTGCAATATGCAAAGTAAAGGGCCTGAGAGGGTGGCAAATGACACAAAGTCAAACATCCCCAAAGAGAAAATCCTTGTGTGATGCACAGGCTCCTCTCCCCCCTCCAGCTCTACATTTAAAATAACAAATTATATCCATGTGTCCAGAGTTTTCTGTCAACATAATGCAATAGATCAACGCACAATGTTCTAAAGAGAAAATATAAAAAACTGTAACATCATCAAGTATAGTGTAAAATAATAAAATGCTCATCCTCATATTCCTATTAACCAAGTGAACATGTAACAACTACTACAACCTGGGCATTACCATTTTAATTGTTTGTTTGTGGGTGTACACTGATAAAACGTCATATGCAAGGGGTTTAAAGACTACAAAACATTTTAATTAACCAATATTGGGGAGGGTAAGTAGTTCTAATGATCAGCTTTCTAACTAGCGGTAAAAGATTGTACAAGCCAATTGGTTCTACGTATTTGCTGCAATCCTACATTAAAGGGGTCCTCTATCAGCCAGCAGAATCACAACACTGAATGTTATTGAGAAATATCCACAAAATGTGAAGGAAGCGTATAATTTCATAGCCAGAAACACAGAAAGGCCAGAAAGGTCTTATAATATGTAGACTATCTTTAAACCAGCTGTAACCAGAACAATATCTTGATTTGTATAGGCTGTAAAACTAATGAGACTATTGTTATGGAAATAAATCTTAGCTATCTAAGTGTAATGCTCTGCAAAGAGAAAAAATACAAATTGTTAGCACAGGAATGAAAAGCATGTCATATTTATTCATGAAGCAAAGTTATACTTTTCTTTCTGTAAAAGTACAAAGCAAAATAGATTGCTGATACAAAGGAGAAGTACAAGTGATGGATAATAATCCCTCAGTAATTAGCATTGTGGTATCAAGTTATGCAATGATCTGCTCAAGTGTCACTACGTGTAGTTTGTTGAATAATTACTAGTAGAGCTATACAAAAGGCCACATTTAGTGCACATCAAAAAAATGGGAAAACTCTTATTAGCTTTCTAAGCAATAAGTGTTTCTAGCTACAGATCTGAATGCAATGGTTGCACTACTGCTTAGTCCCCATGACAACACTTTGGGACAGATTAACTAAAGACCACAGTTTTCCAATGGGGTACTGCCACCTAGAACCTTAGGTAGATTTCAGCTGCATGTTATCCTAGTTTTCTAGCAGGTTTTAGTAAAACTGGAGGGTTCTGAGGCCAACACCACTTTACGATAAGTCCCTCTTACTTTATAACAATTGACAAGGACAGTCCAAAATATTTATAGGTGCTGCTCTTTTTATAGAGTACCAATATGCACAGAATATAGGTCACTGTAAGATTCTGAAAAGAATGCGGTCTTGTTAAGAGGTTTTACTTTACACATAACTGCTAGATTGCAAGACAGGTAAGATGTAAATATGGATAGAGATGAAGCCTTGCATGTGGTCTACTGAAATCAATCAAAAAACAAAGCACACGGAGAGCTCCCTGTGTGGAATCAACAATGGAAAACGATGAGTGGAGGTCTCGTCAGAAACTCGCTTACCTGACTGTGTTGTGCTGGAGAGGCACAATACTCACAAAAATGTGTGAAGATGATGTCGACTGCAACTGCTTCCCACGCTGGCTAGCAGGCGTGAAGACAGTATAGGGCAGAGGTACACACAGGAAGGTGGAAGCTGAGGTCGCGCTGTCGAGGAAGGAAGGTAGGTCCAAAGTTGTGGTAGCAAATACTTTTATTCATGTAACATAACACAAATACTTTTATTTTTTTTTAACGCATTTCGTGCTCATGTTACATGAATAAAAGTATTTGCTACCACAACTTTGGACCTACCTTCCTTCCTCGACAGCGCAACCTCAGCTTCCACCTTTCTGTGTGTACCTCCGCCCTCTACTGAAATCAATCGGCATTCTTAGTAATGCATATATGAACTGCACCCCCTATTGTAAAAGTGGGGAACCTACCCATTTATATTAGGTTGCACTAATAGGGCATATACAGTAGATAGACATTGACTAAAACAGATAATACTTTTAAAATACTTGGTTCAACCAGACGTATTTGTGCAGGCTGCCATTGTGTAGGGATAGATAACACTGAATGAGTCTGAGTGGAAGTGGCCTTAAACCACGATAACTAATAACCAATTTGAAAATAGTTGTGTTTACATTAATTTCTTTAGAAACAATGGCAGCGTGCAGACACTGCTAAGCTTCCTGGTCAGGCACCTATTTTATTTGTGTAGTTTAGCCTCCTCATTTTTGGTAGAGAAAGGCTGTGAGATGTTTATTTGTGAGTTAAAGCTAAAAATAATCTAAAGTAAACTACTACTATCAGGTTACAGGAACAAAAAATATCATATCAGTGTCCGAAATAGGCAACAAATGCCAACATTCTGTTATCTGTCAGGTGAAATCCTATCCTCCAAGCCACTTTTGAGCTCATGGCTTAAGCACTTGCCATATGTCATCGTCAAACTGAATAAAATTCACAAATGTAATCCTTGGGTTCGAGTTGATAACCAATTGATATCTCTGCAACTGTGGAATTTAATGTTTTAATATTTGAAATTTTCAAAATGGCAAGCTAAACTCTGCGGAGGCATTTGGCCAAAACATTAAATTACTGCATGATTCCAATGATACAAATGTATTAAACAAAATTACTTCTGAGAACAGATGACATAATTAAATGTTCCAGTGGCATAAACTATGTAATAATTTAAGAAACAGACATTTTCTAAGTGAGGTAATGCAAAGTGAAAAGATCCTTAATCTAGCAAGGTGGACAGCAACAGACAATTGACCCGGACTTCCCATAAACCAGCAGTTGTGCAGCTGATGAGTTGCTTGCACAGTGTGCTAAGATTGATTTACTTATTGAAATGCTGCTTCTGGAGTTTCAATTTATTTAAATTATGAGCCTGATCATTGCTACAACTATTGCTGAAACTGCATAATAAGTATTTTTTGCTAGCAAATTACTACTCATGTGTTAAGATTTTAGGAGTTAGCACATTGCACAAAAGTAGCTATAAGTCTAATTTGCATGAGAATAACCTCATTCCAGAACAAGCTTCTTAAAGCATTACACTGTATTAATGTAAGTCTACACAATAACTTACACAGCAAAATTTATTTAACTCTTCAGATATTTGTAGAGTAGTCCAGGTTTGGCTGGCCAGCTGGTTATGCAAAATTAACCCCTTAAAAGAAAACTGTCAGATATTTTCTCCCACACTATCCACACTACTGGTGGATAGTGCAGGAGACGCTGATTAAAACGAGCCTACCTTGCCCGTATCTGCCCGGCCGTTCGCCCACAATTGTAGTTTTAATCTATGTGGATATCTTGCTGTAACTGGCACAGGCGGGGCTTCTGCAGCTAACTGGCACTGACGTCAGCGCTGCTTATAAATATTCATCCCCCCTCCCTCCAGTTCTACCTCTCTTAGCCGCTGATTATGGTGATACCCATTTTATATACAGTCATGGCCGTAACTGTTGACACCCCTGAAATTTTTAAAGAAAATTAAGTATTTCTCACAGAAAAGGATTGCAGTAACACATGTTTATTCCCTTTGTGTGTATTGGAACACAACCAAAAATGGGAGGAAAAAAGCAAATTGGACATAATGTCACACCAAACTCCAAAAATGGGCTTTTTGACAATGGGCTGTACAGTGTGACCCACAATCAGTTGGTCATCCTCAGATTTCATGATGCCTTGCACACATTCAAGGCACCCAGTGCCAGAGGCAGCAAAACAACCCCAAAACATAATTGAACCTCCACCATATTTCACTGTAGGTACTCTGTTCTTTTCTTTGTAGGCCTCATTCCGTTTTTGGTAAACAGTAGAATGATGTGCTTTACCAAAAAGCTCAATCTTGGTCTCATCTGTCCACAAGACATTTTCCCAGAAGGATTTTGGCTTACTCAAGTTCATTTTGGCAAAATGTAGTCTTGCTTTTTTATGCCTCTGTGTCAGCAGTGGGGTCCTCCTGGGTCTCCTGCCATAGCGTTTCATTTCATTTAAATGTTGATGGATAGTTTGCTCTGACACTGATGCTCCCTGAGCCATCAGGCAAATCAAAGGCAAATCTAGATCTCTGGAGATGGACTTGTAACCTTGAGATTGTTGATATTTTTCCACAATTATGGATTCTTAAGTCCTCAGACAGTTCTCTTCTCCCCTTTCTGTTGTCCATGCTTAGTGTGGCACACACAGACACACAATGCAAAGACTAAGTGAACGTCTCTCCTTTTTATCTGTTTTCAGGTATGATTTTTATATTCCCCACACCTGTTTTATCCACAATTTTGAAAGGGTGGCAATAATTTTGTCCAGACCATTTTTGCGATACATGCTGCCTTTTGATCTTTTTTATTCTACTTTTTGTATTAAAATTGGCTTTATAGTACACATCACTATAGACGTGGTAATACTTAATAATTATATGATTTGTGTTTTTTGTAATGATAATACGGGGCTTTTATTGGGAAAGGGGCATTTTTATTTATTTTTTTACTTCATACTTTTATTGAAAAACTTTTTTTTTCACTCTTTACAGGTTATACTATGCTGCAAAACATTTGTACTGCAGCACAGTAAGACCTGATCAGCTGCACACAGTACAGCCTGTGCGGTCAAGCCTGTGGCTGGATCTCGTAGGCTTCCATAGCAGGCAGACAGGAGGTCATCATCTGACCTTCTGCTGCCATAGCAACCAATAGCGACCCGCGATTATGTCTCGGTACCGCCGTTGGTGAACAAGGGAAGCCCCCTCCCTCTGTCACTGGTGATCAGTGCTGCGGTCAGACTGACCGCAGCACTAAAGGGGTTATGCTCCTGACAGCTGCAGCGGGTGCCTGGCGATATGCGATCGCTGGTGCCAGCCGCTGATCTCCGCCCGCATGCTCATGGCGCTGGGATCGGGAATGTATACGTCCATTTGCTGCAAGGGGTTAAAGGGATTTTAACCTGGATTCCTGGATACAACTTTTTTCTTCAGCTTGTCAAGAATGCCGACATTTAAAAAAAACATACTGAACTTAACTCTTGTTAATCCTTTGATGCCTATTGCATCCTGTTTATGGCCTATGCAGCGATCCTCTTCCTGCTTCTTGTGGTCAACTAATCACACTGCGACTCAGCTAATCACCAGCTGCAGTGATGTCCCTCCTTGGCTGCTGTTAGGCCATGTGATATTGTAACATATTGAGCCCCGGCACAGGGAAGAAGACCAGGGCCAGGGCTCAATATGTCACACTACTGCTCAAAAATGGAAGAAAAAGTGCAGTCCTCAGTGCGATTTACACTGCTGCACAGCCTATCACAAGCTAAGGTGGGACATGGCTGTGGACGGCGATTAGCTGAACTGCAGTGTTGGTGATGGGTTAACCACATGAAGCAGGAAATGGATTGCTGCAGAGGCTAAAAACAGGATGCTGGAGGCACCAGGGGAGCGATAAGAGGTAAGTTCAGTATGTTTTTTTCTTTTTTCTTTTTTTTTTAAATAAATGCTGACATTTCTCTAAGAGCTAATTTACAAATGTAGGTTTAATGTGTGATTTGCCCTTTAAATAAAGGCCCACAAAGACTGGTACATAAAAAATCTGTTCTTCTCAAGAAGTATTGTTTAGGCTGTGTTCACATGGCCGTTGACACCCATCCCGTTCTTCTCCCGTCAAGAAAAAGAACAGACTTTAAAAAAAAAGTAAAAAAAACAGATGCAAACGCATGTTGTCCGTTTGGCTCCATTATTTTTCAGTTAATAAACCAAAAAAATTAATATATATTTTTTTCTGAGCATGCTCAGAATTAAAAACGGATTGAAAAAATGGATGCAAACGGATGACATTAAAGGCTAAACCATTTTGCATAGACTTCAATGTTAAATTTACTGTATACATTTTTTCTTCCGCGTTTTTGACTGGAGAAAAAAATACTGCTGTGTATTGGATGTGAAAGGATTATAAAAAAAGGGATTATTTTACAATTGTTTGTAATATGTTTACAAGCAGCAACAACAGAACCTAAACGGGGGGGGGGGGGGGGGGGGAACAAGGATAGACGGCTGTGTGAACACACCCTTAGTGTGGAACATACATTTATGCAAACAACTTACAAAAGACCTCACACGACATCATTTAAAGATATATGCAGCTGGAAAATGCTTCATGCTTAAATGTTTAGACACATTTTCTCCAAATGGAGAACAACAAATGAAATGGGCACTGTCAGATATAAAAACTTTTGATATGTTGTAAAGCATGCAAAACCAATAGGTTTTGCAATTGCTTTCATTAAATAAAAATTCTGTATTTCATACTGAAAAAGCCAGTGAAAAAAACTGCCTCCCTGCCTCCTGGGATACATACCAGCCTGGCTGTGTCCACTTGTCACCTACATTATGGACCCACTTCATGATTGACAGGTCTGCAGATCTAAAGCTGCTGTGATCGGCCCCCTCACTGTCTGTGTTTACTTCACAGTCCCCTGTGTGAGGAGAAGGGGGAGGGGCGGGAATACACTGCTGCCTGTGAGCAGATGATGAAAGAAGCTGGTGACTGAAGATGGAGACTGAATGGAGGATTTTTTGATTAAAAACTTAGTGTCCCTGCATGTATATATGTGTGCGTGGATATATATGTATGTGTGTAAATCTGTGTTGTCTTGATAATGTGCATGTCTATGAATAAATGAAGTCAATGTGAGTGTGTATCTAATACAGGGGGACTACAATAATATGCCTTCAGCTGTTGCAAAACTACAACTCCCAGCATGCCTGCACAACCAAATGATGTGTGGGCATGCTGGGAGTTGTAGTTTTGCAACAGTAGGAGGAACACAGCCTGCAGCAACACTGCTGTAAATCTGAGTTTTACCAATCAAATGCCTCCTGCTTTTTGCAAAACTACAACTCAAATGATGTGCGGGCATGCTGGGAGCTGTAGTTTTGCAAAAGCTGTAAGCGCACAGTGTGCGTTGTATAGCATAAAACCAGAAAGGAAAGGGTTACAGATGCTCACTCCTGAAACCAGTGACTGAGTGCGGGAGGGGGAGTGGTTGTCACCTCTGGGGAAGAAAGGGACCCGCCCCCCTGCTTCTGGTTGACAACATTAAGGTAATTCAGAAATAAAGCTAATTCTGAGAGAAATATAGGTCATAGATACATAAAAATGATATGTACATGATCAGGATGAGATACTGAGCAACATATAACAGTTTTCTTTTTCTTTTCTTTTTTTCTGGTGATCTGACAGGTACGCTTTAAGGACTGTTGCCACTCACTGTAGGAGTGGGTATCCTGCAAAGATCACTTCAAGAGAACAATGGGCAATCCTGAAAGAGGTAACAAAGAACCCACAAGTAACAACAAAAGACCTATAGAAGATTCTATATGCTGCAGGAACCGCTGTTTATCTATCCACTATTAGTAAAACAATGAATAAGAATGGTGTTCAAAAAAGGACTCCCGTCCTTGCTCCTGTCCAAATAAAACATTGCAGCCAATACAATGCTTGCCTGAGATAACCTGGATGTTGAAAATTCTGGGAAAAACAAGATAAAAGATGATACAAACTTTTAAACACAAAGTCGGAAAGCTGTCTGAAGAAAAAGGAAAATTGTTGCACATCAACATCAGAACCTCATCAGAACCCTAAAGTATGGTGTAAGAAGAATAATAGTTTGGGGACACTTTGCTTTCTAAAAGACTGTACACGCAATGTTCATTGAGGAAACAATGAATTCAAAGACGTACAACACACTTTTAAAAGGGCAGCAATCCATGACCTCAAACTGAAGAAATGTTGGCTGATGCCACAAGACAATGACCTAAATCAACTAAAGAATTGTTGAAAAAGACAATAAAAAATGGGCTCAGGCAGAAAATAGGTAAACAAAAAAAGTTCTGTACTCGCTCCTCATCTTGCCACTATTCCAGCACCTTTTTATTATAGGGAATCCCAATGTTATCTTATAATGTCATTTATAAGGCCAAGTCCTTAGGATGACAGTTATATGTAAGTTATTATGTAAGTTAGTGCAGTATAGGAAGGGCTCTGGAGCTGAGCCCATACATGGCAGGTGTCGTAGTCAATAGTAAAAAGAATGTTTATAAAAAATATTGTTTTTAAAAGTATATATGAAAAATTCAAAACATCATCCTTTTCCATTAATTATATAAAAAATCAATTAACTATTGGACTGTTGAAATATAAATGTTATTTATCCATCACAGTGAATACTAAAAAGGAAAACAAAAGGTCAGTCTGCTGTGCTGAACCTATTTAGTTGTTGTTTTGTGCAGTCACTGGCATACTTTAAAGTTATATATGACAAACCACATATGTGCAGCACATAGAGTTGGACCCTACCCAATAGAGTAGGGCTATCTTAGAACATACAGATTCAAAAAGGATTACATCCCTTAATAGATTTAAAGGGGTACTCCACTGGCCAGCATTCAGAACTAAATGTTCTGAACGCTGTTTTCACGCTGCGGGGGGGAGGGGGGTCGTGACGTCATGGTCATGCCCCCTCAATGAAAGTCTATCGGAGGGGGCGTGACGGCCGTCCCATACACTTGCATTGATGGGGCATGGCCACAACATCATGAAGTGGGGGGTGCGACCCTCGCAGCGCAAAAACAGAGTTCGGAACATTTAGTTCCGAACGCTGGCCACTGGAGTACCCCTTTAAACCCAAGACCTCAGTCCTGCAAGGCCATGGTGCTAACACATGATTTTAATCTCGTCTTCTCTGAGACACAAGCCGCTTCTCTGTAAGCCAGGGAACAGCTAATTGCATAGCATCAATTTCATTTTCATGTAATATTCTATGCATGACTGTAATTGGGAGATGAAAATATTTCTGTATCATTTCTGTTTTGGCACTTTATGACAGCTAAGATACATACTGATAGAAAGCAGAATTCTATTCACAAAGCAGACAATATATCAAGAGTTGAATAAAGAAGGCTTCAAAAGTAAAAGACAAAATAAACTGACATGTAATCCCCTTCAATCTTTATTAATTATTTTTTGGCTTGCAAATGACATTGTCTGATCCTACACAAACAGTGCGCAGCAGTCAAATTTCCATGGTGACTAGCTTCAGCTAATACCCCTTGTTTTTCTTTGCCCACAGCATAACTGCACATTACAAGTGAAACACCTCTATCAGCATATGCATTATAATTATTTTCCTTGTTTAGTGAGTCAATACAAAAGAAATATTATGCCCATTTTAGTGCTAGCTTGTGTTGTCAGCAGATGTGACAAAGAAAATCTAAGCAGATGGGATACATCTGTTAATCATAAACATCCTTTCATTAGTGCCATCACCACATTTATTTGGTGGCAAGTTTATTTTTTAGTGTATCAGCTAATGAGAACATTGGATTTATGTTCGGTAATGCCACTTCTTTACAATGTTTATTCACAGGAGAGAGAATTGTAAAACTACAGTCGATACACAAGAAATATATATTTCAAATCAGATAATCTGAAGTTCGCTTAGCAAGGGCAAGATTTCTTAGCTAGCTTCTACATATCTTTGATCTGCACTTACAGTGAGTTCCAGATAGTATTCTGGGTTACTCATAGGGTGGGGGTTGTAAGCAATTTTTTTAAATATATTTTAAATTAGGGATGTCCCGATACCCATACTAGTATGGGTATCGGGTCGATACTAGCCATTTCCTTGGTATCGGGGACTCGTTCAATGTCCCCGATACCAAATCCGATACCTGCTGCCGCTCCGCTGCCCCGTTCTCCCGTCCTCCTGTCCGCATAATGGCTTTCCATGGAGGAGCATGTGACACAAACGTCACTCCACCTCCTCCACTGTGCCCAGCGTAACACTACAAAGGAAGCAGAGTGACGTGTATGTCACATGGTCCTCCATAGAACGCCATTATGCGGATGGGAGGACGGGAGAACGGGGCAGCAGCACCCGTCAGAGGACAGCCGCAGGTGAGCTGTTTGCAAGGGTGGGGGCTGCGGACTACAGGAGGGCTGCTACTAACATCTGCAAGGGGGCTGCTGTCTAAAGGGGGGCTGCGGTCTACAGGGGGCTGCTACAAAATTCTTCAGGGGGGCTGCTGTCTAAAGGGGGGCTTGCTATCTACAAGGGGGGCTGCTACTAATGTCTACAGGGTGTGCCTGCTGTCTACAAGGGGGTGCCTGCTGTCTACAAGGGGGGACACTGTCTACAAGGGGGGGCTGCGTTCTACAGGGGGGCTGCTACTAATGTCTACAGGGTGTGCCTGCTGTCTACAAGGGGGTGCCTGCTGTCTACAAGGGGGGGGCACTGTCTACAAGGGGGGCTGCATTCTACAGGGGGGGCTGCTACTAATGTCTACAGGGGGTGCCTGCTGTCTACAAGGGGAGGCACTGTCTACAAGGGGGGCTGCTACTAATGTCTACAGGGGGTTGATGCTAGTGTCTGCAAGGGGATACTACCCAATATTAAAGGCAATCTTACAGCAGAGTCATCTGCACTAACTTGAATTTATAGATAGATAGTGCAAGTGACCCGGTTTCCACTGCTGCTCACCATGTGGTCATCGGTTTTGCCGCCAATGCAAATTTTTTTATGCCCAATGGAGAAGAGAGAAATCTTGACTCATATTACTACAGCTGCCTTCATTGCACACAACAAGGAACCCACATATCATACGGTAAGCAGCGCCAGAGACCGGGTCACCCTGGTGTCAGATTCCCTTTAAAATAAAAGTACTCATATTTGGTATCAGCGAGTACTAGAATTAAAGTATAGTTACTCGTACTCGGTCTTAAAAAAAATGGTATCGGGACATCCCTATTTTAAATTATTTTAAAAGAAAAATTATTCAAAATTCTCTACTACTGTATGTATACAGCTTCTATGAAAGTCTAAGCAACTCAGACAGCTAACAAGCCATTTGTAGTGTGATCCTACAGCCATGTTCTATTTGTCTCATGCTTCTCAATGTCACATAATAAAGGGGTATTCCAGGAATTTTTTTTATTTGACTATGCTACAGGGGCTGTAAAGTTAGTATAATTCATAATATAGTGTCTGTACCTGTGTGTGACGGTTTTCTCACAATTCTTATGTGATTTTCACCCCAATATTTATTTTTAACAGCATACAAAATGACTGTTGTCTCAGATTTTTCCCAGGTTGCAATGCAGCCGAGACCTGACTCACTAGTCAGCTGATGACAGGAACCCTGTCTGCTTCAATGGGTGGAGGGATTGCTTGGTGGGAGAGAGATCAATCTGCAACTAGTGCAACAGATGTAGGCACCTTCCTAAGCATGTTCATTACTGTCTGGAATGTACGTACTAAAATCACATTATGGTGGATAACCCCTTTAAGAACATTAAAAATAAGTAGGAGGTAGATGCAAGATTGGCAGGGTCATACTACATAAAGGTTGTTTGTAGTCTGTTACATGAGGATGGACAGCTCTGTATACAAAGTGCATTCGGAAATTTACATTTTGTTAAAAAGTCATCAGAAACTACCTACTGTTTAATTCAAGTTTTATTTGAACCATATTTTTAAAGATCATTTCCATTTTGGGCACTGAACCTAAAACTACAGTACAGTGAAAGGCGACACCAGTATATAGATAACACTGGATCCACCACCACTATTCGCAACAGATCTCACAGAATGCCCAGTAACATTTCCAATTCATTTGAATGGCACAGGTCCTGTCTACCGTTTCCTATGTTCATAGGTTCTGCTGCAAATGCTGTTAAAAACAGTCCAGGCAAGATGGCAGACCCCATAATAATGTATGGAAAATGAGATTTAAAAAAGAACATGTTTCAGTATCTGGGTCTGATCGTGGTGATAAATTCCCTTTAAAAGACTATTTTCTCTTTGCCAATACTTGTCAATAGTTCAAGAGGAATAAGAAATGTTGTAGTATACCTTAGTAGAAAAAATTCTCTTTTCTCCACTTATCAGACTTCCTTTCTCCCACCCTGCTCCTTATGCACTAATCACACAATTTTAATTTAGTGGTGAAAATTGTCTTCAGTAAACTATATATTGATACAGAATGTTAGCGCACAGAGAGATCAGGTTACAGATGCTGACCATAAAAGGATGGAGTAGGGAGGGATATATTCCTTACGTACACAAAAGACAGATTTTTCAGGAAACCACCTAAAATAAGAGTTATTCATTAAAGCTCCCCCTTGATATCTGACCATGCCTAAAATCATAATTTACATGCTGTAACTACAGGACCATAATGAATGCGTAATGCATACATCTGTGTAGGTTTTCAGACCAAATTTTTGGTAGAATTATAGAGCTTTATAATTAGTGTTGTAGGACGCCATATGTATACATTGGGTGGAATTAACATTAAAAGGTTAGCACAGTTGAAATCAATAAGTCTGACTGGGTGCGGCATTAGATTATTAAAGGGTCATTACCAGTAAAACTTCTCAGTTTATAAGTGACATCTGCTGCCTTTGTGTGTTGGGGTTATAAGGAATCAATTTTGTGTACCACATCATGACATTAGTGTGATATTATTGCACTACGAACAACCTAAATGAATATATACAATATCAATACAAAAAAAAGGAAAAATATAAAATGAAAAGATTACCGTATAACAGTAATTGTAATTATTAAAAAGTACATATTTGATCACCTACAGTATTTTTCAAATATGTTATGTTAAAGGACAAATAGCTCTCAAATCATAAAAAGGTGAAGAATAAATGGCAAAACCATAGTAACACCACACGATTCATAGTCTTACTACATCACAAATCACACACAATAAAAAAACTAATGTTACAGAACATCAGGCATTACTACGGTAAATATAAAATAGTCTAAACACTGATAAAGTAAAAAAAAACTTACATAGTATTACTACACAGATACTACTATATAAGTAAGCCAACATGCCACATAAATAAGGACTTGCAGAAAATAAAGTGCTGTCTTTTTATAAAGGCTACCGAAATATTACTGGGGTATTTATACTTTAGTACAGGAACACATTAAATGCTATTTAGTGACAATGGGGGGAATTTATCATTGTATATAGAGCTTTTTTTTGTCTATTTTTTTGCGCAAAATCTGATAGAATTCTTCATAGCCATGTCTACGGTTAAGTTTACCATAGAGCACTTTCTACTGCAGAATTGAATTCATTAACTGCGTGTTTTTTTTTAAACGCAAAAAAAATGTGCAAATGCACTTTTCTTGCGCAAATATACACCACATCACACCAATGTGTTCTAAAGCATATGAGAATTATATGAACTATTTTGGGACAGTTAGAACTACTACTCCCATCATGGAGAGACTCTGCCCATGATGGGAGTTGTGGTCCAGGGGCTGAGGTGCAGATCGCATCGGGTCATTCTCCAGAGACCCGTTGCAATCCACATTTATTAACTGTAAAAGCCAGCGGCACATGCGACTACACTGTGCTGCCCGCCGACTCCTGTATACTGTATCACATTTCATAAGCTATTCACCAATCAGAGCTCCTGTCTCCCGGCGGCGGCGATTATGAATTATGAGCAGTGTATACAGGAGCTGGCGGCCAGCGCAGTGGAGCCGCATGCTCCGCCAGCTTTTACAGTTAATAAATGCAGATCACAGCGGGTCTCCGGAGAATGACCCTATGCGATCTGCACCTCAGCCCCTGGACTAATACTCCCATCATGAGCAGAGTCTGTCCCATGATGGGAGTAGTTGTAGTACCGCAGCGCAAAGGGATGGCACTTGCACATGACCCGGCTGCTGGACTTTTAGGACTACTACTCTCATCATGGGCAGATTCTGGTCATGATGGGAGTATTAGTCCAGGGGCTGAGGTGCAGATCGCATAGGGTCATTCTCCAGAGACCCGCTGCGATCTGCATTTATTAACTATAAAAGCTGGCCCAACATGCGGCTCCACTGTGCTGCCCGCCGGCTTAAGGCTCCTGTATAAATCGCTCATAATTTATAATCACCGCCGGGAGATGGGAGCTCTGATTGGTGAAAAGCTTTTCACCAATCAGAGCTCCTGTCTCACGGGAGCGGGGATTATGAATTATGAGGGGTGTATACAGGAGCCGGCGGCCAGCACAGTGGAAACGCATGTTCTGCCGGCTTTTACAGTTAATAAATGCAGATAGCAGCGGGTCTCTGTAGAAAGACCTGCTGTGATCTGCATCTCAGCCCCTGGACTATAACTCCCATCATGGACGGAGTCTGTCCATGATGGGAGTAGTAGTCCTAAAAGTCCCATCCCTCAGCGCTGCAGTACTACAACTACTCCCATAATAGGACAAACTCTGCTCATGATGGTAGTTATAGTCGAGGGGCTGAGGTGCAGATCGCACCGGGTCATTCTCCAGAGACCCGCTGCGATCCGCATTTATTAACTGCCAGTGGAACATGCGGCTACACTGCGCTGGCCGCTGGCTCCTGTATACATCTGTCATAATTTAAGATCCCCGCTGCCGGGAGACAGGAGCTCTGATTGCTGAATAGCTATTCACCAATCAGAGCTCCCGTCTCCCGGGCGGGGATTATGAAATGTGATACAGTATACAGGAGCCGGCGGGCAGCGCAGTGTAGTCGCATGTGCCGCCGGCTAAATGGAGATCGCAGCAGGTCTCTGGAGAATGACATGGTGCGATCTGACCCTCAGCCCCTGGACTATAACTCCCATTATGGACGGAGTATGTCCATGATGGGAGTAGTAGTCCTGAAAGTCCTCTAGCTGGGGGATGTGCAAGTGCCACCCCTCAGCGCTGCGGTACTACAACTACTCCCATTATGGGACAGACTCTGTCCCATGATGGGAGTAGTAGTCCAAGAGCAGAGGGACAGATGGGAGTTGTAGTTTAGCAACAATTGGAGGCTCCCTGTTTATGAACATGCTTCATTATGTGTGCGCTCCCCAGGGGAGAGCGCAAAAAATGTACTAACCCATATTTCTTGTTTTTCTTTTCTTCTCATTTCAGATACCTGAATGCAGAGGACTATGTCAGATTCGGTGGACTACGACGATGAACAGCGGTTTTTTTATTTCAATAAAATGATTAACGAGGGCTGTGGGGAGTGTTTTTTAAATAAATTTTTTTTTTCAATGTGTTGTGTTTTTTAGAATTGAATTTTTAGGCTTAGTAGGGGAAGCCGTCTTACAGACAAAATCCATTACTATGCCGGGGCTTAGCGTTAGCCCCAAAATCAGCTACCGCCACAGGGGTGCCGAGAAGAGCCAGTACCAACAGACCCGGAGCTTCAAAAATGGCACTACTGGGCCTCAGCGATAACAGGATGGCGTTATTTAGGCTGGGGAGGGCCAGTAACAATGGTACTCGCCCACCCTGGTAAAGTCAGGCTGTTGCTGCTTGCTATGTATCTGGCTGATACTGAAAATAGGGGGAACCGTATGCTTTTTTTATTTTTATTTTATTTTAAATAAATAAATAAAAAAAACGTGTGTGGTTACCCCATTATTTCATTATCAGCCGGATACCAACCAAGCAGCAACAGCCTGATGTTACCAGGGTGGGCGAGGACCATTGTTACTGGCCCTCCCCAGCCTAAATAATGCCAGCCTTTTACCGCCTAGGCCCAGGAGCTCCAGGTCTGTTGGTACCGGCTCTTCCCAGCACCCATGTGGCGGTGGGTACCGGTGAGCAATAATTGGGGGTTAGCGCCAGCTGATTTTGCAGATAACGCTAAGCCCTGGCTTAGTACTGGATTCTGTCTACAAGACGGCTTCCACTACTAAGCCTGAAAATTCAATTATAAAAAACACAACACATTGAAAAAAATGCTTTATTTAAAAAGAAAAACACTCACCCTCAGCCCTCTTTAACCCTTTTATTGACATTTAAAAAAACGCTGTTCATCATCGCAATCCACCCAATCTGATGTAGTCCTCCGCATTCACGTATCTAAAATGAGAAGAAAACAAAAACAATAAAACTACAACCATTTCTGTGATTGTGATGATCAAAAAGCTGGTGTGAAATTTTTGATGTAAACTGGACTCTCTCCCCCCTTTGAAAATATCATGTAAAGCAGACAATATATGTGGACACGCCCACTTTTACAAAACTGACGTGAACAGTGTAAACCGAGGCACAAAGCTCTTTGAAAATGTGGTCGATACTTTTCGGGCCAAAATTGATTTTTGGGTGCAAAATTCTATGAGAATCTCCCCCTCTGTGTACTTTATATAGATGTGAGTGTAAATTATGTGAGCAGTGTACCCCGGGAAAATGCCCCAGCTCTGTGAAGTGTGAGGTAGAGAAGGAGTGCAATAGGAGGGACCTATGAGTGGAGGGTAAATCCAATATTATTAACATTTGACCGCTAAGCGGTCACTAAGACCCTAAATTTCCCACCCAATTTAAAACTTAACGTTTAATGAGCCGAGATTAAAATAACCTCACACATATTGATCCATGGTGCATTGATTGGCATGACACTGCATGCTATAGAAGTGAATTGAAAAATTAGACTGTGGCTGCAGTCCACAGTCTATAGTGTGAGACAATTAAAAATCTAACACATTGCCCGCCCGCCCGACGTTTCGCCACAGGCTGTGGCTTTATCAAGGGCTAAGAGGCAAATGGCGTGCAAACAAGCCTTGCAGGGGTTTAAATAACCTCCTGTCTCTAACGTCATTAGAACATGTCACTTCCTGTATTAACATGACATCTCATTGGTTACAATCATATGCAGACTCATGATTGACCGCTTCCTGGCCAATGAATTTTTAGACCAGGATGCATCTTGCTATATTCGTTTGATTGACAGCATCCTTGACCAACCAGCTGAGAACAATCAAGCTTCTGAACTCCTCATTGGTGCCGGAAGCTGTATACGTATGTGCGCCATCGGTCCTGCGCTAACTAATAGCTTCCCGAACCTCCGATATGGGCGCATGCGCAGTACGGATGCGCAGAAAAACGTGCGCGAATACTTAGTCATATACAGGCACTGCTGGAAGCTGCGCGACAGACATATGCGCCGGCACTTAGCCGATTTTTGGCATATGATTCACTCATGGCTATTGTGATAGGGCTGTAATACACAATATAACCACTATTGTGAACAACGACTGCGTAGCAAGTGATAGGTTAATTCGAGAACACTAATAAGTTACTATCTGGCAATATAAGACGGCCAACCTAGCAACGTAAGTATAAGATCAGAACAAGGAAATATTAATCGATAGAGGGAGGAGCAATTACTCATCTGTTCTGCATAGATGTAGTCATAATTAATTCATATCATCAACGGAAGTTAATCATAAATATAATTAATAAAGGCTTATAACGGCTCTTCTATATAGTAACAATTGTAATAAGTGATTCCTGTCCTACAAGAAGGCTGCAAAGGTGAAGCCTTCATTCAGTCCATTTGGACTTTGGGATTTTAATCTCCAAATCCAACGGGCTTCTTCTTGAAGCAGTCTGGTGTTAAGATTGCCACGTCTCGGACCTAGTTTACACTGGGTAATGCCACAGAAACGTAATTCAAAGGGAGCATCATTGTGTACAGTCCTCATATGCCTAGCAATTGGCGTATCTTGGTAGGTGTTAATAGTACTCATATGTTTTGAGATACGCCTACGCAATTGTTGAACTGTCTTTCCTACATAGATTTTAGGACAATTGCAAGTGGCTAGGTACACTACCCCCGTCGTTTGACAGGTGATGAAGTCCCTAATTTGATATTTCCGATTATCAATCGGATTAGAGAATTCTTTTGTACGTGGCATAAATTTGCAAAAATTGCACCGTCCACATGGATGTGATCCTTGAATTGAAGATTTCAACCAACTGGATGCAGACTCCTCTGCATAAAAACTCCTAACTATTTGATTTTGAATATTGGGTCCTCTACGATAGGTTATAGAGGGGTGAGTAGAGATCACCTCCCTAAGGTCATTATCCACCTGTAATATAGGCCAATATTTCCTAAGTATATTCATGATTTTTTGATTGTGTTGATCAAAAGTTCCGATACACCTAATGATCTTTTGGCCACTATTGTCTTTAGCCAATTTGTGATCACGTAATAATTCAGATCTTGGAGTAGCCCTGGCTCTGGCGAAGGCCTTGTGAAGGACTTTCTTAGGGTAACCTCTATTGGTGAAGCGTCTATACAGGAGATCACATTCTTCTTGAAATTTAAGAGGGTCAGAGCAATTCCTTTTGGCTCGTAGATATTGACTGATAGGGATGCCTTTCTTCAATGGTACGGGATGATAACTCTTCCAATTGAGAAAACTATTGGTTGACGTAGGTTTACGATATATAGAAGTGTGAATGTGACCAAGTGAATCAATAGTGATAGTGAGGTCAAGAAAATGAAGAAATTTATCATGAATTTCAGAAGTAAAGTGCATATTAATATGATTAGTGTTAAGTGCTTGAACGAAGGATTGAAATAGTTGTGTGGTGCTGTCCCAAAAAATCAATATATCATCTATATAACGACCCCAAAATAAAATGTGAGAGTTAAATTCTTGAAAAGTGTCCGAGAAAACGTGAGTGTCTTCCCACCACCCTAAGAATAAATTAGAATAATTCGGTGCACAAGGAGTGCCCATAGCAGTGCCCTTCAACTGAAAATAAAAGTGCCTATCAAAAAGGAAAAAATTGTGAGTAAGTAGAAAACGTAATAAGGTCAAAACAAATTTGTTGTGTGCTGTGTACTGAAGACCTTTAGTAGTTAGGAAATGTTGTACAGCATGAAGTCCCTGTTCATGTTGGATGTTTGTATAGAGAGATTCCACATCCAAACTAGCTATAAGGGTACCTGGAGGGAATGTGATCTCCTGTAATTTCTTCACATTGTCCTTGGTATCCTTAATAAAGGACGGAAGAGAGGAAACAAAAGGGGCCAAGAACTGATCTACATAGTGACTGATATTTTGTGTAATATTGTCACACCCTGAAACAATAGGTCTGCCAGGGATAGGGGAACTCCGTTTGTGCACCTTAGGAAGGGCGTAGAAAGTGGCTATTGTTGGCGATGGATTAAAGAGATATTTAAATTCTTCTTCTGTTATCAATTGGTCTATTCTTGCCTCTTGTAAAATTGTACGTAAATTCTGGTTAAACTCCTGAAGTGGGTTATGGTCAAGTTTACGATAAGTATCTTTATCATTCAACAGTCTCATCACCATAGCCTTATAGTAACTTTTATCCATCAGGACGATGTTTCCTCCTTTATCAGAAGGTTTGCAAACAATCTCATTATTATGTTGTATTTCATCAAGTGCTCGGATTTCTTCCGTAGATAAGTTAGATGGAATATGGGGAGTCCTTGACCTTAGGGAACTGATCTCGTGTGTAACCATCTTAACAAAAGTATCGATATTAGAGTATTGTGACAAGGATGGTGTAAAGCTTGACTTAGGTTTAAGATTAGAGAAGGGAGCTTCAACTGAGACAATTCCTGTCTCACTTTCTTCTTCTAGCTGTTCTAGCATAGTAACAACTTGCTGATCTTGTTGTCTGTTCACAGCAGGATTGGTAGCAAGGTTTTTGTAAAATTTGTGTAGGGCAAGCTTCCTGCCAAATAGATTTATATCTTTAGTCCAAGTAAAAATATTACAAGGTGGTGTAGGGGTGAATGATAACCCCTTTTGTAATACGGACAGATGGTGTTCATTCAGAACTAGGGATGACAGGTTACAAATTTGCAATTGGTCACTGGTAGCATCAGTTATTGTCTGGGAATTGGATTGTATCCCCATTTGTCGCGATCCCTCAGTTGGACCCCTGGTTCTAAAAAAAGGTGAGGGGGATTCTGTGGTAATCCTCCCATATGAGTAATCGTTGGAATGCCAGGTGCCCGTGGGGCAGCTGTTGTTGCTGTAGGACCAGGTATCACTGGGGTCATATGTACCTCTGCAGGATTGGGTAAGGCAGAGGATAAAAATCCATGTGAGTGCATGGAGGGATGGCCACCTCCTTGAGTAGTATGAGGTGGGCATGGTTGTGAATGGCCTTGTGGTCTAGGGGTGTTCTCAGATTTAAAAGTACCAGTATTTTTTCTGTAGGGTTGACGTCTCTTATTGCTCCTAGATCGCGATCTAGGGTGAAACCTCTTAGGGCCACTCTGGACGTTAGTACTATCCTCAGTACCTGAGTATTCAGAATCCGAAATATCTGTATACCTATTACCCTGAAAATCTTGTTGTTGTGATTTTAAATAAATCTGTCCTGTTTCAAAATCCCTCTTGTCTCGTACGTATTTCCTGTGTTTCCTTTCTTTAATCTCACTTAAAAAACTATCAAGATGTTTCTTAAGTTTTTGCTCCAAAAGAGGATACTCAGGTTGTGTTTGGAATATTTTAATTTCACTAATTTGTGTTTCCAACTGTATACCAATTTTTGTAAATGCACCCTTCTCAAAATCTAGTAGATATTGTAACATACGTAAGGAGTTTTCAGTTAAAAGTTGTTGCCAACCTTGTATAAATTCAGTTTCGTTTTGATGTGAGTTAGGAGTGATATTGATTCTTAAACCACGATAAACAATTTTTTGCTGGAGGTATGTTTCGAGACTGGCAATCTCCCACCAGGAACGATAATACTGTTTATAAGTTTTTTGTAAATCCCTAAAAGCTGAATTTATATCAACTTGATTAAAGGGAAGATTTTGAAGTGAAAAGACATGAGCAGCATCAGCTTTAGAGTGCTCTAAATTAGGTTTGTTGGACAGGAATCCAGCCATCAGTGCATAATAAGCTTGACAGTCCACAAAAAGGAGTGATTAACTCCAATTAATTAATGCAATAGGAGGGACCTATGAGTGGAGGGTAAATCCAATATTATTAACATTTGACCGCTAAGCGGTCACTAAGACCCTAAATTTCCCACCCAATTTAAAACTTAACGTTTAATGAGCCGAGATTAAAATAACCTCACACATATTGATCCATGGTGCATTGATTGGCATGACACTGCATGCTATAGAAGTGAATTGAAAAATTAGACTGTGGCTGCAGTCCACAGTCTATAGTGTGAGACAATTAAAAATCTAACACATTGCCCGCCCGCCCGACGTTTCGCCACAGGCTGTGGCTTTATCAAGGGCTAAGAGGCAAATGGCGTGCAAACAAGCCTTGCAGGGGTTTAAATAACCTCCTGTCTCTAACGTCATTAGAACATGTCACTTCCTGTATTAACATGACATCTCATTGGTTACAATCATATGCAGACTCATGATTGACCGCTTCCTGGCCAATGAATTTTTAGACCAGGATGCATCTTGCTATATTCGTTTGATTGACAGCATCCTTGACCAACCAGCTGAGAACAATCAAGCTTCTGAACTCCTCATTGGTGCCGGAAGCTGTATACGTATGTGCGCCATCGGTCCTGCGCTAACTAATAGCTTCCCGAACCTCCGATATGGGCGCATGCGCAGTACGGATGCGCAGAAAAACGTGCGCGAATACTTAGTCATATACAGGCACTGCTGGAAGCTGCGCGACAGACATATGCGCCGGCACTTAGCCGATTTTTGGCATATGATTCACTCATGGCTATTGTGATAGGGCTGTAATACACAATATAACCACTATTGTGAACAACGACTGCGTAGCAAGTGATAGGTTAATTCGAGAACACTAATAAGTTACTATCTGGCAATATAAGACGGCCAACCTAGCAACGTAAGTATAAGATCAGAACAAGGAAATATTAATCGATAGAGGGAGGAGCAATTACTCATCTGTTCTGCATAGATGTAGTCATAATTAATTCATATCATCAACGGAAGTTAATCATAAATATAATTAATAAAGGCTTATAACGGCTCTTCTATATAGTAACAATTGTAATAAGTGATTCCTGTCCTACAAGAAGGCTGCAAAGGTGAAGCCTTCATTCAGTCCATTTGGACTTTGGGATTTTAATCTCCAAATCCAACGGGCTTCTTCTTGAAGCAGTCTGGTGTTAAGATTGCCACGTCTCGGACCTAGTTTACACTGGGTAATGCCACAGAAACGTAATTCAAAGGGAGCATCATTGTGTACAGTCCTCATATGCCTAGCAATTGGCGTATCTTGGTAGGTGTTAATAGTACTCATATGTTTTGAGATACGCCTACGCAATTGTTGAACTGTCTTTCCTACATAGATTTTAGGACAATTGCAAGTGGCTAGGTACACTACCCCCGTCGTTTGACAGGTGATGAAGTCCCTAATTTGATATTTCCGATTATCAATCGGATTAGAGAATTCTTTTGTACGTGGCATAAATTTGCAAAAATTGCACCGTCCACATGGATGTGATCCTTGAATTGAAGATTTCAACCAACTGGATGCAGACTCCTCTGCATAAAAACTCCTAACTATTTGATTTTGAATATTGGGTCCTCTACGATAGGTTATAGAGGGGTGAGTAGAGATCACCTCCCTAAGGTCATTATCCACCTGTAATATAGGCCAATATTTCCTAAGTATATTCATGATTTTTTGATTGTGTTGATCAAAAGTTCCGATACACCTAATGATCTTTTGGCCACTATTGTCTTTAGCCAATTTGTGATCACGTAATAATTCAGATCTTGGAGTAGCCCTGGCTCTGGCGAAGGCCTTGTGAAGGACTTTCTTAGGGTAACCTCTATTGGTGAAGCGTCTATACAGGAGATCACATTCTTCTTGAAATTTAAGAGGGTCAGAGCAATTCCTTTTGGCTCGTAGATATTGACTGATAGGGATGCCTTTCTTCAATGGTACGGGATGATAACTCTTCCAATTGAGAAAACTATTGGTTGACGTAGGTTTACGATATATAGAAGTGTGAATGTGACCAAGTGAATCAATAGTGATAGTGAGGTCAAGAAAATGAAGAAATTTATCATGAATTTCAGAAGTAAAGTGCATATTAATATGATTAGTGTTAAGTGCTTGAACGAAGGATTGAAATAGTTGTGTGGTGCTGTCCCAAAAAATCAATATATCATCTATATAACGACCCCAAAATAAAATGTGAGAGTTAAATTCTTGAAAAGTGTCCGAGAAAACGTGAGTGTCTTCCCACCACCCTAAGAATAAATTAGAATAATTCGGTGCACAAGGAGTGCCCATAGCAGTGCCCTTCAACTGAAAATAAAAGTGCCTATCAAAAAGGAAAAAATTGTGAGTAAGTAGAAAACGTAATAAGGTCAAAACAAATTTGTTGTGTGCTGTGTACTGAAGACCTTTAGTAGTTAGGAAATGTTGTACAGCATGAAGTCCCTGTTCATGTTGGATGTTTGTATAGAGAGATTCCACATCCAAACTAGCTATAAGGGTACCTGGAGGGAATGTGATCTCCTGTAATTTCTTCACATTGTCCTTGGTATCCTTAATAAAGGACGGAAGAGAGGAAACAAAAGGGGCCAAGAACTGATCTACATAGTGACTGATATTTTGTGTAATATTGTCACACCCTGAAACAATAGGTCTGCCAGGGATAGGGGAACTCCGTTTGTGCACCTTAGGAAGGGCGTAGAAAGTGGCTATTGTTGGCGATGGATTAAAGAGATATTTAAATTCTTCTTCTGTTATCAATTGGTCTATTCTTGCCTCTTGTAAAATTGTACGTAAATTCTGGTTAAACTCCTGAAGTGGGTTATGGTCAAGTTTACGATAAGTATCTTTATCATTCAACAGTCTCATCACCATAGCCTTATAGTAACTTTTATCCATCAGGACGATGTTTCCTCCTTTATCAGAAGGTTTGCAAACAATCTCATTATTATGTTGTATTTCATCAAGTGCTCGGATTTCTTCCGTAGATAAGTTAGATGGAATATGGGGAGTCCTTGACCTTAGGGAACTGATCTCGTGTGTAACCATCTTAACAAAAGTATCGATATTAGAGTATTGTGACAAGGATGGTGTAAAGCTTGACTTAGGTTTAAGATTAGAGAAGGGAGCTTCAACTGAGACAATTCCTGTCTCACTTTCTTCTTCTAGCTGTTCTAGCATAGTAACAACTTGCTGATCTTGTTGTCTGTTCACAGCAGGATTGGTAGCAAGGTTTTTGTAAAATTTGTGTAGGGCAAGCTTCCTGCCAAATAGATTTATATCTTTAGTCCAAGTAAAAATATTACAAGGTGGTGTAGGGGTGAATGATAACCCCTTTTGTAATACGGACAGATGGTGTTCATTCAGAACTAGGGATGACAGGTTACAAATTTGCAATTGGTCACTGGTAGCATCAGTTATTGTCTGGGAATTGGATTGTATCCCCATTTGTCGCGATCCCTCAGTTGGACCCCTGGTTCTAAAAAAAGGTGAGGGGGATTCTGTGGTAATCCTCCCATATGAGTAATCGTTGGAATGCCAGGTGCCCGTGGGGCAGCTGTTGTTGCTGTAGGACCAGGTATCACTGGGGTCATATGTACCTCTGCAGGATTGGGTAAGGCAGAGGATAAAAATCCATGTGAGTGCATGGAGGGATGGCCACCTCCTTGAGTAGTATGAGGTGGGCATGGTTGTGAATGGCCTTGTGGTCTAGGGGTGTTCTCAGATTTAAAAGTACCAGTATTTTTTCTGTAGGGTTGACGTCTCTTATTGCTCCTAGATCGCGATCTAGGGTGAAACCTCTTAGGGCCACTCTGGACGTTAGTACTATCCTCAGTACCTGAGTATTCAGAATCCGAAATATCTGTATACCTATTACCCTGAAAATCTTGTTGTTGTGATTTTAAATAAATCTGTCCTGTTTCAAAATCCCTCTTGTCTCGTACGTATTTCCTGTGTTTCCTTTCTTTAATCTCACTTAAAAAACTATCAAGATGTTTCTTAAGTTTTTGCTCCAAAAGAGGATACTCAGGTTGTGTTTGGAATATTTTAATTTCACTAATTTGTGTTTCCAACTGTATACCAATTTTTGTAAATGCACCCTTCTCAAAATCTAGTAGATATTGTAACATACGTAAGGAGTTTTCAGTTAAAAGTTGTTGCCAACCTTGTATAAATTCAGTTTCGTTTTGATGTGAGTTAGGAGTGATATTGATTCTTAAACCACGATAAACAATTTTTTGCTGGAGGTATGTTTCGAGACTGGCAATCTCCCACCAGGAACGATAATACTGTTTATAAGTTTTTTGTAAATCCCTAAAAGCTGAATTTATATCAACTTGATTAAAGGGAAGATTTTGAAGTGAAAAGACATGAGCAGCATCAGCTTTAGAGTGCTCTAAATTAGGTTTGTTGGACAGGAATCCAGCCATCAGTGCATAATAAGCTTGACAGTCCACAAAAAGGAGTGATTAACTCCAATTAATTAATGCAATAGGAGGGACCTATGAGTGGAGGGTAAATCCAATATTATTAACATTTGACCGCTAAGCGGTCACTAAGACCCTAAATTTCCCACCCAATTTAAAACTTAACGTTTAATGAGCCGAGATTAAAATAACCTCACACATATTGATCCATGGTGCATTGATTGGCATGACACTGCATGCTATAGAAGTGAATTGAAAAATTAGACTGTGGCTGCAGTCCACAGTCTATAGTGTGAGACAATTAAAAATCTAACACATTGCCCGCCCGCCCGACGTTTCGCCACAGGCTGTGGCTTTATCAAGGGCTAAGAGGCAAATGGCGTGCAAACAAGCCTTGCAGGGGTTTAAATAACCTCCTGTCTCTAACGTCATTAGAACATGTCACTTCCTGTATTAACATGACATCTCATTGGTTACAATCATATGCAGACTCATGATTGACCGCTTCCTGGCCAATGAATTTTTAGACCAGGATGCATCTTGCTATATTCGTTTGATTGACAGCATCCTTGACCAACCAGCTGAGAACAATCAAGCTTCTGAACTCCTCATTGGTGCCGGAAGCTGTATACGTATGTGCGCCATCGGTCCTGCGCTAACTAATAGCTTCCCGAACCTCCGATATGGGCGCATGCGCAGTACGGATGCGCAGAAAAACGTGCGCGAATACTTAGTCATATACAGGCACTGCTGGAAGCTGCGCGACAGACATATGCGCCGGCACTTAGCCGATTTTTGGCATATGATTCACTCATGGCTATTGTGATAGGGCTGTAATACACAATATAACCACTATTGTGAACAACGACTGCGTAGCAAGTGATAGGTTAATTCGAGAACACTAATAAGTTACTATCTGGCAATATAAGACGGCCAACCTAGCAACGTAAGTATAAGATCAGAACAAGGAAATATTAATCGATAGAGGGAGGAGCAATTACTCATCTGTTCTGCATAGATGTAGTCATAATTAATTCATATCATCAACGGAAGTTAATCATAAATATAATTAATAAAGGCTTATAACGGCTCTTCTATATAGTAACAATTGTAATAAGTGATTCCTGTCCTACAAGAAGGCTGCAAAGGTGAAGCCTTCATTCAGTCCATTTGGACTTTGGGACTTTGGACTTTGGACTGGATAGTGGTTATATTGTGTATTACAGCCCTATCACAATAGCCATGAGTGAATCATATGCCAAAAATCGGCTAAGTGCCGGCGCATATGTCTGTCGCGCAGCTTCCAGCAGTGCCTGTATATGACTAAGTATTCGCGCACGTTTTTCTGCGCATCCGTACTGCGCATGCGCCCATATCGGAGGTTCGGGAAGCTATTAGTTAGCGCAGGACCGATGGCGCACATACGTATACAGCTTCCGGCACCAATGAGGAGTTCAGAAGCTTGATTGTTCTCAGCTGGTTGGTCAAGGATGCTGTCAATCAAACGAATATAGCAAGATGCATCCTGGTCTAAAAATTCATTGGCCAGGAAGCGGTCAATCATGAGTCTGCATATGATTGTAACCAATGAGATGTCATGTTAATACAGGAAGTGACATGTTCTAATGACGTTAGAGACAGGAGGTTATTTAAACCCCTGCAAGGCTTGTTTGCACGCCATTTGCCTCTTAGCCCTTGATAAAGCCACAGCCTGTGGCGAAACGTCGGGCGGGCGGGCAATGTGTTAGATTTTTAATTGTCTCACACTATAGACTGTGGACTGCAGCCACAGTCTAATTTTTCAATTCACTTCTATAGCATGCAGTGTCATGCCAATCAATGCACCATGGATCAATATGTGTGAGGTTATTTTAATCTCGGCTCATTAAACGTTAAGTTTTAAATTGGGTGGGAAATTTAGGGTCTTAGTGACCGCTTAGCGGTCAAATGTTAATAATAAAGGTAGAGAAGGAGTGCACAGTAGAGCGAGGGGGGCCTTCCTATATCTGCACAAGATTTATCAAAGGAGTGCACAACTTTAGTAAATCTTAAGCAAGAGTTTAAATTAGACAGGCAGTGTAAGGGTATGTTCACACTGAGGAATTGGAGAGGAATTTCCACGAGTAATTCTGCTTGCTTTTTCCTCTCCAATTCATTCAGCAGTGAACATCCCCATAGAGCTGTGCAGAATTTCTGCCCCTCAGTTCACACTGAGGAATTTCCTCAAGCAGAATTCTGACGAGGAGGTCTGTTCCGCTTGAAGAAAGAACATGTTCTTTCTTTCAGGCTGAATCAGCGTTTTACACCCATAGAGATCAATGCTAATTCTTTTTTTTTTCAGTCAGAATCATTTCCATGCGGAATTGGCACGGAATTGGCGTGGAATTGGCACAGAATTGGTGCGGAATTTCCACATGAAAAAAAAAAAAAGAGGACAATATATATATATTATACTCTTCTCCTCCTCCGCTTGAAATTTTAATTTCCGTGTGTGGAATTCCACTCGAATTCCGTGCCAATTCCATACCAATTACGCTCGAATTCCGCGCGAAATTCCGCACAAAATCTCTGTGAGTTCTTGTGGAAAAGTAACAATATTTTGAGGCAGAAAATTTCTGCTTGATTTCTGCCCCAATTCCTCAGTGTGAACATACCCTAAAGGGGTAGATCTGTGTAGACACCTAATGATAAATCTCCTCCAATGTATTTATTTTATTTATTTATTTATTCATTTTTTTATTCATTTTTTTTCATCAAAACTATATTTAACACTTTATAATACATTACACTTACAGGGCTCCATACTCTGTCTAACATAACTTGTTCAATTTTAGCAGCCTATAGGGTGGTTCCATACTATGTAAATGTCGGAAAGTAAAGTAAATGTCGGAAATCCTTACTGGATAATTTCTAAATAAGCTTAGATACAAAATGCCATTTGATACAAAAAACACCATAATGGCCAAGATTTATCATTCCAAGACAAAAATGTGTCAGGATTTTGTCTCAGACAAATAGCAACAATTTACAACACACTTTGAGAACAAAAGCTTAGCTGTGATTGGTTGCTATCTGAGTCAAAAATTAGCCTTTTTGTCTCAGATTCATAAATGTGGGCCAATATTCATCATGTGATTATTCCTTTAAGTAAATACAGACATCTGGAGGAGCTGCATACAAGATCATCAATACTGAAAACTATTGGGGACTACAGATACTGAATACAAAATAGAAGGTGTTAATGAGCAACAAGGCACAACACAATTCAGACCACTAATAAAATATATCACAAAGTATTGTATTGTATGATCAGAGTCACAAATATCATAAATAATTTATAGATATAAATCTATAGAACAATTTAAAGAAACATATAGCTTAATGTATCCTTTAAAATGTGCACCTGTCTGATCATTACAAGTGGTCTATAAACATATTGGCCCTCATTTACTGAGAGTGATAGGTTTTTACTAGTGTGAAATGTTGTTTCCGACTTACAGGATTTCACTCTATTTACTATGGGGATTCACAGAAGCCAGGAAAGTTTTCTAAACAGCTTTTTCTTTGTGGAAATTTCCAGCCATTTATTCAAAGGATTTTCTGTGAATTCAATAATAAATCAGTCTGTTTATTAAACCACTCCCCCTTTTTAACGCTCAATCATGCTCCTTTTCCAGTTGACCATGCCCTTATTTCGAGTTTGACGGCAAATTCTTGCACATTGCGCCACATATCTAATGCTGTGTTCCCACAATGAATATTCAGATTATTTTCACTTTCCTTGTATTATCTTGAATACTTTTAATTGACTTTGTAGAATTAGAAAAATTACCTGTAGCCAAAGCCTATCACTTGGTGTTGTCTTTCCATTTGCCACACAAGTAAATGTTGCAGACTTTCCAGCGTTAACATCCTCATTTTTTACCCGTATAAAGTGAGGCGTTTTAGCTGAAAAACAAGAGAAATTGCATATTTAAATCACATCAGCAATCCCTGTACGTAGCCTTTATGCCACACTCCTTCACACAAGAAATAATTTAGATTAACACGTAAAAATAGCTCAGGATAAGAAACGGAGAACTATTATTCAGTTATTAGGGGGGGGGGGATCTATCAGAACTTGTGTAGAGGAGATGCTGACCCGTTGCCCATAGCAACCAATCAGCTTGCTTCTTTCATTTTTTGAAAAGACCTCTGAAAAATGAAAGAAATGATCTGATTGGCTGCTATGGGCAACTGGTCAACTTTTCCTTTGCAAAGGTTTTGATAAATCTCCCCCTAGGTGTGTAACATGGTTGGTATTTACATCAATTAAACACCACAAAAAGTAAGGAAGGAATACACAGTTGCTTTTAACAGTAACATCAGATGTAACAAACTGTCTAGTGTACAAACAGGTGATGTAAACCAGTCTATAAGTGACCACCATATTGTATAGGCAAAATGTACATTTCTTTATTTATCCATGGTAAAAAAAAATGTATACCTGGCAAAGGTGGGAAATGGAGGATCATATGTACGTTAATCATTATTATTTTCTTTTAAAGCACTTTTATGTTGGCATAAAAAAATAACTTTTTCCTACCATATCAGTGATACAGTGAAACCTCTAGAAGAACATCTCTTAAAAAAAAGTCTAGACACATTTTCAACTACACCATAGGGCAGTGGTCTCAAACTGTGGCCCTCCAGATGTTGCAAAACTTCAACTCCCAGCATGCCCGGAAAACCATTTTACAAAGGTTTTGATAAATCTCCCCCATAATCTTCTGTAGCAGACAACCCATTGTTCACTGCAATTTTAGTGGTTGTCCATAGAGATTTCACTGTATACAGAAAAATATGAAAATAGCCTAAATAAATCATGTTACTACGGCCGTCGCGCCCCCTTCCCATAGACTTTCGTTGAGGGGGCGGGCGTGACATCACGAGGGGGCAGACGTGACATCACAAGCATTAGGAACAATAAACTTCCGGTGCTGGGAGCGGAGCTCCGGAAGCAGGGCAGCGGAGTACCCCTTTAATGTGTAATGAATCTCAAACTCTTAAGAGGGTGTTGTGGGACTTTAAAATTGATGGCCTATCCTTTATACTGTCACAGTTCGTATACTGTGAAGTGGCTATATCTGGTACTGCAAATCTTAGCAGCCCGGTCCCATTAATGTGTGAACATGCCAATCTGTGGGGCAATGGGAGTGAGTATTAACCCCTTAAAGACCAAGCCCAATTTGACCTTAAGGACCAGAGCATTTTATTTGCAAATCTGATCACTGTCACTTTAACCCTTAACGACAATGGACGTAAATGTACGTCATGGTGGCGTGGTACTTAATGCACCATTACGTACATTTACGCGCCGACATGATCGCGAGCACCGCAATACAGATCAAGGCATCTGCGGCATTTAGGTAGTTTGAATGGATGATTGGATCGCCCGCAGCGCTGCCACGGCGATCTGATCATCCGGCATGGCGGCCGGAGGTCCCCTCACCTTGCTCCGGCCGTCTCCCGGGGTCTTCTGCTCTGGTCTGAGATCGAGCAGACCAGAGCAGAAGATAGCCGATAATACTGAGCAGTGCTGTGTCCTATACATAGCACTGCACAGTATTAGCAATCAACTGATTGCAATGAATAGTCCCTTATGGGGCCATAAAAAGTGTAAATAAAAAAGTAAAAAAATTTAAAATAAAAAAGTAAAAGAATGTGAAAAATCCCCTCCCCCAATAAAAAGTAAAACGTCCGTTTTTCCCCATTTTACCCCCCAAAAAGCGTAAAAAAAAATTGATACACATATTTTGTATCGCCGCGTGCGTAAAAGTCTGAACTATTAAAATATATTTACGGTGAACAGCGTAAACGTAAAAAAATAAAAAAAAAGTCCAAAATTGCTACTTTTTTGTCACATTTTATTCACCAAAAAAATAATAAAAAATTAATAAAAAGTAAAACCTAAGCAAAAGTGGTACTGATAAAACTACAGATCACTCAAAAAATGAGTCCTCATATCGTCCAATATACGAAAAAATTTGAAAGTTATAGGTTGTCAAAATAGGGCAATTTCAAACATACTAATTTTGTTGAAATGGTTTGAGATTTTTTTTAAGCAGTACAATTATAGAAAAGAATATAATCATGGGTATAATTTTCATCGCATTGACCCACAGAATAAAGAAAACATGTCATTTTTACCGGAAAGTGTACAGCGTGAAAACAAAACCTTCCAAAATTTGCTAAATTACGGTTTTCTTTTCAATTTTCCCACATAAATAATATTTGTTTGGTTGCGCCATAAATTTTATGGTAAAATAAGTGATATAATTACAAAGTACAATTGGTGACGCAAAAAACAAGCCCTCATATGGGTCTGTGGATGGAAATATAAGAGAGTTATGATTTTTAGAAGGCGAGGAGGAAAAAACGAAAATGCAAAAATAAAATTGGTCTGGTCCTTAAAGGGGTACTCCGGTGAAAACCTTTTTTATTTTAAATCAACTGGTGGCAGAAAGTTAAACATATTTGTAAATTACTTCTATTAAAAAATCTTAATCCTTCCAGGAAATTCCTTTCTTTTTGGAACACTGATGACATCAAGAGCACAGTGCTCTCTGTTGACCTCTCTGTCCATTTTAGCAACCATGCATAGCAGATGCATAGCAGATGTATGCTAAGGGCAGCATGGTTGCTCAGTGGTTAGCACTGCTGCCTTGCAGTGCTGGGGACCTGGGTTCAAATCCCACCAAGGACAACAATAAATAAAGCGTTATTATTATTATAATAACGTCAGCAGAGAGAACTGTGCTCGTGATGTCATCAGAGAGCATTCCAAAAAGAAAAGAATTTCCTCTGTAGTATTCAGCAGCTAATAAGTACAGGAAGGATTACAATTTTTTAATAGAAGTAATTTACAAATATTACAATGAAAGGGAGTAGCGTGCACTCACCGCGGGTAAACAGCTGCAGGCCCGAGGTCCGGGATCACCACGGCATAGACGGAGATGGTAAGGGGCGCTCAGAGGCGCCTCTGAGCGCCCCTTACCGTCTCCGTCTATGCCGTGGTGATCCCGGACCTCGGGCCTGCAGCTGTTTACCAGCGGTGAGTGCACGCTACTCCCTTTCATTGTATTGTTTGATACTTTATCTAGTGTGTGCACCCCGCAGGTGCTGCGTTGTTACTTATCGGGTCCGGAGGCTGCCTGTGTATACCAGTGGTATTGTATATCTGCATGTTTAAGCTGCACGGTGTGCTCTCTCCCTCTCTAGTGGCTTAAGGTAATTTACAAATATGTTAAACTTTCTGCCACCAGTTGATTTAAAAGAAAAAAGGTTTTCACCGGAGTACCACTTTAAGACCAGAATGGGCTTGGTCCTTAAGGGGTTACGCATTAATTACTCTGGGATGTTTAACTTATGAATTTGATACCGAGATTGTTTTTTTCGTGACATATTCTACTTTATGTTAGTGGCAATATTTTGTCTATACTCATTTCTTGGTGAAAAATTCCCAAATTTCATGAAAAATTAGGAAATTTAGCATTTTTCAAAATTTGAAGCTCTCTGCTTGTAAGGAAAATGGACATATCAAATAAATTATATATTGATTCACATATACAATATGTCGACTTTATGTTTGCATCACGTTGACATGTTTTTACTTTTTGAAGATATTAGAGGGCTTCAAAGTTTAGCAGCAATTTTAAAAAGTTTCACAAAAATTTCAAAATCTGAATATTTTAGGGACCAATTCAGTTTTTAACTCAAATTTAGGGTCTTTATGTTAGAAATACCCATAATGGACCCCATTATGAAAACTGCACACCTCAAAGTATTCAAAATGACATTCAGAAAGTTTGTTTTTGTCTTTAGGTGTTTCACCGGAATAGCTGCAAAGTGGAGGAGAAAATTCAAAATTCAAAATTTTTTACACTAACATGTTCTTGTAGACCCACTTTTTCATTTTTACAAGGGATAAAAGGAGAAAAAGATCACCAAAATGTGTAACCTAATTTCTCTTGGGTAAGGAAATACCCCATATGTTGATGTAAAGTGGGGAAGGAATGACAATAGGATTTGGGAGAGCAAATTTTGCTGAAATGGTTTTTGGGGGTCATGTGGCATTTAGCAAAAGCCCCCATGGTGCCAGAACAGCAAAAAAAAAAAAAAACACACATGGCACACTATTTGGGAAACTAGACCCCTCAAGAAATGTAACAAGGGGTATAGTGAGCCTTAACACCCTACAGGTGATTGACAAACTTTTGTTAAAGTGGGACATGAAAATGAAAATTTTATTTTTTCACTAAAATGCTGGTGTTACCCCAAATTTTTCATTTTCACAAGGAGTAATAGGAGAAAATGTCCCACAAAATTTGTAACCCCATTTCTCTTGAGTAAGGAAATATCTCATATGTTGATGTAAAGTGCTCTGTGGGTGCACTAGAGGGCTCAGAAGGGAAGGAGCGACATAGGGCTTTTGTAGAGCGAATTTTGCTGAAATGTTTTTTGAGGGGCATGTCACATTTAAGAAGCCCCCATGGTGCCAGAACAGAAAAAAAATGTCACACTATTTGGAAAACTGCACCCCTCAATGAACGAAACAGGGGCTATAGTGAACCTTAACACCCCACAGGTGATTGCTACGTTTTCGCTAAAGTTATACGTAAAAATGAAAAATTAATTTTTTTCCACTAAAATGCTGGGTTTGTAACACCATTTCTTGGTGTATGGAAATACCCCATATGTGCATGTAAAGTGCTCTGCTGGTGCCCTACAGGGCTCAGAAGAGAAGGAGAGCCATTGGGCTTTTGGAGAGAGAATTTGGCTGTAATGCATTCAAAAAGCTTCCATTGTGCCAGAACAGTGGACCATCCCCCACATGTGACCCCATTTTGGAAACTACACCCCATGTGGAATGTAATAAGGGGTGCAGTGAACATTTAAACCCTTACTGGCATTTGACAGATCTTTGGAACAGTGGGCTGTGCAAATGAAAAACTAAATGTTTAATTTTCACGGACCACTGTTCAAAAATCTGTCAGATACCTGTGGGTATAAATTCTCACTGCACCCCTTGTTACATTCTGTGAGGGGTGTTGTTTCCAAAATGGGGTCACATGTTGGGGTGGTCCACGCAGCATGGGGGCTTTGTAAACACACATGACCTCCAATTCCAGACAAATTCTCTCTCCAAAAGCCCAATGGCGCTCCTTCTCTTCTGAGCATTGTAGTGCGCCCACAGAGCACTTTACATTCACATATGGGGTATTTTCTTACTCAGAAGAACTGGTGTTACAAATTTTTTTTTTTTTGGGGGGGGGGGGGGGGGGGGCTTTTTTCCTGTATCCCCTTGTGAAAATGAAAAATCTGGGGTAACACCAGCATTTTAGTGGAAAAAAATTAAATTTTTCATTTTCACATCCAACTTTAACGAAAATCCATCAAACACCTGTGGGGTGGTAAGGCTCACTATACCCCTTATTACGTTCCGTGAGGAGTATAGTTTCCAAAATGGGGTCAAATGTGGTTTTTTTTTTGCGTTTATGTCAGAACCGCTGAAACTATCAGCCACCCCTGTGCAAATCATCAATCTATGCCTCAAATGTACATAGTGCGCTCTCACTCCTGAGCCCTGGTGTGCGCCCGCAGAGCACCTTACTTACACATATATTGGGTACTTCTGTACTCAGGAGAAATTGTGTTAAAATTTTGGGGGCCTTTTTTTCCCTTTTACCTGAAAATGAAAAGTATGGGGCAACACCAGCATGTTAGTGTAAAATTTTTAATTTTTTTACACTAACACGGTGGTGTAGACCCCAACTTTTCCTATTCATAAGGGGTAAAAGGAGAAAAAGCCCCCAACATTTGTACGGAAATGCCCCATATCACCCCATATTTAGTCACCCTAAATTGTTGCCTTGAAATACGACAGGGCTCCAAAGTGAAAGAGCGCCATGCGCATTTGAGGCTTAAATTAGGGATTTGCATAGGGGTGGACCCGGATGCAAGCATAGCATTTGCCTTCGCCACCAAAAATAATTTGTCCAGCCCATCTTTGGAGTTTGGTGTCACATTATGTCCAATTTGCTTTTTTTTTTTTTTTTTGTTTAGTTCCAATACACACAAAGGGAATAAACATGTGTATAGCAAAACATATATTACTGCAATCCTTTTCTGTGAGAAATACTTCATTTTCTTGAAAAATTTCAGGGGTGCCAACATTTACGGCCATGGCTGTAGCTATCTTTAGGCTGTGGTTATGCTTTTAATTTTCTGTCTTCTAAAATAGTACAGAACAATGGCTGACATTATAGTACGTGTTAGTTAGAATCCTTTGTTTATTGAGTGTTCGAGTGTGTGTTCAAAGTTTACACCGATTAATAACAAAGAAATTGCTAAGTCATCAAAGCCCAACAAAGGCCAGAGAACAAATGTTGCATGTTTATCAGGACAAACCCAAAGCCTTTACTCTTCACTAGTGCTCATTTACAAAATATTATTCACATGCTGGAATAAAAGAAGACCTTGGTAATAACAGCTCTATTGTAACAATTTAATTGTAATTTATTGGTTACATACAATGTATTCAGAAAGTCTTAAGGCCCTTTCACTTTTTTTACATTCTGTTATATTGTGGCCTTGAGCTAAAATAAAAAACAAACAAAACAAAACATGTTTTCCTTCATTACCCTGCACTCCATAATGACAAAGTGAAAACAATATTTTTAAAACGTTTGCCAATTTATTAAAAAGGAAAAAATAAAATGTTGCATGCACATAAGTATTGAGACACGTAAAATGTATCTCTGGGGGTCTCCCATTTCCCTTGATCATCTTAGAGATGTTTGTGGTGGTCCAGTACAGGAGTTGCACCCCTGTACCCTTGCTGCCCTGTCAGGCAGCCTCCCTAGAATGTCCCCTGTGCCCCCCTTGCACCTGTTCCCCTTGTACAGTTATCTTTATGCTGTGTATTGTATATAAACGTGTTATGCCTTTAAGAACGATTGACATGTAATTAACCTGTTTTCATGTGATTGCAACCCAGTGAGGTGTCAGTGACCTTTCGACCTAAGGGTGACCTATGGGACCCCCTCTAGAGTCTCCCCTATATAAGCCCTGGGTTGAGCCCCTGCTAGGTCTCTTGTGCTCTGAGTTTTTGCTGAGGAACAGTGAGGTCAAGTCCTAGGTGTGTGTCTGGAGTCCTGAGGAGGCCTAGAGTCAGTGCAGCAGACACGGATTCTCGAGTCCATTGCCCCACAGGTCAAGTCACAGCCTGGCAAGCTACAGAAGGGGTGAAGTCAGTCATAGTCTGTCATAGTCAAGTCAGTCCAAGTCATCCTGTCTCAAGTCATAAAGGCCTGCATCCAAATTGTCCAAGTCCACTATAAGTCCCAGCAAGCCCTGTGGTCTCTTAAGTCACTGGTCACCTCCGTGGACCTAGCCAAGCTGTATAGACTGTTACATCTGTCTGACTCGGTAAAGCTGCCGTTGTTCCGTAACTTGGCGTTGGAGTCACTATTTGCCCCTGTGCCTAGCCCAGGATCCAGCGGTATTCCTTCTGGTGGTGAAGAGGATAAATAATGCCACGGCATCAGGAACACAAGGGGTTAAAGGGGTACTCCCCTGGAAACCCTTCTTTTGTTTTTGTTTTTTTAAATCGATTGTTGCCAGAAAGTTAAACAGATTTGTAAGTCCAATCATACACAGTCTGATAGAGAGTAGCTCAGCACCACTAACTTGTATCCTGAAAATGGAAAACCCATAGACAACTGGTAAATCCCCTCGCAACTGCTGGAGGTACTTCGTTGGTGCTACCACGCTTGAAGAGATAGAATCTCATATATCCACAGAAGAGAAAGAAAGCAGAGCACTCACCAGCGTCCTCTCTTGAAAGCAGCTTTTATTTCAGTGTTCCGTTAACAACCATCAGGTCTCAGGTACACATCGGGGGGACACAGACAGGGGAGTGCGGCAGTAAGACGCGGGGGTATCCTCTAGGTTAGAGGATATCCACCATAGAGGATACCCCCGCGTCTCACTGCCGCACTCCCCTGTCTGTCCCCCCCCCCGATGTGTACCTGAGACCTGATGGTTGTTAACAGAAAACTGAAATAAAAGCTGCTTTCAAGAGAGGACGCTGGTGAGTGCTCTGCTTTCTTTCTCTTCTGTGGATTTGTAAGTTACTTCTATTTAAAAATCTTAATCCTTCCAGTACTTATCAGCTTCTATTTGCTCCACAGGAAGTTATTTTCATTTTAAATTTCCTTTCTGTCTGACCACAGTGCTCTCTGCTGACACCTCTGTTCATTTTAGGAACTGTCCAGAGTAGGAGAAAATCCCCATAGCAAACCTTTCCTGCTCAAGACAGTTCCAAAAATGGACAGAGAGGTCTGCAGAGAGCACTGTGATCAGACTGAAAAGGAAATTCAAAAAGAAAATAACTTCCTGTGGAGCAAATAGAAGCTGATAAGTACTAGAAGGATTAAGATTTTTAAATAGAAGTAATTTACACATCTGTTTAACTTTCTGGCACCAGTTGATTTAAAAAAATTTTTTTTCCAGTGGCGTACCCCTTTAAGAGCAACCGAAGTTAAAGGAAAACTGTCATATGTTTTCTCCCGCACTATCCACAGGTACCGTGCTTGATTTACTTCAGTGCTGCTCCGGACTAATGAAGCAGCGCTGAAGACCGCTTCCGGGTATAGTAGGAAATCCCGCACATGCGGCCGGGATGAGGAGGAGAGTGTAAGACATTATATGAATATTCATTAGCCGGGCGGTGCTGCGGGCCAGGCGGCGGTTACATCACAGTGCCAGATGAAGGCAGTAACCCCGGCCGTGCCAGTTAGCAGCTAATTTAAATATACAGATAAACTGCTATAACGGGCGAACGGCACAGCACATCCGGGCAAGGTAGGACTCAAAATGTTCAGCGTCTCCCACACTATCCATCGGTACCTGTGGATAGTGCGAGAGAAAACATATGACAGTTTTCCTTTAAGGCCCTACTCATTAATTAAGACCCTAACCTTATGCCCCCACTCAACACAGCCCCCAGACTTAGAAATCTACTCCCATTCAATTCCGACCCAAACTCAGATCCCCATGCAATACAGATCCCCATTCTAACACAAACAGGAGACAGACATCCTCCAATGTAATAAAGGTTCCAGACAGATGTAATACAGGTTCCAAATAGGTCTGTAAATATAATACAGGTGCTGGAAAGATCTCTAAATGTAATGCAGACTGGAGCCATACACTTTCATGTAATACAGACCCGAACAGACATCTCTATTTAATACAGGCCCCAGAAAGATCCAAACTACAAACCCCAGATGCATGCCTCCAATGTACAACACAGACCCCATACTCCAATGTGATAAAGAACCTTCAATGTTATACACAAACTCTAACATAATTCAGACCCTAGAGTGACCTCTCCAATATAGAACAGACCCCAGACAAAGACCCCAATGTAATACAGATCCGCCTATGTAATACAGACCCAAATGCAGACCCCCAATGTAATATAGACCCCAGAATCAGACTGTCAACTGTGCAGTTACTTCAGATGTCAGCACCACATTCACTGCTCAATAGTTGTTTAAGCTGCTGATGTCTGCTGTAACTGTAGTCCTATTTTTTTAATATGATGTCACTCTCTCAAGGTGCTGCCCTAGGCACTGGCCCTCCAATCTCTAGTGCCAAATACAACCCTGCCTCTCTGAATTGTCTTCTTTCATACATAGATCTTAAACATTTCTTAAAGGATGTCTTAGGACTTCAACTCATTTTAACATATATATTGTCAAGCTTTTAATAATACTGCATTGATAACTTACCACAAGGATGTCTTAGGACTTTTACTTCATCTATTGCTATGTATCCATGCTGATCAAATGCAATCACTTCAAAATAAACCTGTAAAATAAAAACAGGGGTAAGCATGTCAGTTTACACATAAGAATATTATAAAATAATGTTCTTTGATTACACGTGTAAACTAATGGAAAGCTCTAATGCATTGCACAATAAAAATAAATTTATTATACATATATATATATATATATATATCATGTTAGACAATGAAAGACAAAAACAAACATTAAATTACTAAGGTTATAGGAAGTATTTACAAAAATGTCCTTGTTGTCTATATGGATTTTATTGGTATGGTCTTATTCTAGGACTCTCAAAGGGTATAGTTCTGGGATATGAGACATGTCAAAAGTTTTGATTGGTCAAGATCTAGGTTTTAGACCCTGACCGATTGCTAAGTCTGTGCCTAGTACGCTCATCCCGGCTATGCCACATGACCAAGATCTCGGATTGTGTAAGTCTTTAGAACCGTGTGCACAGAAAGTGAGGAGAAGCAGCCCATTTTAGGCTGGGTTCACATATGTCCAGCATCCGGTATAGGTGAATTCAGCCTAGCTCTTGACACAACTGATGCCACAACTGATTACAAGCTGGAAGCCTGATATGTGAACCCAGCCTAAAATGGCCTTTAGCCACTGTCCTCTGCTGCAGGTTATCTCTCAGAAGAAAAATAGGATTGGGCAGCAGAAATCTTACTTCTGTGTGGGAGAGATGAAACTGCAGATGCCAATTGGGAGACAAAATGTAAACATTTACCTAATTATTTTGGCCAGCCTTACTTCTGAAAGATACAGTGGGGGCAAAAAAGTATTTAGTCAGCCACCAATTGTGCAAGTTCTCCCACTTGAAAAGATGAGAGAGGCCTGTAATTTTCCTCATAGGTAATGGTATACCTCAACTATGAGAGACATAATGAGAAAAAAAAAAATCCATAAAATCACATTGTCTGATTTTTAAAGAATTTATTTGCAAATTATGGTGGAAAATAAGTATTTGGACACCTACAAACAAGCAAGATTTCTGGCTCTCACAGACCTGTAACTTCTTCTTTAAGAGTCTCCTCTGTCCTCCACTCGTTACCTGTATTAATGGCACCTGTTTGAGCTTGTTATCAGTATAAAAGACACCTGTCCACAACATCAAACAGTCACACTCCAAACTCCACTATGGCCAAGACCAAAGAGCTGTCGAAGGACACCAGAAACACAATTGTAGACCTGCACCAGGCTGGGAAGACTGAATCTGCAATAGGTAAGCAGCTTGGTGTGAAGAAATTAACTGTGGGAGCAATTATTAGAAAATGGAAGACATACAAGATCACTGATAATCTCCCTCAATCTGGGGCTCCACGCAAGATCTCAGAGCCACACGGGGGGGACCAAGAGAACGACCTGCAGAGAGCTGGGACCAAACTAACAAAGGCTACCATCAGTAACACACTACGCCACCAGGGACTCAAATCATGCAGTGCCAGACGTGTGCCCCTGCTTAAGCCAGTGCATGTTTGGGCCCGTCTGAAGTTTGCCAGAGAGCATTTGGATGATCCAGAAGAGTATTGGGAGAATGTCATATGGTCAGATGAAACCAAAGTATAACTTTTTGGTATAAATACAACTTGTCGTGTTTGGAGGAGAAAGAATGCTGCGTCGCATCCAAAGAACACCATACCTACTGTGAAGCATGGGGGTGGAAACATAATGCTTTGGGGCTATTTTTCTGCTTAGGGACCAGGGACACTGATCCATGTAAAGGAAAGAATGAATAGGGCCATGTATCATGAGATTTTGAGTGAAAACCTCCTTCCATCAGCAAGGGCATTGAATATGAAACGTGGCTGGGTCTTCAGCATGACAATGATCCCAAACATACCGTCCGGGCAACGAAGGAGTGGCTTTGTAAGGAGCATTTCAAGGTCCCTGCGTGGCCTTGCCTGTCTCCTGATCTCAACTCTATAGAAAACCTTTGGAGGGAGTTGAAAGTTGCCCAGCGACGGCCCCAAAACATCACTGGTCTAGAGGAGATTTGCATGGAGGAATGGGCCAAAATACCAACAACAGTGTGTGAAAACCTTGTGAAGACTTACAGAAAATGTTTGACCTCTGTAATTGCCAAAAAAAGGGTATATACCAAAATACTGAGATGAGCTTTTGTTATTGACCAAATACTTATTGTCACGATGCCGGCTGGCAGGAGGTGGATCCTCTGTGCCAGAGAGGGATTGGCGTGGACCGTGCTAGTGGACCGGTTCTAAGTCACTACTGGTTTTCACCAGAGCCCGCCGCAAAGCGGGATGGTCTTGCTGCGGCGGTAGTGACCAGGTCGTATCCACTAGCAACGGCTCAACCTCTCTGACTGCTGAAGATAGGCGCGGTACAAGGGAGTAGACAGAAGCAAGGTCGGACGTAGCAGAAGGTCGGGGCAGGCAGCAAGGATCGTAGTCAGGGGCAACGGCAGGAGGTCTGGAACACAGGCTAGGAACACACAAGGAAACGCTTTCACTGGCACAATGGCAACAAGATCCGGCGAGGGAGTGCAGGGGAAGTGAGGTATAAATAGGGAGCGCACAGGTGAACACACTAATTAGAACCACTGCGCCAATCAGCGGCGCAGTGGCCCTTTAAATCGCAGAGACCCGGCGCGCGCGCGCCCTAGGGAGCGGGGCCGCGCGCGCCGGGACAGGACCGACGGAGAGCGAGTCAGGTACGGGAGCCGGGGTGCGCATCGCGAGCGGGCGCCACCCGCATCGCGAATCGCATCCCGGCTGGAGGCGGTATCGCAGCGCACCGGGTCAGTGGATCTGACCGGAGCGCTGCAGTAGCGAGAGTGTAGCGAGCGCTCCGGGGAGGAGCGGGGACCCGGAGCGCTCGGCGTAACAGTACCCCCCCCCCTTGGGTCTCCCCCTCTTCTTAGAGCCTGAGAACCTGAGGAGCAGACTTTTGTCTAGGATATTGTCCTCAGGTTCCCAGGATCTCTCTTCAGGACCACAACCCTCCCAATCGACCAAAAAAAAAGTTTTCCCTCTGACCTTCTTGGAGGCCAGTATCTCCTTTACGGAGAAGATGTCCGAGGAGCCGGAAACAGGAGTGGGAGAAACAAGTTTGGGAGAGAAACGGTTGATGATGAGTGGTTTAAGAAGAGAAACGTGAAAGGCATTAGGAATACGAAGAGAAGGAGGAAGAAGAAGTTTGTAAGAGACAGGATTAATCTGGCACAAAATTTTAAAAGGACCAAGATAGCGTGGTCCCAATTTGTAGCTAGGGACACGGAAGCGGACATATTTAGCGGAGAGCCATACCTTGTCTCCAGGAGAAAAAATGGGGGGAGCTCTTCTTTTCTTATCAGCAAACTTCTTCATGCGTGATGAAGCCTGTAAGAGAGAATTTTGGGTCTCTTTCCATATGGTGGAAAGATCACGAGATATTTCATCCACAGCGGGCAAACCAGAGGGCAAGGGAGTAGGGAGGGGGGGAAGAGGGTGACGGCCGTACACCACGAAAAATGGGGATTTGGAGGAAGATTCAGAGACTCTGAAGTTATATGAGAATTCGGCCCATGGTAGAAGATCTGCCCAGTCATCCTGGCGGGAGGAACCAAAATGCCGTAAATAATCACCCAGGACCTGGTTAATTCTTTCTACTTGCCCATTGGATTGAGGATGATATGCAGAAGAAAAGTTTAATTTAATCTTGAGTTGTTTACAGAGAGCCCTCCAGAATTTTGACACGAATTGGACGCCTCTATCCGAGACGATCTGCGTGGGCAACCCGTGAAGACGAAAAATGTGTACAAAAAATTGTTTTGCCAACTGAGGCGCTGAAGGAAGACCAGGAAGAGGGATGAAATGTGCCATCTTGGAGAATCGATCAACGACCACCCAAACAACAGTGTTGCCACGGGATGGGGGTAAGTCTGTAATAAAGTCCATACCAATCAGAGACCAAGGCTGTTCGGGGACAGGCAGAGGATGAAGAAGACCAGCGGGCTTCTGGCGAGGAGTCTTATCCCGGGCACAGACAGTGCAGGCTCGCACAAAATCCACAACATCCGTCTCCAGAGTCGGCCACCAATAGAAACGAGAGATGAGTTGCACGGATTTCTTGATGCCCGCATGACCTGCGAGATGGGAGGAGTGACCCCATTTGAGGATTCCGAGGCGTTGGCGTGGAGAGACGAAGGTCTTCCCTGGAGGAGTTTGCCTGATGGAGGCTGGAGAAGTGGAGATCAGGCAGTCAGGAGGAATGATGTGTTGCGGAGAGAGCTCTACTTCCGAGGCATCCGAGGAACGAGAGAGAGCATCGGCCCTAATGTTCTTATCGGCAGGCCGAAAGTGAATTTCAAAATTAAATCGGGCAAAGAACAGAGACCACCTGGCCTGGCGAGGATTCAGCCGTTGGGCAGACTGGAGATAGGAGAGGTTCTTGTGATCGGTGTAAATAATAACTGGAAATCTTGATCCCTCCAGCAGATGCCTCCATTCCTCAAGTGCTAATTTAATGGCTAGAAGCTCTCGATCCCCGATGGAGTAGTTCCTCTCCGCCGGAGAGAAGGTCCTAGAAAAAAAACCACAAGTAACAGCATGCCCGGAAGAATTTTTTTGTAGAAGGACCGCTCCAGCTCCTACTGAGGAGGCATCAACCTCCAATAGGAAGGGTTTAGATGGGTCAGGTCTGGAGAGCACGGGAGCCGAAGAAAAGGCAGACTTGAGCTGTTTAAAGGCGTCTTCCGCTTGAGGAGGCCATGACTTAGGATTGGCATTCTTTTTGGTTAAAGCCACGATAGGAGCCACAATGGTGGAAAAACGTGGAATAAATTGTCTGTAATAATTGGCGAACCCCAAAAAACGTTGGATAGCACGGAGTCCGGAGGGGCGTGGCCAATCTAAGACGGCAGAGAGTTTGTCTGGATCCATTTGTAGTCCCTGGCCAGAGACCAAGTATCCTAGGAAAGGAAGAGATTGACATTCAAACAGACATTTCTCCATTTTGGCATAAAGTTGATTGTCACGAAGTCTCTGAAGAACCATGCGGACATGCTGGCGGTGTTCTTCTAGGTTGGCAGAAAAAATCAGGATATCGTCCAGATATACAACAACACAGGAATATAAGAGATCACAAAAAATTTCATTAACAAAGTCTTGGAAGACGGCAGGGGCGTTGCACAGGCCAAAGGGCATGACCAGATACTCAAAGTGTCCATCTCTAGTGTTAAATGCCGTTTTCCATTCATCCCCCTCTCTGATGCGGATGAGATTATAAGCACCTCTTAAGTCCAGTTTGGTAAAGATGTGGGCACCTTGGAGGCGATCAAAGAGTTCAGAGATGAGAGGTAGGGGGTAGCGGTTCTTTACCGTGATTTTATTAAGACCGCGGTAGTCAATGCAAGGACGTAGGGAGCCATCTTTTTTGGACACAAAGAAAAATCCGGCTCCGGCAGGAGAGGAGGATTTGCGGATAAAGCCCTTTTTTAAATTTTCCTGGATGTACTCAGACATAGCAAGAGTCTCTGGGGCAGAGAGAGGATAAATTCTGCCCCGGGGTGGAGTAGTGCCCGGGAGGAGGTCAATAGGACAGTCATAAGGCCTGTGAGGAGGTAGAGTCTCAGCTTGTTTTTTGCAAAAAACATCCGCAAAGTCCATATAGGCCTTAGGGAGACCGGTTACAGGGGGAACCACAGGGTCACGGCAAGGAGTACTGGGAACCGGTTTAAGGCAGTCCTTGAAACAAGAGGGACCCCAACTCTTGATCTCCCCAGTGGACCAATCCAGGGTTGGGGAATGGTGTTGAAGCCAGGGTAGTCCAAGGAGAATTTCGGAAGTGCAATTGGGGAGGACCAAAAACTCAATTTTCTCGTGATGAGGTCCGATGCACATTAGGAGGGGCTCCGTGCGGAAACGTATGGTACAGTCCAATCTTTCATTGTTAACACAATTGATGTAGAGGGGTCTGGCGAGACTGGTCACCGGGATGTTGAACCTGTTGATGAGAGAGGCCAAAATAAAATTTCCTGCAGATCCGGAATCCAAGAAGGCCATAGTAGAGAAGGAGAAGGTAGAGGCAGATATCCGCACAGGCACAGTAAGACGTGGAGAAGCAGAGTTGACATCAAGGACTGTCTCACCTTTGTGCGGAGTCAGCGTACGTCTTTCCAGGCGGGGAGGACGGATAGGACAATCCTTCAGGAAGTGTTCGGTACCGGCACAGTACAGGCAGAGATTCTCCATGCGGCGTCGTGTCCTCTCTTGAGGTGTCAGGCGAGACCGGTCGACCTGCATAGCCTCCACGGCGGGAGGCACAGGAACGGATTGCAGGGGACCAGAGGAGAGAGGAGCCGGGGAGAAAAAACGCCTCGTGCGAACAAAGTCCATATCCTGGCGGAGCTCCTGACGCCTTTCGGAAAAACGCATGTCAATGCGAGTGGCTAGATGAATGAGTTCATGTAGGTTAGCAGGGATTTCTCGTGCGGCCAGAACATCTTTAATGTTGCTGGATAGGCCTTTTTTAAAGGTCGCGCAGAGGGCCTCATTATTCCAGGATAGTTCTGAAGCAAGAGTACGGAATTGTACGGCGTACTCGCCAACGGAAGAATTACCCTGGACCAGGTTCAACAGGGCAGTCTCAGCAGAAGAGGCTCGGGCAGGTTCCTCAAAGACACTTCGAATTTCCGAGAAGAAGGAGTGTACAGAGGCAGTGACGGGGTCATTGCGGTCCCAGAGCGGTGTGGCCCATGACAGAGCTTTTCCAGACAGAAGGCTGACTACGAAAGCCACCTTAGACCTTTCAGTAGGCAACTGGTCCGACATCATCTCCAAGTGCAGGGAACATTGAGAAAGAAAGCCACGGCAAAATTTAGAGTCCCCATCAAATTTATCCGGCAAGGATAGTCGTAGGCCAGAAGCGGCCACTCGCTGCGGAGGAGGTGCAGGAGCTGGCGGAGGAGATGATTGCTGAAGCTGTGGTAGTAGCTGCTGTAGAATCACGGTCAGTTGAGACAGCTGGTGGCCTTGTTGCGCTATCTGTTGTGACTGCTGGGCGACCACCGTGGTGAGGTCGGCGACAACTGGCAGAGGAACTTCAGCGGGATCCATGGCCGGATCTACTGTCACGATGCCGGCTGGCAGGAGGTGGATCCTCTGTGCCAGAGAGGGATTGGCGTGGACCGTGCTAGTGGACCGGTTCTAAGTCACTACTGGTTTTCACCAGAGCCCGCCGCAAAGCGGGATGGTCTTGCTGCGGCGGTAGTGACCAGGTCGTATCCACTAGCAACGGCTCAACCTCTCTGACTGCTGAAGATAGGCGCGGTACAAGGGAGTAGACAGAAGCAAGGTCGGACGTAGCAGAAGGTCGGGGCAGGCAGCAAGGATCGTAGTCAGGGGCAACGGCAGGAGGTCTGGAACACAGGCTAGGAACACACAAGGAAACGCTTTCACTGGCACAATGGCAACAAGATCCGGCGAGGGAGTGCAGGGGAAGTGAGGTATAAATAGGGAGTGCACAGGTGAACACACTAATTAGAACCACTGCGCCAATCAGCGGCGCAGTGGCCCTTTAAATCGCAGAGACCCGGCGCGCGTGCGCCCTAGGGAGCGGGGCCGCGCGCGCCGGGACAGGACCGACGGAGAGCGAGTCAGGTACGGGAGCCGGGGTGCGCATCGCGAGCGGGCGCCACCCGCATCGCGAATCGCATCCCGGCTGGAGGCGGTATCGCAGCGCACCGGGTCAGTGGATCTGACCGGAGCGCTGCAGTAGCGAGAGTGTAGCGAGCGCTCCGGGGAGGAGCGGGGACCCGGAGCGCTCGGCGTAACACTTATTTTCCACCATAATTTTCAAATAAATTCTTTAAAAATCAGGCAATGCGATTTTATGGATTTTTTTTCTCATTATGTCTTTCATAGTTGAGGTATACCTATGATGAAAATTACAGGCCTTTCTTATCTTTTTAAGTGGGAGAACTCCATATGAACAAATCCATATGTTAAACACCCACAGTCTTGCAGAAGTCTAAAGTTTGGACAGTGTGAAATTTTTACATATATCCTGCCAATTGAGCCATCACTGAATGTACATTTTAAGTTAGTAAGATTTTTTTTAGTCATTGACACAAATACCTTAATTTACTATTGGATTTCAGTGTAAATTTAGTATGAAAAATCTGGGGAAATGCATGTACCAAACATGTGCAAAAAATGGGTAAATGGGGGGGGGGGGGGAGGGAGGATTATGGGGATCGGATGTTTGGGTTCATAGATGACGCGCTGTCGGGACTTAGGCAGCGCAGTAGAGTGGGCAGAGACTTCGTGGAGGGAAGGGAAGAAGCGGGGCATTTAGGGGCATGTGCAGAAAAGGGCTGGAGCTCAAGCCCTGTTAGAACCCTAAGTGTGCACGTCCCTGCGCAGCGGGACTCAGAGCGTACAGGCGCGTTCTGAGGTGCTAAGTCCCTGGCGCCCAGGTCGTACCTGTAAGCCTTGTGTAATTTAGGCCACGTCCCCGAAATTTTCGGCACCAAAATGCATCAGCCGAAAAAGCCTAAAGGGACATTTTCGGCCGATAATTTTCGGTGGCCAAAATTTCGGTGCATCCCTAACAAAAACTCCATACAAATACTGTAGTGCTTCTGAAGCATATACTGACATGCTGAGGATTTACAGTCCAAATTACAGGTCCACTTATGAGAGGATTTTGGACAGATTTTTGGCGTAGCAATGGGATGAGATTTCTAAAAAGTGCAGCCACTTTGTTACTACTATACTACACTAAGGATTACCGGTGAACGTGCACTTATCACATTTTTCTGGTTAGCCAATAACAGTGTCTCTCCTACAATGCTTTGACACATACACACACACACAAAAATAACATTACATATAGTTATAGACTTACAAGACTTGTAGACATTATAGATATATAAAACCTAATCTAAACACCATGTAACTATAACAATCCTCTACAACATGTGTTCCCCTAGCAGCACTAGCTCAGTTAGAAGGGACTGCCCTGGTTAACTATCAAAGCATTGACACCAATCAGCTGTCACAACAGGGGCCTTCCGATCGACTCTGTGACTGTCTAATGGAGGGAAAGCTAGCAGACTAGATAATACTGCTTTCTGCTCTGTTTGTCTTTAAAACAAAAAAAAAAAGCAAAACAACTCCCTGTGTTTGCCAAGTATCTACTAATGAAAGCTCAGAAAGAACTGAATAGTGTCTGGGGACTTCACTGTAAGGAGAAGCTGTTTGTACAGATGCATTAATGCCATCAATGTACTGTTGTGCACAAAATTAAAACCTCCCAGTGCTCAAGGCCTCTTGCTTATTCAGTTAGTTTATCAATATCTGGAATATTTAATGCTCCATCTGCTTGTTACAGAACAAGTCATTTGTGCAGATATGAATGTCCCTGCTGTCTAAAGGAACTCAGTGGCATGGGGTGTAGCCGGGATGTGATCTCCTATCATAGATTATATTGCAGGACTACAGTAGCCTCAGGTTCTAATGTTCTCATGACTCTAACAAGGACACGCAAAGTACTGTTTCAGCATGGTTGTTCTCACTGAAGTTGATAAAGACTACATACAGCAATAATACTGCCAACATCAGGGTAATAAAATGCTCTGTGATATTAGGGGTTTTCTTATGGGTTATAAAAAATTCACTGCAAGCTAGGAATAGAGATGAGCGAACTTACAGTAATTTGATTTGTCAGAAACTTCTCGGCTCGGCGGTTGCTGACTTTATCCTGCATAAATTATTTCAGCATTCAGGTGCTCCGGTGGGCTGGAGACTCTCTCCTAGGACTGTATCCACTGTTTCCAGCCCACTGGAGCACCTGAAAGCTGAACTAATTTATGCAGGCTAAAGTCAGCAACTGCCGAGCCGAGAAGTTTGTGACGAATCGAATCACTGTAACTTCACTCATCTCTAGCTAGGACAGGCAGAGTTTAACATTTTTTTTTTCCAACAATGAACTCAGGTTTCCCTGAGGTGTGGTGATGGTGTCTCATATGTTGTACATGTGACACAGCAACCAATATAAGGCCTCAGCGTTCCGTTCCCGAATGTACTGCCTGTTACTGCTGAGACCAGAGACAAGCTGCAGTATCATGTGCGTGTTTTACTGCATGGGACATCTACACAGCACTTTCAGCAGGGAACATTGGTGAGTTTGAGGGTAACTTTTTTTTTTTTGTTAAAGGGATATTGCAGTGTTTGCTTAAAAAAAGAAACATGTTGCTGGGGCATTGGTGTGGTGGAAAAAGAAAGTTCCCATTCACCTCTGTCGGGTACCCCAATGGCTCTTCTTCTAGCTTCCTAGACGAGTGCTCAGCCTATCAATGGCCTAGATGGGACACTGCTGGGGACAGTGATTGTCGGACATCATTGGGAACTAAGAGGGACCATAGCTAGGTAATCCAATAGAAGAAGAAATGGAGGCACTCGTGGGAGGTCATAATTAAGTGCAGATGTGTTTGAAACAGCCTGCCGGCCATACAGTGTATATATGACCTCACTGTACAATAAAAGAAATTGTTTGCTTTCTACATGATTGCCTCCATATCTTCCTTCTACTATTGGATTACTTAATCTACTGTTCAAGGTTTGAGAACCGTGAGTGGAGTATTGAGCAGGGATCTGCAGGTGCGTTGGCTGCTGTGCACACTACTTCCCAATCTCTACACGGCAGTTTCAACTGTTAGATTTTTTTAATCAAATACTGCAATACCCCTTTAACTGTTGGAAATGCCCTTCAAGACTAGAGCTATACTTTTGTTAATACTTACTACAAAAAATGTTGGGATTCTAGCAATATGCCACCACTTTACAAGATGGAAATAATCTGTGCATGAAATAAAGTTCTGAAATGTTGGTATTTAACTTATTGTGCATTCAATTGTTTTACTATTTGTTTGGTAGTTGTCTATGTAAGGCATGCAGGGTGGTTATTCCAAAAAGTGAAAATGGAGCTGAAAACTGATAGAATAACAAATGTTATATTTATTTCACACTGCCATCTCCTCTCTTCCTCTTCCCTATCCTGAAGTGTAAAATGTATCCTAGGGATAGGCCAGTCATATTCTTATCTAAAAAAAAAAAAATCCCTTAGGTGGAAAGAATAGATATGTTATCAGGAATTAGCAGCTGCATAGCAATAAGGGTCACACGCTGCAATCACAAAAGAACCATAAGCTAGATTTGGCGGGCAAACTGACCCCTGAGCAATAAAATGTAGAAAAGCATTTAGAAAAGGTCAAGAGTACAACAAATGTAATACTGTATTATGTTTATTTCCTGTAAAAAACGTTGAGGAAGAACTATGCTTCCCCAAAACCTTTGTTTAGGGTATGTTGTTGGTCCTAGGATTCAGTGCATATGGTTGTCCAGTCATTAAAGGCTTATTCTGGGCATACTACAATTATATTGGATCACCTTGGTGCGTATTGGTGGATTCATGCTGCTTTAAAATTAAAAAAGAAAACATACTTACCTGCCCTATTCTTTAGCAGCTGCCAGTTAGACACCACCAGGTCTCTGCTCATTGCTTCCTGTAAGATGTTTTTCCTGCAGGGAAAATGCCTGCTCAGTTAGTGGTTGAGGTTGTCACCACTGCAGCAAGTGATTGGTTGAGCAGGTGCTTTCTGCAGGAAAAACATATCAAAGAAAACAAAGAGAATTTCTCACAGAAAGGCAGCTGAGAAAGGTTGGGGTAGGAGAGTAGTATTAGCTTTATTTTTATTTTGAAAGCACACATGTCTATTATAAAACAATTTGTATGTCAGGGACTGTCCAGGGCAGGAGCAAATACCCATGGCAAACATATGCTGCTCTGGACAGTTCCTAAAATGGACAGAGGCATCAGCACAGAGCACTGTGGTTGTGAAAGAAAAGAAATCCAAAAAGAAAAGAAATTCCTTTGTAGTATACAGCCGCTAATAAGAACTGGAAGGATTAAGAATTTTTAATAGAAGTAAGTTACAATTATATGTAACTTTCTGGCACCAGTTGATTAAAAAAAAAAAAGAAAGTTTTCCACCGGAGTACCCCTTTAAAGGAGAAGCTTCGTGGTGAGAAACGAATACCCTATCTGCAAGACAGTGCATACGTTTTAGATCGCGGAGGGTCCTACCACTGCCCCCCCCCCAATCAATCTCCTGTATGAAGCACCAGCTCTCTCGCAGAGCGGCGCGTCATGACTCCCGCCTGAAGCGGGGGCCACCACGCCCCCTCCATATAGCTCTATGGGAGAGCCATTCGGCTATCTTCGGCTCTCCCATAGAGCTATAGGAAGGGCGGGGGTCTTTCACCAAGAGACTTCTTCTTTAACCCCTTAAGGACTCAGGGTTTTTCCGTTTTTGCACTTTCGTTTTTTCCTCCTTACCTTTTAAAAATCATAACCCTTTCAATTTTCCACCTAAAAATCCATATTATGGCTTATTTTTTGCGTCGCCAATTCTACTTTGCAGTGACATTAGTCATTTTACCCAAAAATGCACAGCGAAACGGAAAAAAAAATCATTGTGTGACAAAATCGAAAAAAAAATGCCATTTTGTAATTTTGGGGGCTTCCGTTTCTACGCAGTGCATATTTCGGTAAAAATTACACCTTATCATTATTCTGTAGGTCCATACGGTTAAAATGATACCCTACTTATATAGGTTTGATTTTGTCGCACTTCTGGAAAAAATCATAACTACATGCAGGAAAATTTATACGTTTAAAAATGTCATCTTCTGACCCCTATAACTTTTTTATTTTACCACGTACAGGGCGGTTTGAGGACTCATTTTTTGCGCCGTGATCTGAAGTTTTTATCGGTATGATTTTTGTTTTGATCAGACTTTTTGATCACTTTTTATTCATTTTTTTAATGGTATAAAAAGTGACCAAAATACGCTTTTTTGGACTTTTTTGCGCGTACGCCATTGACCGTGCGGTTTAATTAATGATATATTTTTATAGTTCGGACATTTACGCACGCGGCGATACCACATATGTTTATTTTTTTTTTTTACACTGTTTTCTTTTTTTTATGGGAAAAGGGGGGTGATTCAAACTTTTATTAGGGAAGGGGTTAAATGACCTTTATTAACACTTTTTTTTTACTTTTTTTTTGCAGTGTTATAGGTCCCATAGGGACCTATAACACTGCACACACTGATCTCCTATGCTGATCACTGGCGTGTATTAACACGCCTGTGATCAGCATTATCGGTGCTTGACTGCTCCTGCCTGGATCTCAGGCACGGAGCAGTCATTCGTCGATCGGACACCGAGGAGGCAGGTAAGGGCCCTCCCGATGTCCGATCAGTTGTTCGGGACGCCGCGATTTCACTGCGGCGGACCCGAACAGCCCGACTGAGCAGCCGGGTCACTTTCAGTTTCACTTTAGAAGCGGCGGTCAGCTTTGACCGCCGCTTCTAAAGGGTTAATACCGCACATCGCCGTGATTGGCGATGTGTGGTATTAGCCGCGGGTCCCGGCCGTTGATGAGCGCCGGGACCGACGCGATATGATGCAGGATCGCGGCGCGATCCTGCTTCATATCGCGGGAGCCGGCGCAGGACGTAAATATACGTCCTGTGTCGTTAAGGGGTTAAAGACCCAGGGATTTTTCATTTCCGCGTTTTCTCCTCCTTGTCTTCTAATAGCCATAACACTTTCAGTTTTCCCCCTACAGACCCATGTGAGGGCTTGTTATTATGCCACCAATTGTACTTTGTAATGACATCACTCATTTTACACAAAATCTATGGTGAAACAAAAAAGCCCATCATTGTGCAACTTTTGGGAACTTCCATTTCTACGCAGTGCTTTTTTCTGTAAAAATTACATGTTATCTTTAATCTGTAGGTTCAAACGATTAAAAAGATACCCAATTTATAAAGGTTTTGCTTTATTCTACCTACTACTTTAAAAAAAATTATAACTTTTTGTACCAATATTATTATGATAAAAAATCAAAATGCCCTTTTTTGACCACTATGAAGGAGATTTATCAAGCTCCGTAGTAGATTATTTTTGCATACTTTTTTTTTGCTTATTCCAAAGCACATTTCTGAAATATGCTCACGTAGTAATTTTTTTTTTTTTTTACTTTGCAGAGGTCATGTATTTATAAAATGCGATAGTCGCTATTTATGAAGAAAAAAAGTTGCATCTCCATTTAAAAGTCGCATATGCATTCTAGGTCCAACCTGGCTTACAGAAAGTGCATACATCTGCAGAATAGGACATTAACACCCACTTTAACAACTGTTCTTGTCCTGCATCATGAAACAAAGCTACTACATTAATGTCAATTAAAAAATTTTTTATTATAACTAATAACTCTATTAATTTTAAGGTTAAAAATACACACTGCACACCTTGTCAATTTTAGGACACGTACATGCTGGCATACCCACAAAATTTTTTAATTAATGTTGAGTTAAAATAGAATAAGGCACAAAGGGGCGTGGCTTGGCACGCATGCGATGAGTCGCACAGGCTGAGTGCTCCTGCCTAGACCGCACCATTACTGGCTTTTATTGCATGCTATGGGAGGAAGATCAAAAAGGAAAAGCCATGAACAGCACTCTCAAGCACCCAGACTGGACCGGGCTCGATCCTCTCCTTTATGTCGCAGCGGGAACCCTCAGACTCCACAATGCAGCCTTCGGCCTTTCAGACGCCTATACATATTACTGCCGCGCAAGTACGAGAGGGGGGAACTTCCGGCGGCCGTGGGGATGCAGCACCTACCTCCGGGACACAGCGCCAAGCCAAATCAGCTCTGCTCCCACCACAGCATCCTCACCCGGAGCCGGCAGCTGAGACCTATCTGCCACCGCCGCCACTAACTGCGCTCCCCCAGCGTGAAGACAGGAAGTCCCCGCGTGACATGCAGTGCCATGATGCGCACGGAGGCGCGGCCTCCTCACAGCCTCCCGGCACGGCCCTGTGAGTGGAGGCCCTCCGCACCTGTCTACGACCGCTCCAAAGGTGAGCTTTCTTCTCTGCTGGGCCACACCGGCCAAGCGCAGGCAGCATCCGCTCCCACCTCCCTACTGTCGGTGACCGCTCACACTAGCACCCCCCTGTTACAGACACCTCCAGAGGAGGCTATTAGCCTGGTACCTGATGCTGGGCAGGGACTGGCCCTCACGGTCCCCTCTTCCCACCGTGCCGCCATAATGCCGTGTAATGGCCCTGGGACACTAACCCTGACCTCCTTTGCTCCCTCAGCCTCTTTAAACAGCCCCACCATGATGACGGCCATAGCCCACGCTCCTGTGGGTTCACCTGCACATGTGTCCCCCTGCCAACAACCTGTTATGGGCCCCCCTGCCATTAATGCTCTTTCTTGGGCTGATGATATGGACTCACCTGTTTCCCATTCAGACAGTGACCCCCACGATTCGTCTGCGGAGAGCGACCCACCTGACTATTGGGGTGCTAGTCCCCCTGCTAAAAAAAACTCTCTTCCGGACGCCTATAAAAGCTAAACCTGGTCCGCCATCAAAAATGGACCACTCCTCTTCAGATGACACTGACTGAAAACAGAGTTGGAAGACACAGACCCCGCATCTCTGATCACCCTGGGGCCCGGAGCGCTGCCCTACCTATCACCTCGTTGCCATCCCCTGAAATGGCTACGAATACCCTGAAAAACTATCCTGAGCTCCAGGCCTTGCTAGCTCTATTGCCAACAAAAGCTGACATACAAACTATGGAGGCCGACCTTCGCCAAGCCTGGCAGCAAGACCTCCAGCTTATTAGAAGCGATGTTCAATTACTGAAGGAAAAGATACACGCTTTGGAGGACTTCTGTACAAACATCTCAAATCTAATACAGAGCCTTCAGGAATCCACACGTAACCTCTCATTACATCAGGCAGCTGAGATTGCTCATTTAGACGATCTTGACAACAGAAACAGAAGGAATAATGTGAGGATTAAAGGACTTCCTGAATCGGTAGCTCCCCCAGATATTCCCCTTGCACTACAAAAGATATTCAATGAAATACTTCAGAAACCTCCGGACTCCTCCATTGAATTGGACAGAGCCCATAGGGCACTCAGAGCCAAGAATCCACACCCCTCAAATCCCAGAGACATCATCTGCAGAATACACTGTTTTACTCTGAAAGACGAAATTATGAGAAAAGCAAGGAACCTGAAATCTCTCTCTTATAATGGACACTCCCCTATACAGCTTTTCCCTGATCTATCCCTACGCACTCTCCAACTGAGGGCGGCTCTCCGGCCATTGCTCCAGCTCTTACAAAATGCGAAAATAGTCTATAGATGGGGATTTTCTTTCGCTTTGATTGCCAGACATGGTACTACTTCGGCGGAGCTCCGCTCCCCAGCAGACCTGCCGAACTTCCTCACCGCCTTTAGGCTGCCACCTGTATCGTTACCCGACTGGAATAGACTTGATCAGATCTCCTCTGCGCCACCACTGCTTAGGGCGCCCCAGCTGCGTCCACCGCAGGCCAGACAGGAAGGATCCCTCCACGCGTCCCGCACTCCTCCGCCACGCCGCAAGTCCTGAAGGATGTTGAGACTGTCCTGTTGTGGCTACCACGAAGAAATTTTGATGGACTCCACTCTTGCGAAGTCTGGTGAACCTCACCCATGGCGGATGTTCCTCTCACACATACCTGATTGCAATTTATATATGTTTGCTTGTTTTGCCGTTGTATACCTTACCTCTACAAGATGACGGGGTCTGCCCCTGCTGAGATTCACATCACTCTGCTGGACCTGGACACTGCCCCTTTAGCAGCCTAGATCCAGTAGATGATGCTCTGTGTGGCTATCAGGTTATTAAGATCTGTTCCGACATGTTCATATTGAGTTCTGGTTTAGTACACCTCCTACTCCCATGCAACGACTATCATAAGAGGCAGTCATCTGACGCGCCTCGCTAGACGCCATATAGCCCACTATTGCCCACTTATGGAGCTTGCTCCAGACAGTGGGTCTTACATTTTCCAATATCGGCGGTCAAGGCTGTGGCCGTTACTTCTCCATACTCAGTACTACACTTCCTATGCTCCTTCCACGCACCCCCATTAGCTACATGATTAGGCTGGACCTGATCTATTTCCTGGCCCATATGGCCACTCTTATAGCCCCTGAGTGCACACTCTCTTGTGGACACCTTTCCCCTTTCCTCGCCCCGGCCTCCCTAACTACTTTTCTCCTCTCTCCCCCCTACAGGACTCGTGCTACTCTGTGCTGCTTGACTGGTGGACCGGACGACCTTGGACTCTCTGGTACCCATGGTGAGTGGACTATTTGAACCCTGTCTGACCATGACATATGACGTTAAGTTAGTTTCCCTCAATGTCCAGGGTTTTAACACTCCGGAGAAGAGGGCCCAGACACTTTACTCCTTCCACAGGCAGAAGGTACATATACTCTTTTTGCAGGAGACCCATTTCAAGGAGGGACATGTTCCAAAACTGCCCACTCAATACTACAATAATTGGACACACAGCACTAACCCTACCTCTCGTTCCAAAGGTACGTCGATAGCCTTTCACAGATCACTACCAGTTTCTGTCTCTTACTCTAAACTAGATCTCCTCTCCCGCTATGTGATATACAGGGCCGTAAGATTACACTTGCAAATATCTATGCACCTAACCAAAACCAAATACCAATTTTCCCTATGGTGGATACCTCTACTGGTTCCTCTGTCATCTCCCACTTGTAGCTTAGGGCCCTGAGGAGGAAGCTCCACACACTACAACTCTGTGATATCTGGCGAACTCTTCACCCCCAAGACAGAGATTACTCCTTTTTCTCAGATGCACGTCAAACATATAGCCGTCTGGATTACTTTTTCTGTCCTCACCACCTCCTTGATTCTGTCACCCATTCATCGATTGGTACGATTGTCCTTTCAGATCACGCTCCAATGTTTTGTGCTGTTTTGCTGCCGGACTTGACCGAGGCCCCGCGCTACATGGCGCCTCAATGAGTCTCTGCTCTCGGACGCTCTGTGCCTCCAGGAGCTCAAAGATTCTGTTCAAAACTTTCTTACTGATCATAACTCCGACGTGTCCTCCCAGATGATTAAATGGGAGACGCTGAAATGTGTCCTCAGGGAGGTCTTGATGAAGCATGGGGCCCGGGTGAAGAAGGAGGCGTCAGCAAAATACTCCACTCTCCAGTCCCAGTTACAGACCTTAGAGGCGCTTCATAAACGCACACAACAAGACATGGTCTACAGGGACTTGGTTAAAGTCCGCATGGACCTCTTGGCGCTCATGAATGCCAGACACAAACACTACAAACAATTAACAGGAAAGCTTTTCTATGAATGGGGGAACAAATCGGGAAGGTTGCTTGTCAGGGCACTGAAGGAGAGGAAATCCTCCCTCTTCATTCCATCCATGCAATCCCCAGGGGGCTCCATAACCTATCTCACCACTGAAATTCTGCACTCTTTTAGGGACTACTATCAGTCGCTTTATAATCTTCCTGCTCCGCATCACCCGACCACTCCTACACCTGCAAGGCTGATGCTCTCCCAGTACATTACAAAAACAGCTCTCCCCACATTGCCGGCTGAAGCTGTGCAAGCCCTTGAGGAACCCTTCACACAAGCAGAGCTACTTGACACCATTATGTCCCAACCCGCAGGCAAGAGCCCTGGCCCCGACGGCTACACCTCGAAATTCTACAAAGTGTTAAAGGATGAGCTCACCACACCTATGCTAGAGGCCCTTAACTCAATATCAGCTTTCACGCCCCCACCACCCTCCTTCAAACGTGCGTTTATCACCGTAATTCCCAAGGAAGGAAAAGATCCCATGCATTGTGCGAGCTACCGCCCGATATCCCTCCTTAACACTGATACCAAACTATATGCAAAGATGCTTGCCAATAGGTTGGCCCCATATATGAGGCTCCCTGTCCACCCGGATCAAGTGGTATTGGTCCGAGGCCGTGAGGCTCGGGACAATACTTTTCGTACATTCTCCGTTGTCCATCTTGCCCGTAAAAAGGAGGTTCCCATGCTCCTCCTCTCTTTGGACACGGAGAAAGCATTTGACCGAGTGGACTGGGAGTTTATGAGAGCCACCCTTACACAAATTGGTCTGGGTTCCTCAATGCTTTCCCGCATCGGAGCGCTTTACTCATGCCCCCAGGCCCAAATTAGGCTTAATGGTCGGTTGTCGGCACCGTTTGACATTTCCAATGGCACGCGGCAGGGGTGTCCATTCTCTCCATTGCTCTACATCCTCTGCATGGAGCACCTCCTAGTGGACATCCGACAGAATTCAGATGTGAAGGGACTCCCATGCCCACACGCCATGACAAGTGTGCAGCGTTTGCCGATGACTTACTACTGTACCTATCCTCCCCTGTCATCTCTCTCCCATCCTTGTTGTCCACGATTACTCGATTCTCCTCATTCAGCAACTATAAACTAAACAAGTCCAAATGTGAAGCTCTTAATATCTCTCTCCCACCACACGTAGTGCGCCTTCTCCAAACTCTCTACCCTTTTAAATGGTAGTCCACATCCATTAAATACCTGGGGATCCAGGTCCCAGCTGATCTATTAAAGTCCTTCTAAATCAACTATCCTCCAATCCTACACACACTGCGATCCAACATGTCTAAGTGGGATAAGAAAGATTTTTCTTGGTTAGGCAGGATTAATATCTTTAAAATGAAAATTCTTCCGACATTGCTCTATTTATTTTCCTGCCTCCCAGTGACCCCTCCCCAACTCTTTTTCATGGAGCTCTCGTCCACACAATCCAAATTTGTCTGGGCCAATAAACACCCCCGAATAGCTAAACATGTCCTGTTCAGGAAAAAATGTGACGGAGGCCTAGCCCTCCCTGACATTCACTCACTATCTGGCAGCTGTCCTCACACGAGTCCTTGACTGCTTTCACTACACTATTGACAAACAATGGATTGCACTCGAGTCCGAACATGTAGGATGCGATTTAAGGTCGCTCATATGGAGTCCCCGAAATAGATCAAGGCCCTCAGTCTATGACACCCTACCACCGACACTCTCTTCCATATGCCTCATGACCACCCAATACCTTTCAAGCAAACCTTTTATCGAACGCGATGGTCCGTTCACACCTCTATTCCATAACCCAACTTTCACCCCGGCCCAACATTGCACTACCTTTTTGGGACGTTCCAATACCCACTACATCACCATCCAGTCCTTGACCTCAACCGCGGCACTGAAGAGTCTGGAAGAAATACTGGAGAGTAGTTGCCCCTCATTGATCCATCATTATCAATATATCCAATTGCAACATTTTTACTCGACCTCCAAACACACTCTTGACCTCCACAGACACCACACCCCATTTGAGAAACTATGTCTCTCACAGACGCCAATACCCCATGCCATAAGTGTCCTATATCCTCTCATTACGCACACTCACACTTCCACCCCTGCCTCTTATAGAAATGGATGGGAAAGAGATATCGGCCATCTGATTTCAGAGGAGGACTGGAGGGTTGCCCTGATCAGATGTCACACCACTTCAATATCTTGCAAGGCACAGGAAGTAAATTTTAAGATTCTCTCGAGGTGGTATTGGGTCCCGGCTTTGTTGGCCTCAATGTACCCGGGGACCTCGGACTTGTGCTGGAGATGCTCCTCCGAGAGAGGTACTATGCTGCACATTTGGCTCACATGCCCCTTTTTACTTAGCTTTTGGACCAGGGTTCTCTCCCTCATCTCTCGCATCACTGCAGTGACCCTCCAGCACGAGCCCGAACCCCTTCTGCTCTCCATATTACCCACGGAGACTTCTAGGACATCAGTGAAAATGATTACGTTTATGCTCCTGGCAGCCAGGACCGTGATCCTGAGATTATGGAAGTCGCAAACTACTCCGACTATTTCGTACTGGCTCCAGGAGATCTCCCAACTACATAGAATGGAGGAGCTGAGAGCTGACTCCCCGAGGCAAATCGCCACTTACACTGCGATCTGGTCGCCCTGGTTGTCGTTCGAGTCCTCTCCTGACTATGCCCGACTATATCTCGCTGACAGAAACCTTCTCGTTCCTTACGGACGCTGATCCACTCCTCCACACCCAAAATCTACTGATGTGACCTCAGTTGGAAGTGACCACAACCCCTCCTCTCCCACCGCCTGATGTGTAGCCTCGGGTAATCGGAGAGATCCTCGGTCCGACCCGGTCTGCCTGGTAAGTGCCAGATTCTTAGCAGTGAGTCCTACCCTTTCTCTTCCCTTCTTTCCATTTCTCTTTACCTCCTCCTTCCTCTCTTCCTCACCCTCTGACGTTCCCACTCTGTCGTGGATATCCTCATATGTTAGCTACTTCATCTGTATAATGCAGTGGGACAGTGGGTCCACCAGTAGGGAAGGCTTGGTCAAGTCACTCCTGCATCTAGACCTCCCTCTTTTTTTTTTTTTCCCGCTCTACTTAATAGGCTCCCCGAACCCTTTCTCAATGATTCTAGGATAGGATTGGTTGTTGCTTGTTTGGAATCCAGTTTTCTACTGTTACCTGTCTGGACTGCGGTCCATTTGATCTACACCTAAGTGTTTGGGTTATCTGTTCAGGAGTGTTTGCACCTCTCACCTGCTGATGCCATGATTTACTGTAGATCTGCTATGTTTTCATTTTCTTTCATGTACCTGTACTGTTGTCATTTACTGTTGTACTTTTGTTTTATTGGAAATACTCTACTACTACTAAAATAAATAAATATTGGGGGAAAAAAAGAATAAGGCACAAAATAATTGTGTAAGAATTTTTACAAACAACGTAAATATGTGGCACTAAAATTTTTCCTTAAAAAAAAAAGAAACACCCATAGTAATACAGCTTCATGGACATTTTGGGGTGGGTAACATACTGAGCCGTTGAGGTTGTGCGACTATTTGATAAATAGGTTGCATGTAAGCAAAAGTAAGTAAACAAAAAATTGTCATATAAAAGCCATACATTTGAAAATAATAATAAATCTCCTTCTATATCATTTTTTTTTTATGTATGAGGACTCATTTTTTGCACCATGATCTATAGTTTTTATTGGTACCATTTTTGTTTTGAGGGGCTTTTTGATCACTTTTTATGATTTTTTTTCTGCTATATGAAATGACCAAAAATCTGCCATTCTGGACTGTAGTATTTTTATGCATTTACTCCATTGACTGTGTGATTTTATTGATGTTATATTTAAATAGATCGGACATTTACACACATGACAATACCACATATCTTTATGTCTATTTTGGTTTACATTATTTTATTAGAAAAATGGAAAAAGGGGTGATTCAAATTTTTATTAGGGAAGTGTTTTAGTCATATTTATTAATTTTTTTTTATATTTATTAATTTTTTTGTCCCCGTATGTGACTTTTTACCTGCTATCTTTTGATTGCAAACACTGAACAATGCTGTGCCATAGCACAGCAGTGATCAGTGTTATTGGCTATTCATTACTACAGGGTGTGGAGGCTACTTGTAGTACAGGAGCGCTAATCAGACACCGGAATCATCACTCTGGATGCCGGAATCATGCAGTGCAGCTGAATCCCATTTTAATAAATAGGGCTCTGCTGCAACAGCATTTCCAAAATTCCACTGTGTGAACATAGCCTAAGGCTGGGTTCATCCTACAGAATTTCCTCACTGAAAATAATCCTTATCAGGAACTTCCATTGACATCAATGGAGCTGTGTCTCCATGAGGATTCCTGGCAAAATTTCCACATGGAAATTCTGCTTTGATCTGCCTCAAATGACTTGGAATGTGAAGCCACTGGTTTTCAGGCAGTTTTCTTAAAGGGTTGCTCTGGTGGAAAACCTTTAATTTTTCATATCAACTGGCTGCAGAAAGTTAAACAGATTTGTAAATTACTTCAATTAAAAAATCTTAATCCTTCCAGTACTTATCATCTGCTGTATGCTTCAGAGGCAGTTGTATAGTTCTTTCCAGTCTGACCACAGTGCTCTCTGCTGACACCTCTGCTCATGTCAGGAACTGTTCAAACTAGAAGCAAATCCCTATAGCAAACCTCTCCTGCTCTAGACAGTTCCTGACATGTATAGAGGTGTCAGCAGAGAGCAGGAAGGTTAGCCAGAAAAAAATAACTCAACTTCCTTTGAAGCATACGGCAGCTGATAAGTACTGGAAGGATTAAGATTTTTTAACAGAAGTGATTTACAGCACCAGTTGATTTGAAAAAAACTGTCTTCCACCGGAGTACCCCTTTAGGAACTAAGAACTTCAAGCTATGCACCAGGCACTGCTTGGTTTTGTTGAAAAATTCTTTATCACAGTAGAGACCATACATGATTGTACCATGAAACTGAAATATAGTCCTATGTAATGAATATTTTTGTAATTTAATCTAATTTAAATGGTCAGAAACATTAATCAATAAGTAAATAAAATGTGAAATGTCACATGCAGAGTAAAAAGTCCTGTGTACAACAGCATATTAAATTGATGCTGGTTGTAGATGTCTGCAATACCCCCAGCTTAGATTCCATTTTCACTGCTTACACATTTAAAAAATCATGAAAGAAAAATGACAGTCATTAGAGTGGCATTCTAATGTAGTTATACTAAAACAACGCTGACACTTCCAATACATCTCTGGAGAGAAAATGTGTGTGACTTAAAACAGTGCTGTGCACTCCATCATTTATACTCCATGTCTTTTCTGGCTTGCCATAAGATATTTGTACTCCATCCTCATCCTTGCACCTTTTATCATACTATACTTGACTTCACCAGGTACAAGAAGAATGAGATAGAAAATTAAAAGACAGAAATATTTGAGCGCAATTTAACTAAAAAGTATTTTTTTTTTCAAAGAAGCATTTATCAAACTGAGAAATAAGCAACGTTCAGTAAAAGATGAAAACTCTGCAGAGAACTGGGATCAACATCCTATTTTATGATTAATTCAACTGAATGTGTTTCTGGTTTCCTGTTCTTGTTTTTTTTTTTTTTTTTTCTGGTTATTGAAATTAGTTAATTATGTCTCTATAAAATTAAAGCAGTTGTAATATAACATTTGTCACTAATGTGATGGTTAGGAGCTATATGGAAGACATGGGAAACAATGTGTATCGGGTTGTGTTGCTCTCCATAATGGCAATAATGTGCCAGCCTTTTAAAGGGGTACTCCGGCGCTTAGACATCTTATCCCCTATCCAAAGGAGGTCTGCCGCTGGGGACCCCCGTGATCTTGCACGCCGCACCCCGTTTAAAATCAGTCACCAGAGAGTGTTCGCTCCGGGTCTGATTACTGTCGATCACAGGGCCGGAGCGTTGTGACGTCAAGACTCCACCCCATGTGACATCACACTCTGCCCTCCTCAATGCAAGCCTATGGGAGGGGGCGTGACAGCTGTCATAGGCTTGCATTAAGGGGGTGTGATCAACAGTAATCAGACCCGGAGCGAACACGCTCCGGGGACTGATTTTAAACAGGGTGCGGCGTGCAAGATCACGAGGGTCCTCAGCGGCAGACCTCCTTTGGATAGGGGATAAGATGTCTAAGCTCCGGAGTACCCCTTTAACCCTACTTTAATAGCTGCCATATTATCAGTGCTGTACTCCCTGTAACTGGCTAGTACAGTAGCAGCAGCCAATCATCTAATGGTGGAATAGTGGTTCAGTGGTTAGCACTGTTGCTTTGCAGTACTAGAACCTTTGTTCAAATCTGGCAAATCTGGGATTCTTCCAGAAGTTGTCTCCCATACTTCAGTTATCCTACTGTGTCAGATTTACTAAGGATGCTGCACCAGAAATTTGTCCTCACATTTACCACAACTGTAGCACACAACCATTAATCATAGTATAAAAAAAAAAAAAATATAACAAAACCTGCAAGGGGTGGGGCTTAATGGGAAAGGGAATGGTGTGGACGGAAAGGCGGCGTGAACTAAGTTGCAATGCTATGCCCTACAAATGCACTACAATTATGTTGCACTGAACTGGTCTAAATGAACTTATCAAACCAATGAACTTAGGACAGAAGTGCAAATTTAGATAAACCGTCTTAAAATACTCCAGATATATCAATGAATCTCACTTACATTGATATGTCTGATGCAATTTAAGACTATCTACTTTGCAGAGTCTTAGTATTAGTTTTAATAAATCTGGGTCACTAAGTTTATATTGTGGGCCCCAATGGGGACAGGAATTGATGTGGTATGACTGTATAAAATAAAGAACAAAAGAACTTGTCCTCCTCTGCTCTTTTTTGACATGTAAGATGAAAATAAAAAAAGAGAGGACATAAACTTGCATTAAAAACAAAGCTATGTGTGTTTCACAATGCCACTTAACCTTTAACCGGTGCTCGGGTAATACTTATTACATTATTTATCACATATACGCATGTAGGCCGGCATTTATCACTGTAGGTGTAAGTGAAGTATTTTTTTTACACCTTTTTTTGTGTGTGCTGGTAATTTGTAGGAGCACCACATTTATTAAATGGTCACAGAGAATTTGATCAATTTTGTGCAGGTCACATTTTCTGAAATTTCATTCTTCACGTACACCAAAAAGCTAAGCTAAGTCTGGGCTGGTTTAGTTTTAGAGACTTTTCAGTGGCTTTGCACCTTTTTTGCGCCTTTTCCCAAAAAGGCGCAGGTCGTAAAACCCTTCCATATCATGTGTATTGCCAAAATCAGTGGATTGCAACTCAAAATCAGCAGAAATGTGTAAACCAAAAGGTGCAAAAAAAAGCACAAATAAACCCTGCATGGCCTTTTTTGCACCTTTTGTAGACACAAAAAACAGTCTGAAGACAATGATAAATGTCGCCCATAATACCAGCCCAACAACAGTGTGAAAGATGTGCTTGACTTCTTTGGCAGCTGGTTAGGCCAAGTGCCTCTTTGAGAGATGCTTTACATGAGGTTATTCATCAGATATATGCCAAACAGGAAGCCGTGAATCAATGTACCACAGCAATGATCCTACTCGCATCACTGAAGAGCAAAATTAACTTTCATCCTCACAACTTTCCCCAGCTGTTTGTGCTGGACATGCTGAACACTATCGTAATCCATCCAACCAGGAGCCCAAAGATAACATGTCACTTTTCAAGGCTAATGGAAATATTGTTCCCTCTCTAGAAGCAATACATTTCCTGTTTAAAGTATGGAGTTCCCTCAGAAATGAATATATCTGGCTCATTGCATCCAATGTAACAGTGATTGGATCAGGCTAACATCAAATAATGCCCAAGTGTAAGTTCCAATCCTCCTTGAAGATGAAAAGTTTACTCAGAATACGTTGGAAGAAGTGTCTATAAACCGATGTTTTACAGAGTAGAAAACACCAGCATAAGAAGTCACCCATCAGTATAAGAGATGGAAATCATGATTCTTCGCAGTAGCACTTGGCAAGCAACGGAACCAGACAGGAAACCCAGCAAGGTGATGCTGTAATGGGGATGAAATGTAGGAAAAAATTACTTTACATTAAAAAAAAGTTGTATGACATTGTTTTCACTTCCAGCGCAACGTGGAAACTAGCAGTGCGTTACTCACCCTAGAATACTTGCAGAGCAAGCAAAAAGTTGTATTTTGTCCTAGTGACCGACTATATAGTTATGTATCCCATCATGAAAACAGCTGATTAAGGCTTGTATCTCTGTATATACCTCTTGGTTCATTCCATCATATAAGTTTATAACGTTACAGAAAATCACATATTAAGAGATCCAAAAATGTTCAACCATGTAAACTTATATTGATTGGTTTACATACAACCAATTTCTCTCTCGCTCTCTCTCTCTCGCTCTCTCTCTCTCTCTCTCTCTATCCCTCTCTCTCTCTATTAAGATTTAGGAAATACTATAAAATAATAGTCTATGGCTATGGCTTCATAGAGACTGTTGGTAGAGAGACTGTCTTGTTAAACCTTTGCTCAGCCCCAATGTTTTGGAGTTGTAATACCACACACAACCTGAGGAAAGATGTGGTGCTGTTTTTGGAAGAAATTATCTTCATAGAGACTTGATAAGCCCTCGATAATTGGTTCCCGGATGACTATTGAGACCAAAATTATATGGAAAACAGTTAACTGGTTATGAAGTCAGTAATAGCTGCTGAAAGCTGTAAATATATTCTATGCTGAAGACAGGAGCTACTTCTGAGTCCCATCCATTACACAGTGAGCCAGAAAAATAAAATGGAATCTAGTCTACCTCACCTGGAGACCACAGGAGCAGCTGGGACATGTAGTACTGTATGGTAATGTTGAGAGAAGCAGCTAGGCAGCAAATCAGTGCACTTCAGAAATACAGATATTGTTTGGAAGTATTTTTGCGTAAGCACCGAAGGAGTGTATCATTCTATGGGACTGCACAAGGAGTACTGTACATAGCTGAAGTGTATACCAGGAGCTGTGATACCTAGCAGTGCCGAGAGGGTTTCTATCTTCTAGATGAGGTCCTCAGTAATAAAGCAGTTTACCAATGAAATTCTAGTTCCTTACAGATCTCCCAGATATGGACTGTCTGTAGCATTGTATGTTTTGGTTATGGTTTGAAGAAACAATGGTCCAGGCAAAACCACTGTGTGTTGAAAACACTGAAACTTTTCTTGCGGGATCTCTGTACTTTTTAAGGGTATGTTCACACACACGAATTCTGCGCAGTCAACATTACCATCAGTGTGAATGGGTCTTCCGCAAGACCCGTTCACACTGAGGAATTTAAGCAGCAAACAATTCCGCTGCTGAAATTGTTCCGCGAAAAGAAAGAACGTGTTCCTTCTTTGCACGGAACTCTGCGGGCACTGGATAGCCGTCAATGGTGATGGCGCAGTACCGAGCTGTCCTAGCGCCAAAGTATCTTCTGCGGCGGCTGCCAGAAGGAATCTAAGCTCACCGAACTCCGCGAGCAGAGATTCCGCAGTGTGAACATTCAGGAGTATATGACTGTTTAATGTTTTAACTTTATAAGTACAATAAATTTAGTTCAATCACATACAAAGCAAGGTATACAAAATGATTTGTTGTCAAGCAACTTTTTAGGGACAAACATCTCCCCCATCAAGCATCATGCATTAGCATTTTTACATAGCAGGAAGACATTTTGTTCTCTTTGGCTTGCTATGAACTTTTCAAACTATTGCTATTCCAGCAGCATCTAGATCAGATCAGGTAGAAATTACTGTTTGCAGTATTCTAACAAAGCAACAAATATTTACCTTTAGCTCAATTACGTTTATAAGATTTATAATCAACATGATGGAAAACAAACTACACTCCTTTAATTCCTGCATTCACCACTGTCGTACAGCACATGATGTATCTTTGTCTTTTATGTAACATGATATAAGTGGTCAAATCTAAGTTGTCATTAATTAGATGCGGAGCTTGTGCCTAATCACAGGATCATTTGCATCTTAAATTGCTGCAGATGATAATTATGTGTAAATTGTTGTGCTCACCATGTCCTGTATATGGCACAAGCAGGAGGCACGGCAGTGATTAGTGCCCTGGCAGCCGACGCTGAAAGTTCACACCGGCTTCTACTTTAATTATATGTTTGAGAGCATTTAAACGTAAACGCCATTCATCAGCTCCCACTCCAAGAATATTTACTGTGATCTCAAGTTGCTGAATAGAACATTATAAACTTTCTCAAAGGGCAACCTGCATTTACATATGTGATATGGGTAATTTGTAGGGAAATTGTGGGATATTATTAAAATAAAAAAAGAATAAAAAAAAAAAAAAGCTAACTCCATACTTATTTTAGTTATTCTTGGTCAATTGTATTCAGGGTGCTGCAAATTGTATATGATTGCTACAATTATAGCAAACAATCTCTGAGATTACAGACAACAGAAATGGTGCCCTTAGTGGTCACATTCAAACCCACATGGCCACCTTGATAAAAACTACTGTTGATCTCCAATCCATACTTTACAGAGACAATAGACTGAAATGAATATTCAAATATTTACCTATTTTCTCATATAAAAAGTCAAGGAAATCTCCTTGGATGGTTTGATCATGCCCCATAAAGATAGCTCTCTAAGACCAAGGACCGACCTTAATAAGTGAACCCATGGGCTTATTACCTTTATAACCTACCATCTTCCACTACTACTATGCCATGCCAACCAATGCTCTCTTTCACTGAACAATAACTCTGAATCAGGCAGGATCTCCGGCGAGGAGGTAACCATTGCCAACCAGTCCATGCACTCCAGCAAACTCAGAGTTGCTTCTTGGACCTATGGTGTTTGTAACTAAAGTTCTAGGTTTACAATTAAAGTTCTAGGTTTACAATTATTCCCCCCTACCCCCGTATATGATCTACATAGACCAAGTGGGTTTTGTTTCTATCTGAGAGGCCTGTGATAATGCAATTAAACTCTTACAATTTCTAGTATCTTTGCAACCCAGCTACATTCAAAAGATTTTTGGTATGGAGGGCCATTTGTGCCCCAGAGGGATCGGAATCCTGCACACTGGAGCTGGGCAAATATATAAGATGTGACTACGAATGCAAGTAAGTAGCAAACACACAACCAACCGCGTAGAGAGTAATTTCAGGCGATGACTAAGGCAACGGAGCAGGTGCCTGAGCCACCCTGCGCAGGAACCCAGGAAATATACCTGGAGTCCTAAGGGGAGCTGAATTTACTGTGTCGCCGCTTCAGGCCCCATGCCAGAACAGAGGTGCTCAACTGTCACATACCTGTGGAACAAAAATCCCAGGAAGGCCCAAGGCACACCCCACAGAACAGAAGGAAAGGTGGGCTCTACACGTGCAGAGTGGCCTTAGCATATGTAGGGACATAGACATTGGGTACCTCACAATAGTTGTGGAGTACCAAGACTGCAGACACAAAAGAAAGCGCAGACATCCAAAGGACTGGCAGGATGGAAGGTATGCCCCGAGTACCCAAACGTTGCAACCTTACAAAGAGGAACAGAGAGTGCTGCTGTTGTTGCGGTGAAGGTCCCCGGAATCTGCAGGAAAAACCCACACTCCATCTCCTAATGCTGCCACACACCAGGACTGCAGGTGCCGACGCAAAGGATGAAGGATGTATGTGGAGCAGGACACATTAAGACACAGTCTGACTTAAAGGTAGAAAAGGTCCCATGAACACGCGCTGCATCATACCAGGCTAAGATAGCAGGGCGAGTAGGGGCAAGTGGAGGACCCGGACCCAGGGTACAACCTCCAGGCGCTGGCCGTGGGCGATAAGGGGTTGACGGCCCCTACTCTTATGTTCCGTGCCCCTTTGTCGCATATGGGGGAACAGGTAGTACCATGCTCCTGAACCCCCACCTGAAAAAAAGGAAACAAAAAGGAGATAAAAACCTAACTAGACATCCCTGACTAGAAAATAATTTAAAAAAAAGACCAGGTCTGGGAAGCTCCCAGAACTGTGTCTTGCCTCCTACTGACACTAGCTAAACTGATTACCTCACTACAAGTGAGAGGGTATATCCTGCTAGAGAGAAGCCGACTTGTTTTTCCTAGTGTCAGCACCTCATAGTGGCAAGAGCATACACCCATCAGTAAAGGTGTCCCCCATCGAAGAGCGACCGGGATATACATATATATATATCAGTGTTTACAAAACAGTGTTTACATAGATTTTGCAAAAGTACAACTCCCAGCATGTCCAGACAGGATATGGATGTCTGGGCATGCTGGGAGTTGTAGTTTTGGAACAGCTGTCACACACTGTTTGGTAAACTTATATATATATATATATATATATATATATATAATTTTTTTCTGTGTTTTCCAAACAGTGTGTGTCAGCTGTTTGGAAAACAATATATATATATATATATATATATATATATATATATAGACAAAGAATAAGTCAGCCAGCACTTTAGTTGATACCAAACTATTATATGGACCTGGCCTACAGGTGCACGCTACTACTATATATATTGTTACGCTACTATATATATATTGTTTCTTCATGTGTTCTCCAAACAGTGTGTCGCCTGCTGTTTCAAAACTACAACTCCCAGCATGCCCAGACATCCATATCCTGTCCAGGCATGCTGGGAAATGTAATTTTTCTCTGATATATATCCCAGTGTTTATCAAACAATGTGTTGTAAACCTTTTGTAAAACTGCAGCTCCCAGCATGCCCTGACAGTTTTGCAGCAGCTGGTGTCACACAGTTTGGAAAACACTGATCGATAAATACATATATATGGAGAGAGAGATACGTACATTAGTGTTTACATACAAGTGTTTTAGAGAGTGTCTCTAGTTGTTGCAAAACTACAACTCCCAGCATGGCCGGACAACAAAAGCCTGTCTGGGCATGCTGGGAGTTGTTGTTTTTTTCAAAAGCTTTCAATACAATGTTTGGAAAACACTGATATATATGTGTGTGTACATATATAAATGCATATAGTGATGTATAAATATTTCTTAAATTATTATTACATCAACATGACTATTCTCATGTATCTCCAAATAAATAAAGATCTGTGTGTGTATATAAGTATTGTATGCAATTGCTATAAAAGTATTCTCTTGGATATAAATGCGTATATGTCTGTTTGGGGACAGTGGGAGGATGATGGCAGTGTGGTTAGGCTTCTTTCACCCTGCCGTTAGCACAGCAATGTGACGGCCGCCGGGGGAGCACGGGGAAATAGCGGAAGAAAAATTACTGCTTGTTCCATCTTTTTCTCCAGCTAATCCCATCTAAAAATAACGGCGCCAAGCAGCCCCCATAATAGTAAATGGGAGCAGCCGGGACCTGCTGTTGTCCATTGCTCCCAGTCACAAGAACAACCGTTAAATTCATCAGGAAAAAAAGAGACTTTAATGGCCATTCTCGATGAGTAGCAACGGCAGTGTGTAAGGGGCCTTAGTGTGAGGATGATGGGAGTGAGAACATTGGAAGGATGATGGAAGTCAGGAGGGTGGAAGGATCAGAGGCTGCAGCAGCACACACGCAGTCAGTAATACAGAGCGGGGAGGGGGAGGCAAGCGTACGTAAATTTGTCTGGGGTGCATGGAACTCCATCAAACCACTCTCACCAATTTATGACACGATAGTGGTGGTGCCCTCTGCCACAAAGAGCAGTGGCTGCTTGTAGTGGTGATGGGTAGCAGGCATGCTGTGTCATACCACACACTGGTTAAGAACCTCAATATTAGAACGCCATTTTGTAAAAGTTGGGGGGCATCTGTTTCTGCGCAGTGCACCTTTCGGTAAAAACGACACACTGGGGGAGATTTATCAAAGGATTTAGACTGGTTTTTCCTGTCTAAATTTGTCGCACAGAAAGTCGCAGTCTAAATATGTGCGACTTTTCTGCGACTTTTGCTGTAGAGGATTTTTAGAACATGATGCATGCAAGTCTATTTTAGACGGAAATGCATTGGAAAATGCATTGGTGCTGAATTTATCAAGTGCGACTTTTATGCGACAAGTCGCATCTGCCCAAAATACGCTGAAATGTCAGACCATGTTGGAGCAGGTCTAAATGCAGTTTAAGCTGTAGACCCTGAAGTCTGAGCACAGAATTTATCAAGGGCTGTGAGACCTTTGATAAATTAGGAGCACAATAGACAGGAGACTACCACATACGCTGGTCTATAAGCATACCCAGAATAGACTAGATTAGTAAATGTCCCCCACTATCTCTAATTTGTAGGTCCATACGTTTACAACAATACCCAATTTATATAGTTTTTTTTTTACTACTTTAGTTTTTGTACAAAAATGAGTATGCTTAAAATTGTTCTATTCTGATCCCTATAACACCTAACACCTTTAATTTATCTGTATATGGTGATGTATGCATTTTTTGCGCTGTGATTTGTAGTTTTCATCTGTACCATTTTTGTTTTGATGGGACTTTTCAATAGCTTTTTAGATATTTTTTATGGTATTTGTAATGACCAAAAATGTGCAAATCTGGTTAGTGCCCTATTACGACTTTTGGGGTCCCATTTTTTTATATTGCCCAGGGCCACGCTAAGCCTAAAACCAGCCGTGTATGTTGTCTGGGTGTGGAGATTTTTTTATTCTGTTTCTAAACCCCAACCCAAGAAAAAATCCTGCATGCGCCACTGGTGAGTGGTGATGAATACACTGTATGCATCGCCATTCTCTTAAATTCACAGGTCTAAGGATAGGGGGCCTCATGATTAATTTTAGCCTAAGGCCTTACAAAGTAACATGTCTTAAAGTGTCCCTGTCATTTAACAAAACTTTTGACATGTCACAGAGAATGAGCAGGGGAAGTCCAACCGCTGGAACCCTGCCATCTCCTGTATGGGGCCCTGGCTGCTTACATGTCCGAGGAGCACAGCAGCCCCCACCTTCCTGGACGAACGCAAGTGATAGCCCGCTCAGCCACTCACAAGTCGGGGACAGTGAGTGAATGGCTGAGTGGGCCATCACTTGTGTTCATCCAGGAAGGAGGGAGCCGCCGTGCGCCAAGGACATGTAAGTAGGCAGGGCCCTGCATAGGAGATGGTGGGGGGTCACAGTGATCGGATTTTTCTGCAAACTATGTTGCTGCATATTTTTCTACCCATTGAAGTCAATGGGTAGCAAAATGAGCTGCAGAAAATATGCAGCAAAATATGCCGTAAAATATGTCACGTGTGACCCTACCCTAAAGTTTATAAGCACCAGTACAGTTTGCTCACATCATCATCCTACCTGGTAGAAATTTGGCCAGAAGGTGCTTATTGCCAGTTCTGCTCGGTTCCATGTGCCTGTTGCTGGTCCTGATATATTCCAGATTGAGCTTCCCTTTTCCCCATTGTTTACTGTCACATAAATGTTCATAGATCCAGGAAGGGCTCCACTTTTGCTGGACACAAAGTAATGAAAATCAATACAGTGTGTGTCATTCTCTTTCAGCTGAGGTAAGTGAAGGACAGCTTTTTGTCCAACACGTCTTCCAGTTGTATTCACCATCATAAAAGACCCTGGAATGCAAAAGATTATGCAGTTAGTAAAAATAAGGGGAATAATATATCTACATCTAATATATCAAAAGCAAAAGTACATATATATTAATATATATATATATATATATATATATATATATATATATTATTTTTGATACAGTGCATTTGCAAACCACATTCAGCTTTCATGTCTGTGCCCATCCTATGCAACATACTTGTAGAAAGAGAAGTCAATGTCTTAATATCAGGACTGAGTAGGTATCTGTATGTCACGTCTACTACTACAAATTACTTTCCAAAAATAAAAATAGTTTAGTTAAAAGAAAAGGACAAATCTTGCAGTAACCTACTGCACCTTCCCTTAAGCACTCCCCAGCTTGCTAACCTTTGCCCAGCAAGACTTAGCACAGTGGATATGTTAATGAAAAAATACTGGGAAAACATGCATTTTTTCAGAAAATTGCTAAATTTTTGAATGCTAAAGTAAATGGTGATAAACTATAAGCCCTGTATACGGTTATCTCTCATTATAGTGCTAAACCTCTATGATTGTCAGACCTATTAAATTTACATAGACTGGATTTTGAAACTTTGGATGGAAAAAGAAGACTGTAATAAAAATAATGCATTGCCTTTTCAGAACAAATGCTTCAGATGGATTAATTTTCTAAATGCCTCTAGCAGCAGAAGTGAAAGCTTTTTTTTTTTTCTACAAGAAACAAAGTCTTTGCATACTACTGTAGACCATACTAAATCTGTATATTAAAAAATAGAGAAAAAAGGCTCTAGTGAACATTATGCTAAGTACCTCTAAATATAAAGCATATTTTCTAAAGAGCTTCCTATAGTAAAAGCATGCTGTTTTTAACTTTTTTATTATTTTATCCATCCTTAGAAAATATAAAATAAAAGCAATTACATACTCATATCCATCAGTACAAAATGATGGATGTGATTTGGACGTGGTTACCAATAATATTTCTGCTAGATATTCAGCTACATCTGTACCACAAGTAGGAAATGGTTAAACAAAGGTCAACAAGGAGACACTGAGATCTATGATAACATGTTAGTAAAATTGTCCAAATGCAAAAACAAGCATGCTCATCAGACAAGCTGCTAAAGACACTCAGGCGGCCTCCATATACAGTACTGTAGATTGTAGGCACACCCTGCTAAATTTAGGTGTTCAGTGGTATAGCACAAACATTGTCTGTAGCCCGTGGGGCACACAATCTAAATATATCTGTTTAGTTATCAATATGCTGATGGGGGGCAGGAGCCATATAAACAAAGGGAGAAAACACAAACTCCACAAAGATGTTCTTGGTTACATCTGAATCTAGGTCCCCAGCACTGAAAGGCAACATTGCTAATTAACCCCTTAAGGACCAGGCCAATTTCCACTGTAGGACCAGAGCTTTTTTTGCACATCACTTTAAGCATTAATAACTCTGGAATGCTTTTACCTTTCATTCTGATAACAAGATTGTTTTTTCGTGAGATATTCTACTTTATGTTAGTGCTAAAATGTTGTCGATACTTGCATCATTTCTTGGTGAAAAATTTTTCTGACTTTGAAGCTCTCTGCTTGTAAGGAAAATAGACATTCCAAATAAATTATATTTTGATTCACAAATACAATATGTCTACTTTATGTCTGCATCATAAAGCTGACATGTTTTTACTTTTGGAAGACATCAGAGGGCTTCAAAGTTCAGCAGCAATTTTCCAATTTTTCACAAAATGTTCAAAATCATAATTTTTCATGGACCAGTTCAGGTTTGAAGTGGATTTGAAGGGCCTTCATATTAGAAATACCCCATAAAAGACTCCATTATAATAACTGCACCCCTCAAAGTATTCAAAATGACATTCAGTAAGTGTGTTAACCCTTTAGGTTAGAGAAAATTCAAAATCTTCATTTTTTACACTCGCATGTTCTTGTAGACCCAGTTTGTGAATTTTTACAAGGGGTAAAAGGAGAAAAATCCTCTCAAAATTTGTAACCAAATTTCTCTCGAGTAAAGAAATACCTCATATGTGTATGTCAAGTGTTCGGCGGGCGCAGTAGAGGGCTCCAAAGGGAAAGAGCGACAATGGAATTTTGGAGAGTGAGTTTTTCTGAAATGGTTTTTGGGGGGCATGTCACATTTAGGAAGCCGCTATGGTGCCAGAACAGCAGAGAAAAAAAAACAATGGCATACTATTTTGGAAACTACATCCCTCAAGGGACATAACAAGGGGTCCAGTGAGCCTTAACACCCCACAGGTGTTTGACGACTTTTCGTTAAATTTGGATGTGTAAATGAAAAAAACTTTTTCACAAAAGTGCATTTTTTCCCCAAAATTTGCCATTTTTACAAAGGGTAATGGGAGAAAATGCCCCCCAAAATTTGTAACCCCATCTCTTCCGAATATAGAAACACCCAGTGTTAGGACGTAAAATGCTCTGCGGGCGAACTACAATGCTCAGAAGAGAAGGAGTCACATTTGGCTTTTGGAAAGCAAATTTTGCTGAAATGGTTTTTGGGGGGCATGTCGCATTTAGGAAGCCCCTATGGTGCCAGAACAGCAAAAAAAACACATGGCATACTATTTTGGAAACTACACCCCTCAAGGAACGTAACAAGGGATACAGGGAGCATTAACACCTCACAGGTATTTGATGACTTTTTGTTAAAGTTGGATGTGTAAATGAAAAAAACTTTTTTTTCCCACTAAAATGCATTTTCCCCCGCAAATTTTACATTTTTACAAGGGGTAATAGGAGAAAATTACCTCCAAAATTTGTAACCCCATTTCTTCTGAGTATGGAAATACCCCATATGTGGATGTCAAGTGCTCTGCTGACGCATTACAATGCTCAGAAGAGGAGGAGCGCCATTGAGCTTTTGGAAAGAGAATTTGTTTGGAATGGAAGTCAGGGGCCATGTGCGTTTACAAAGCCCCCTGTAGTGCCAGCACATTGGACCCCCCACATGTGACCCCATTTTGGAAACTACACCCCTCATAGAATTTATTAAGGGGTGCAGTGAGCATTTAAACCCCACTGGTGTTTGACAGATCTTTGGAACAGTGGGCTGAGCAAATGAAAAATTATATTTTTCATTTTCATGGACCACTGTTCAAAAAATCTGTCAGACACGTGTGGTGCGTAAATGCTCACTGCACCCCGTATTACATTACGTGAGGGGTGTAGTGGGTTTCCACAATGGGGTCACATGTGGGGAGGGTCCATTGTTCTTGCACTATGGGGGCTTTGTAAACACACGTGGCCTTCAATTCCGGACAAATTTTCTCTTCAAAAGCCCAATAGCGCTCCTTCTCTTCTAAGCATTGTAGTTCACCCGCAGAGCACTTTACATCCACATATGGGGTATGTTATTACTCAGAAGAAATGGGGTTACAAATTTTGGGGGCTTTCTTCCTATTTTCCCTTGTGTAAATGAAAACTTTAGGGTAACACCAGCCTTTTAGTGAAATTTTTTTTTCATTTTCCCATCCAACTTTCACAAAAATTCATCAAACACATGTGGGGTGTTAAGGCTCACTATACCTCTTGTTACGTTCCGTGAGGGGTGTAGTTTCCGAAATGGGGTCACATGTGGGTATTTCTTTTTTTTGCGTTTATGTCATAACTGCTGTAAAATCAGCCACCCCTGTGCAAATCACCAATTTAGGCCTCATATGTACATAGTGCGCTCTCACTCCTGAGCCTTGTTGTGCGCCCGCAAGGAATTTTACGCCCACATATGGGGTATTTCCGTAATCAGGAGAAATTGCGTTATACATTTTGTGAAAATAAAAAGTATGGGGCAACACCAGCATGCTAATGTAATTTTTTTTAATTTTTTTACACTAACAGGCTGGTGTAGCCCCCAACTTTTCCTTTTCATAAGGGGTAAAAGGAGATAAAGCCCCCAAAATTTGTAGTGCAATTTCTCCCGAGTACGGAAATACCCCGTATGTGGCCCTAAACTGTTTCCTTGAAATACGACAGGGCTCCTGTCAGGATCCGGAGTGGTATGCAGGATAGACAAAGGTAGTGGATCCTCTATGTCAGTGAGGTGATGGCGTGGGCCGTACCAGGGGAACGGAGTCTAAGGGGTTACTGGTTTTCACCAGAGCCCGCCGCAAAGCGGGATGGACTTGCTGCGGCAGGTAACCCCCAGGTCGTTCCACCCAATAGCGACTCAACCTCACTGACTGCTGAGTCAGGCGCAGTACAGAAGGACTAGGCAAAAGGCAAGGTCAGATGTAGCAGAAGGTCAGGGCAGGCAGCAATGGTTCGTAGTCAGGGGCAACGGCAAGGGGTCTGGAAACACAGGCTAAGAACACACAGAAATGCTTTCTCAGGGTACAAGGCAACAAGATTCGGCAGGGAGAGGAAGAGGAAGTGGGTTTTTATGGAGAAGGAGGTGATTACACTTGATTGGGCCAGGCACCAATTAATGGTGCACTGGCCCTTTAAATCTTAGTGAGCCGGCGCACGCGCGCCCTAGGGAGCGGGGCCGAGCGCACCGGGAACAGACAGCAGGAGGTGTGCGGTAAGCGACATGGGACGCGATCCAAGAGCGGGCACGTCCCGACCCGCGGATCGCGTCCCCTCCGATGACAGGGAAGCAGCGCTCGCGGTCAGTGGCGCCGACCGGAGAACTGCATACAGAGGAACGCCGTGAACGCTCCAGGGAGGCAGCGGGACCCAGAGCGATCGGCGTTACAGTACCCCCCCCCTTGGGTCTCCCCCTTTTTTTTAGAACTGAGAAATCTGTGGATGAGAACTTTGTCTAAAATATTGGCCTCGGGTTCCCATGATCTCTCCTCAGGGCCACAATTCTACCAATCTACCCAAAAATGTTTTTTACCTCGGACGACTTTGGAGGCGAGGATTTCTTTAACGGAGAAGACATCAGAGGAGCCAGAGATAGGAGCAGGAACAGTGACCTTGGGAGAAAAGCGGTTAAGAACAAGAGGTTTGAGAAGAGACACATGGAAAGAGTTAGGAATGCGAAGAGAAGAGGAAAGATGAAGCTTGTAAGAGACAGAATTGATTTGATTCTTGATTTTAAAAGGCCTGAGGTACCAAGGACCAAGCTTGTAGTTAGGGACACGGAAACGGAAAATCACACTTTGTCACCGGGGGCAAAAACTTTTTATCGGCATGTCTCTTCATGTGAGATGAGGCCAGTAGGAGTGACTTTTGAGTTTCCTTCCAGATGGAGGAGAAATTTTGTGTCAATATGTCTACGGCAGGAACTCCAGATGAAGTGGGAATCTGGAGGGGGGGAAGCGGGTGACGGCCGTACACCACAAAAAATGGAGATTTGGAGGAAGATTCAGAATTCTTGAAATTGTACGAGAATTCGGCCCAGGCAGCAGGTCAGCCCAATCATCTTTGCGGGAGGAGACAAAATGTTGTAGGTAGTCACCAAGAATTTGGTTCACTCTCTCCACTTGTCCATTGGATTGAGGGTGATAGGCAGATGAGAAATTCAATTTGCTCTCCAAAATTTTGAGATAAATTGAACGCCTCTATCAGAGACGATATGCGTGGGAAGCCCGTGGAGACGAAAAATGTGCAAAAAATGAGCAAAAAAAAACTGTGGCGCAGAAGGAAGGCCAGGAAGTGGGACGAAATGAGCCATTTTGGAAAAACGATCAACGACCACCCAAATGACAGTGTTGCCATGAGATGAAGGTGGGTCAGTTATAAAGTCCATAGCTATATGAGACCATGGCTGTTCAGGCACAGGCAGAGGAAGGAGAAGACCAGCCGGATTCTGGCGTGGAGTCTCGTCTCGAGCACATACTGTACAGGCCCGTACAAAATCGGACACATCTTTCTCCAAGGAAGACCACAAATAGTGTCTGGCAATTAGCTGTATGGACTTTTTGATTCCAGCATGACCCGCCAGGTGGGAGGAATGACCCCATTTGAGAGTCTGGAGGCGAAGACGTGGGGGAACATAAGTCTTTCCGGGAGGAATTGGTAACAAAGACGCTGGGGCAGAGACGACCAGACACTCAGGAGGAATGATGTGTTGAGGAGGATCAGCCCTGACATTCTTGTCCGCAGGACGGAAATGAATTTGAAAATCGAAACGGGCAAAGAACAATGACCATCTAGCCTGGCGAGGATTTAACCGCTGGTCCGATAGAAGGTAAGAAAAATTTTTGTGGTCAGTGAAGATGGTGATGGGATGCAAGGATCCTTCTAAAAGATGTCTCCACTCCTCAAGTGCAAACTTAATGGCCAATAGTTCACGGTCTCCAATGGAATAGTTCTTTTCAGGAGGAGAAAAAGTCTTGGAGAAAAATCCGCAAGTGATATTTTTTCCTTTAGCGTTTTTTTGGAGAAGAACAGCTCCGGCACCAACTGAGGAGGCGTCGACCTCAAGGAAGAAGGGTTTCAAAGGGTCTGGCCTGGACAGGACTGGAGCAGAAGGGAAGGCGGCTTTGAGGTGTTTAAAGGCCTCCTCTGCCTACGCTGGACAGGATTTCGGATTAGCATTTTTCTTGGTCAAGGCCACAATAGGCGCAATTATGGTGGAGAAATGAGGAATGAATTGACAATAGTAATTTGCAAATCCGAGAAATCGTTGGATGGCTCGTAAACCAGTGGGCCGTGGCCAATCTATTACTGCAGATAGTTTATCCGGGTCCATTTGAAGACCTTGACCAGAGACTATGTATCCCAAGAAAGGAAGACTGCTGCGCTCAAAAAGACATTTCTCGATCTTGGCATGAAGATGATTTTTACATGGGAATTGAAGCACTTGATGGACATGGAGGCGATGTTCCTCTAAGTTGGAAGAAAAAATGAAAATGTCGTCAAGATAGACCACCACACAGGAATACAGCATGTCCCGGAAAATCTCAGTGACAAAGTCCTGGAAGACCGCTGGGGCGTTGCATAGACCAAAGGGCATGACAAGATATTCAAAGTGTCCATCTCTGGTATTGAAGGCGGTTTTCCATTCATCACCTTCACATATACGGATGAGGTTATAGGCGCCCCTTAGATCAAGTTTGGTGAAGATCTTAGCTCCACGCAATCGATCAAATAGTTCCGAGATGAGTGGTAGAGGGTAACGGTTTTTCCCTGTGATCTTATTGAGTCCGCGGTAGTCTATACAAGGGCGAAGACATCCGTCCTTCTTGGCTACGAAAAAGAATCCAGCTCCGGCTGGAGAAGATTTCCGAATAAAACCTCTTTTGAGGTTTTCCTGGATGTACTCTGTAATGGCTTGTGTTTCCTGGGCAGAAAGTGGGTAAATCCTACCACGGGGCGGTGTGGTACCAGGGAGCAAGTCGATAGGGCAGTCATAGGGTCTATGTGGAGGTAAGACCTCTGCTTCCTTTTTACAAAAAACATCCGAATAGTCCTGGTAGGCCTTAGGAAGACCTGGTAATGGAGTAGCAAGGGAGACTTGGCAGGAAGAAACTGGGTGGAAACCGCTTGTGGCAAGAGGATCCCCAACTCTCAATGTCCCCGGTGGCCCAATCGAGGCTTGGCGAGTGACGTTGGAGCTAGGGCAGGCCCAGAAGAATTTCTGAAGTACAGTTGGGTAGCACAAGAAATTTAATATGTTCATGATGGTGAAGTTCAACACTCATGAGCAGAGGTTGAGTGCGGTAACGCACGGTACAGACCAGCCTTTCTCCATTGACGGATGAGATGAAGAGAGGTTTGGCAAGACGGGTGACTGGAATATTGAATCTATTGATTAGGGAGGCTTCAATGAAACTTCCTGCTGAACCAGAGTCCAAGAAGGCCACAGCGGAGAAGGTAGTAGTATTAGCGAGTATAGCAATCCGCACAGGTATAGTCAATCGTGGAGAGGTAGAATTCACACCTAGCAACGCCTCTCCCACATTAGCTAGGTGCGTGCGTTTTCCCTAATGCGGAGGACGAATAGGACAGTCTTTCAGGAAATGTTCGGTGCTAGCACAGTACAGGCACAAGTTTTCATTCCTGCGGCGAATCCTCTCTTGTTGGGTCAGGCGAGACCGATCCACTTGCATAGCCTCCTCGGCGGAAGGCACAGGAACAGGTTGCAAAGGACACTGATAGAGAGGTGCCAAAGGAGGAAACCGCCTGGTGCGAACAAGATCCTTTTCCTGACTAAGCTCCTGGCGTCTTTCAGTGAAACGCAAGTCGATGCGGGTGGCCAAATGGATGAGTTCAGACAGGTTAGCAGGAATTTCTCGTGCGGCCAGGACATCTTTGATGTGACTGGATAAGCCTTTCTTAGAGGTCGCGCAGAGGGCCTCATTATTCCAGGATAGCTCAGAGGTGAGGGTGCGGAACTGGATGGCGTATTCGCCCACAGAAGAACTCCCTTGGACAAGATTCAGTAAAGCAGTCTCGGCTGAGGAAGCCCGGGCTGGCTCCTCAAAGACACTACGTACTTCTGAGAAGAAGGACTGGATAGTAGCAGTGGCAGGATCGTTGCGGTCCCAAAGCGGTGTGGCCCATGACAAGGCCTTTCCAGACAGCAGGCTGACCACGAACGCCACCTTAGACAGTTCTGTAGGGAATTGGTCTGACATCATCTCCAGGTGTAGGGAACACTGGGACAGGAACCCACGGCATAGTTTAGAGTCTCCATCAAACTTTTCAGGTAGGGACAGACGGAGATTGGGAGCGGCCACTCGCTGCGGAGGTGATGCAGGAGCAGGCGGAGGAGATGGTTGCTGTTGTTGAGGCAGAAGCTGTTGGAGCATAGCAGTCAACTGAGTCAGCTGTTGTCCTTGTAGCGCGATCTGCTGAGATTGCTGGGCGACCACGGAGGTTAGGTCAGCGACACTGGGTAGCGGTACCTCAGCGGGATCCATGGCCGGTTCTACTGTCAGGATCCGGAGTGGTATGCAGGATAGACACAGGTAGTGGATCCTCTATGTCAGTGAGGTGATGGGGTGGGCCGTACCAGGGGAACGGAGTCTAAGGGGTTACTGGTTTTCACCAGAGCCCGCCGCAAAGCGGGATGGACTTGCTGCGGCAGGTAGCGACTCAACCTCACTGACTGCTGAGTCAGGCGCGGTACAGAAGGACTAGGCAAAAGGGAAGGTCAAACGTAGCAGAAGGTCAGGGCAGGCAGCAACGGTTCGTAGTCAGGGGCAACCGCAAGGGGTCTGGAAACACAGGCTAAGAACACACAGAAACGCTTTCTCAGAGCACAAGGCAACAAGATCCGGCAGGGAGAGGAAGAGGAAGTGGGTTTTTATGGAGAAGGAGGTAATTACACTTGATTGGGCCAGGCACCAATTAATGGTGCACTGTCCCTTTTAATCTTAGTGAGCCGGCACGCGCGCGCGCCGGGAAGAGACAGCAGGAGGCGTGCGGTAAGTGACATGGGACTCGATCCGAGAGCCGGCATGTCCCGACCCGCGGATCGCGTCCCCTCCGATGACAGGGAAGCAGCGCTCGCGGTCAGTGGTGCCGACCGAAGCGCTGAATACAGAGGAACGCCGTGAGCGCTCCGGGGAGGCAGCGGGACCCGTAGCGCTCGGTGTTACAGCTCCGAAGTGACAGAGTGCGCATTTGAGGACTAAATTAGGGATTGTATAGGGTTTGACATAGGGGTATTCTATGCCAGTGATTCCCAAACAGGGTGCTTTCAGCTGTTACTAAACTCCCAGCATGCCTGGACAGTCAGTGGCTGTCCGGAAATGCTGGGAGTTGTTGTTTTGCAACAGCTGGAGGCTCTGTTTTGGAAACACTGCTGTACAATACGTCTTTCATTTTTATTGGGGGGGGGGTGTATATGTAGTGTTTTACCCTTTATTATGTGTTAGTGTAGTGTAGTGATTTTAGGGTACATTCGCACTGGCAGGCGTTTACGGTGAGTTTCCCGCTAGGAGTTTGCCCTGCCGCAAAAAATTTGCCACAGCTCCAACTTGAAGCAGAAGGGGGTGGGGGGGGGGCAAACCTCCAGCTGTTTCAAAATTACAACTCCTAGCATGCACTGACAGACAGTGCATGCTGGGAGTTGTACTTTTGCAACAGCTGGAGGCACACTGGTTGGAAAACCTTCAGTTAGGTTCTGTTACCTAACTCAGTATTTTCCAACCACTGTTCCTCCAGCTGTTGCAAAACTACAACTCCCAGAATGTACTGATCGCCGAAGGTCATGCTGGGAGATGTAGTTCTGCAACAGCTGGAGGTATGCAACTACAACTCCCAGCATGCCGAGACAGCTGTTTGCTGTTTGTGTATGCTGGGATTTGCAGTTTTGCAACATCTGAAGGGCTACAGTTTAGAGACCACTGTATAGTGGTCTCAGACTGTAGCCCTCCAGGTTTTGCTAGGCAACTAACCGGCTTCCGTAGGATCCAGGGAGCCGCATCACCGTCCTCTGCTGCCACCGATCCCCGCCGCTGATCGTCACCTCTGCCGCGGTAAGTGGACTTCGGCGCCACTCCCCTTCGGTTTCTCCGTTCTGCACCACCTATTGTGGGTGGGCAGAAAGGGGGAAGCCAAAAGTTAACCCCCCCGCCCCCAATCTGCTATTGGTCATCACTTATAGACGACCAATAGCAGGGAAAGGAGGGGTTGCACCCCTGCCACCTCACTCATATGCCTTCAGGGGGATCGTAGGTGTCTTGTACAACCCCGATCCCCCTTATTTTCTGGGTCAACATAGACCCGTATGACCCGGAATTGCGCAAATCGCCGGTGTGAATTCACTGGCAATTTGCTGCGATCGCTGACATGGGGGGGGGGGGGGGGGTCTGATGACCCCCCTGGGCATTTGCATGGGGTGACTGCTGATTGATATCAGCAGTCACCCCGGTCCGGTCTCCGCCCGGAGCGCGGCAGGGTCCAAAATTCCCACGGACGTACGTTTACGTCCATGGTCCTTAAGGGGTTAAAGGAAAACGGTCATCCTGATCACCCACACTGGGTTATAGTGTGGGTGACCAGGAATCCACTCACTATAATCGGTGCCGTGGTTCCCGAGATATTGGCTGGCAAATTCCTCTTCTGAATTCAGGGTATTGCATGCAAGAGGCGGGGCCCGGCCGGCAAGCGGCCCCTGCTTCTTTCCATCTTCTTAATCAGCTGTCCCCTTAATTAGCATATTCATATTCTGCAACTCCACATCCTAGTGATGTGAGTTGCATGTCCCGTGAGCGCTGCGCTCGGTCAGTAGAGCGCATGCGCAGGCAGTTTACATACAGCTCTCATGTCCTGATGATGTGAGAGCTCTGGCTGCTGAAAGCAGTCACGTGAGAGCTGTATGTAAACTGCTGGTGCATGTAAACTGCTGTCACTAGGACGTGGAGTCGCAGAAAGAAACAGGGGCAGCCAGGCGGCAGGGACCCGCCTCCTGCGTGCAATTCCCTGAATTCAGAAGGGGAACTTTGCCAGCCAATATCTCGGGAACCAAGGCACCGATTATAGTAACCCCTCTTTGGATTACTGGTCACCCACACTATAACCCAGTGTATTGGGTTTAGTGTAGGTGATAAGGATGACAGCTTTCCTTTAATGAGCCACCATGGCTTTTCACACAATGGGTAGAAAAATACACAGAAAAATGTGTGAAAAAATAATAATAATGAAACACATATTTAGCATTGCTGTGTGTGGAAATGTCTGGACTATTAAAACATAATTTTATCACAACGCACATTGAATTAAACATATAAATAACACCAAGGTACCGAATTGCTGACTTTTAGTCATTTCATATAACAGAAAAAACTACTAAAAAGTGATCAAAAAGTCCAATCTAAACAAAAATGATACCAATAAAATGGCACAAAAATTAGCACTCAAACAGCCCCCTACATTGTGATAAAGAGGACATAGCCTGGAATTACCTGGGGTCTTGCCTTCCTGAGGAGAACCCCAGAGGCTTACAAGCCTCATTTGCACAAAAACAAAAAGGCATAAACCCCGGCACTTGTAAGGACTATAGAGATAAAAAGTGATGCCTGGAATCCTGATGACTAGTCCTATCTGACCATGTGCTCATTTCCAACCATGTTTTTCTGCTGACTGGTCCAAGGGTCTGGATACACAGGCTTGGAATACACAAAATGCTTTCTCAGGGCACTAGGGCAACAAGATCCGACGAGGACAGGAAGGGGAAGTGAGTTTATATAGGAAATGGAGGTGATGCACTTAATTGGGCCAGCCAACAATTAGCGGTGCACTGGTACTTTAAATTTCAGAGAGCCGGTGTGCGTGTGCCCTAGAGAGCGGGGCCGCGCGTGCCGGGATGGGACGGAAGGAGGACAGGGCAGGTGAGCAGAACGGGATGCGACCCACTGGCAGGCACGTCCTGCTGCGCGGATCGCATCCCCGCCGGGGGACTCAGAGCAGCGCTCCCGGTCAGCGAGTCTGACCGGGGCGCTGCTAACAGAAGCAGAAACAGGAGCAGGGACCCGGAGCGCTCGGCATAACAATAAGTCCTCCTCTTCACCATAAGTTGGGATGTGTAAGGTAGTTGAAATAGATGTGTGTCCAGTGGAAAGTTTACATATGAGAATGTTCATATGATAACCCAGTTTATTGTCAAGCAATGAGACAATATATTGCTATATCTTTGTTCAGTAAAGCTATTTGTGGACTTACTTCTACTTGTCTTCTGCTGCCATAGTTTAGCATTTTATTTGAGATATTCTTTAGATGTTGCTACTACCTAGATTGACATTTAAAACTTCCACTTCCATGTAAAGTGTATGAAGCTTGTACCAAATGTATAGATTTATTTCCATAATGGCCTCCGGCTATGTGTATATTATATTGAAAAGAACTATGACTTGAAAATGCTTGTACTCAATTTCACTGTTTAGGACCCACAGGCCAAAGTCCCTGCTCTCTGCTATTTCAGATTTTGATCACATTTTTGTGCAACTTGCCATATCCATTACTCAGGTCTAATACATAAACTTGTGTCATATTTTATATGGATTTGATTTTCCCTTGTGTTGATCGGTATGCAATGGCTTGCAGGAAATTTCTTTGCATAAACAGATAATGCCATTAACAAATGTATTTTCAAGAAGCTTACACACTGAACACAGCGTTCATCAATCACAGCAATACATATACAAATGGGTTTGCCCTTTCTTAATGGTGTGAAGTCTATTTCTATCAATCCAGGGCACTTGCCAGACATCCAATTCGCATTAATGAAGGCGCAGAACACTATCAGAGACCACGGAAGACAATCACATGTCCGCCACAGTTACACAATCTGTCAATCATTACAAACATGACTGACATGTCACAGTAGTAAACAGATAAGGTGAGAACTGCAAAGGTATAAAATTAGGGCCTTTAAATTCCTGAGGAAGCCCACAGATCATGGCTTTATAAGATGACTGACATGAAAAGTTCTGCAGTTCTGTGCAATGTATAATGGCACAAAGTCCTATAAAGTCGAAACTTTACAACTTAGCAGAGAAGTAGTTTATGGAAGGTAAATCTCTGGCAATGGTTCAGCAATGTGAAGTGTGGAGGCCTGATAGCCTCACCAACTCCCTGATCACAACCCAACATCTGATCTAACCGCATGCATAATATAAAAGAAGTATAGAAATAAGCAAATGCGCTCTCCTGCAGAGAATTGTGTATGAACATAAGAAATCACAATATACACAATTACAACAAAAAGTAAGTGAATCCTTTGGAATTGCTTACATTATTGCAATAAAGCATAGCTTTAGCTTGAGGTAATGAAATGCTACTCTCATATTCTCCTGGAAAACCTTTAAATTCATTGCTCCCTCAAAAATCACAAGATGTCCAGGCCCTGAGGCAGCAAAGCAGCCCCAAACTATAATGCTTAAAGGGGTACTCCGCTGGTCAGCGTTTGGAACAAACTGTTCCAAACGCTGAAACTAGCACTGGGAGCTCGTGATGTCATAGCTCCGCCCCATATGATGTCATGCCCCCGTGTCATGCCCTCACATGAGCGGGCGCCACACGTGATGTGACGTCAGCGCGGCTCCCCTGCGCTCCTGGGACTAGGGCCCTGGACGTTGCGCAGCCGCAGGCAGCAATTAGGCTCGATCCCTGCAGGTTGTTTGCGCTGCGGCGAATGATCCCACTGCGCCCAAACCTTGACATTATGATCCGGCGACCTAAACAGTTTTGCGGCCTGCACCCCCACCAGGTGTGTGCCCCCACCAGGCATGCCCCCCGGGGGGGGGGGCTGGTTCACCAAATGGTAGGTGCGCCACTGCTTATACTACAGTAAGATAAAATTATGACCATAACTTACTGTCTCTCATGCCATGATGGAGGCTCCAGAAGTCCGATGTGAGAGGCGCAGGTCAGGTAAATAGGACTTTCCAGACCTATATACAGTAACTATACGACAGACAGTGAGAGATAACAAAACACTACATGCCGCATTTTATCCAATATACATGAGTCAGCCAGCCTGAAATGTCATTGAATGGTTTTTAAAGAACCATCAAGACCAATAATTATCTACTCAAATACAACCAGATCACTGCTGAGCAAGTTCTCTAATCTGACTGAACGCTGCCAACAAATGAACGGTACAGCACTGTGTACAGTCATCGTCTGAAAGCACTAACACTACAGCTTGATTCGGTCTAATTTGGTCAGTATTTGTATGAAAGATGATCCATTTGAGAGCTCTTCTAGATGACAAATGAATGTTCTGCAGCTGCAGATATTATGCATAGTTGTCATATAAAAAAGAAGAGAAAGCTGGACCAGCTCTGATCATTTGCAGTTCATTATCCCCAATATTAGCAGGCTAGCTTATACCATTGTGTTAATGGAGGGCAGGATTTCAGTTTGGGCTTAAAGTCTACTGATTTCCCTCATGTCATCTTTAATCTGCTGTCACCATTTCTCCTATTTCAGTAATGAAAATCACAGAGGTCATACAGAGAAAGAGAAGAATTAATGACTGGAAAATGTCAATGGTAGGCAAACTCTTATTACTATAGTACAGCTAGGATTTTTTCTAGCTACAGGGGTTAGTTTAAAATGTAAAGTAATTTAACTTTCCGACTGCTGGTGAGGAAGAATAGAAGAAACCACTTACTTTTAGATAACGCATTTGCTAAGCATGACTTCCGGTTCCTGCCGACCAGCCAATTCACACTGGGGTTTGTGGGGGGACCGTAGGTCACTTTCTTAATGTAATTGTCGGAGACTCACTGAATGTCTCTTGAAGTTACATTGGGAAAGTTACTTCTGCTTCACACAGCTGAAGTCATAAAGGTCAAAATGCTATGAAGTGGAAGTAAGGCATCCTCACCATGCTTATGCTGGGAGGGTAGAAAAGGATTTGGCTGAAGTGTAACTTTAAAAGGGATTTCTGGCAAGAGCAACTGCATGTGACCACATAGACCAGTGACTACCTGTAGCAGCCTGTGTACAGAGAATGGGGATCACAGCACACATCTACTTGTACTTCGATCCGCCTGAAGCATGGGACCAGGAAAGAGAAAAAGGGTGAGTATGTGTTTTTTTTTTCTTTTTAGGGGTCGGGAGGATTGTACTGTTCTTGTTGTCTGTCTTTTATTTAACATATTAAAGTGTTAAAAGTGACCCTTCCTTGACACTTGCATATGGCACTGCATGACTTGCAGTGTGGAGACTAAACAAATGGCTTCCATATTTCCAGTGAATAATATGCTTAGTAAATAAAATAAGGAATTATTAGGCTAATAATAATAATGATAATCAGAGGTGGAGCGCTAATTTGGCATCATTACACTTCATGCAGCCTGCAGGAGAAGGTCTTGCACCTCTCCAGGTCACAGAGTGGAGGAAAAAGAGGGCACAGACTTATAATAGTATTTTAATAGTTATTGTGGAGCAGACTTATTGGGGTTAATTACTTAACTGGCTTATTTATCTAATTTTTTTTTTTTTTTTGGGGGGGGGGGGATTACCTACCTTCTGGGAGTTTCAACCTAATGGGGGGGGGGGGGGGGGATTCCCTACCTACTGGGGGAATATACCTAATATGGGGATCCCCTGGCTTCCTACTAGCAGCTTTTACCTAATAGGGGAGGTGGAATAACATACTTACCTACTAGTGTCTTCAACCTAATAGGGGATTCCGAATCTATTTACTGGGAGCTTCTACTTAATGGGGTAGAAATGATCTTACTACTGGGAGATATCTACCTAATTGGGGAAAACTACCTAACAACTTGGGACATCTACTCATAGTGGGGAATTACCTACCCACCTGTCACCATATTTGGGCCACTATAGGTAGGAAAAAGGCATGGAATGTGCTGGAAAAGTTCAGAGCCTAAAATGTTTGTCTGGCAGATTTTGCGGACAGGAGTCATGGTAGGAAGAACTGATGTTTAGGGTATACTACCTCTGAAGGTGATGTGATTGAGCTGCTTTGCATATTCCTTTCCCAGAATGCCCAGTTAACACCGTAAATGGCCTTTGAATCTCCACACACCAGAAATGGTGCCCCTCCTCAAGGAGGATTCTTACCCCTTTTGCTTGTTACCTGTAATTTAAACCAGGGTCCTTAGATGAGTTTTTAACCATTTTCCAGTTCCATTCTACAATATGTGAGTAAATTCAGATAATCTGTCATTTCTAAAAATAGCTTTGTACTTTCGTTTTATTTGTGAAGGGGAAAATTACAATTTCTTTACTTATTTGTACAAAGCTAATCTTAATGCAAAGATTCACTACCTTCAGCAATTTTCTAATGAAAGTTTAATGCTGAAATCACTCTCTTTACGAGTAGAAACAATGTGGGTAAAAGGGGAAAGCAACCACATGGTAATGCAATTGCCTAATAAACAAGCAATGCTGAACCTTTGCTTTAACACTTGGTCAAAACCTTGTTTATATGCAGTGCTGAAGTTTTCATAATCTAGTCCTGAAAAGTCCTGAAGTAGAGTTGGTTCAGAACTATCAAACAAAATAGTGTTTCGTAGTTTTGTAACAAATGGTGATCAGGAGAAAAATATAGCTAATTATGCCCTATGCTTGCAATTACTTGTAATGCTTTTTATATTACTGTTATCTCTGCTGGGGGATTAAAGTCAATGAAGCAAGCATCAAGGTCATTCCCACCTTAATGTAAAAAACATGCCAGGAATTAAGACAGAGCACAAGAAAGTGGTAAAATGTTGTTTAGTTTCCTATACTAATCTGTACCAGCACTAGTTCAACGCAAAAACACTAGTTGAAAAGAAGCACTAGTAGATTAAATAGATATTCAATACAATTTCATAGTGTTTCAGATTTCATGAATTCTCTTCTTTATAGGTGTTTTGTTTTGTAAACCGGATCCTATTATTTCTATGAGGCTGTGATAAAAAAAAAAAGTTGCAGTGTGCATTTGTCATTGATCATTTTTCTGTTGATGACTAAATATAAAGTATCGCTATGATTCAGAGCATGGATATATGCAAAAGTTGTGAACGGTCAGGGTCTCAGTGCTGAGACCCCCACCTATCAGGAGAATGAGAAGCCTGCTGCAGTCTATGGGTGTCGCAGGACAGAGATCACTAGAAGCTGGGGAGTGAAGTGTGTTACTGTATACTTCTCCACGTTTGTTCTCCTGATCGGTGGGGGTCTCTGTGACATGTTAAAAAGTTTAAATAATAGAGGCAATTTATTAAACAATGTCCAAAAAAAATCTTTCAAGTCACACTATGCAACGGATTCAGTCCTGGGATGCACTGCGACTTTTTTTATTGCGACATGATTCATTTTAACTATTGATTGACAGGTATAGTCTAAAAGATTGTGTGCAACAAAATGTATTGCTTTGACTGCAGCTGCAGCTATATCACTACAAAAAGTCACAGTGTAAATCTGGCCTTAAAAAGATTTTTTCTTTTACAGATTTTATGCACAGTTTGGGATAGTTCAGTAGTTGCATCATATACCTCAATTAATGTGCATCTTAGGGAGCACAGCACATTCTATACAGTGGCCTAGATTTATCAAACTGTGTAAGAGTAAAAATAGAGTGATTTTTCCACAGAAACCAATCACAGCTCAGCTAACAAGCTCTAGTAAAGTGAAAGCTGAGCTGTGATTGGTTGCTGTGGGAAAAATGTCTAAATTTTTTTCTCTCACACAGTTTGATAAATCTGGGCCAGTGAGTACAAATTTAGAGGGGTTAGGGGTCGCAGCCCTGTCTAGTGCTGTGAAGGCCCTCAACCTTTACTGAATGGAAGAGTTTGGTGAACTCTGTTCTACCTTTCTTACAAGTGCTATATAAAATTAGGAGGCCGGCAAAATTGAAGGTGTATGGAGACCCTGGTGTTCCTCTCCCATGACCCAAAGTTCTCTTAACTCAATTAGTCACCTACATGGTCTTTTACCTTAAAGCTTACTGCTTTTTTTAAATGCTATACCCCAGTAGCACTCTTTTCTGGCAGTAATACTGTCTACTTAATCTTTCTCACAATACAAGGGGATGCTGGGGAGTGGGAGTTAGTGCTGGTTTCCACCCCCCCCCCCCCCCCTTTTTTTTTCTCTTTGTGTTTCCTGTTTCTTTTTTATTGGTTAGTATGATCCTATCTTTGTATATGGATGTCTGATAATGTTTTTTGCACTGGCACTTTGTACATGTTTTACTGTTATTGTATCATCTGCGGATACCTTTTCCTGGTAAAGCTTGTACTACCGTTATTTTCTTTTAAAACATATTAAAAAAAATGACATTCACGTAACAGAAGGCAAGGTTACTGTACTGGCATACTATGATAGGGAGTGGTCTACATAGTGCACACATACTGGTCTCCAGGTGGTTGCTTGCACCAAAAAAGTATTGAGAAGTTTTGCATTTAGCATGTTATATGGAACAGTACATAAAAGAATTGAGTTAAAATTATCCCAGAAACCATGACCTATAAATGACTTTGAAAATATTGTTTCTCCATAGCAACCCATGCTGTGTTAATGTCATGTTACAAACACACACAATCACTGGATATTTTTTCTTTACTTAACTACCCGTATGTATAAATGTGCCACCCACTTACCATCATAAAATACTGGTTTTCTTTTCTGCTGCTTCAACGGTAAGCACAGACTAATATTTCCTTATCTAATAATTGCTAGCCTCCTACCCTTGAATGGTACCACTCCCACACCCTGCAGAGTTCTTTGCAATAGTTTTTATTTTTATTATATTTAATATGTAATTATGTTTCCTATTTCTAAAGCACTTCTGATGTGCTCCCGCTGGAAATATGTAGCTATTCTTTGTAGAAAAAAATTGTATATTATTATTCACTAATTTGTAGAAAAACACCAAACAAATGAAAACCGTACAGTTAATATTACATTACGAATATGGCAAAAATAGTCCTTTATGTTTCTTACAAAATGACTAAATAGAATAATGAACTATATTTATTTACTAAGCTTAAACCCTTACCAAAGACTTCTTTATGGAGAAATTACTCCACGGAGTTAAAGCGGAAAGGTACTTGTAACTATTGCAATACATTGTTATATATCTCTAAACAAGGCATTTTATAAATCAGAATGACAAGATACACTAATATGCCATGTTCATAATAAAACATCAGTAATGTAAAGGAGGCTTTAATAAGTAAACTGTACCAAAATTTAGTTTTGAGCTGCAAGGAATTGCTTGGTTACTCCTTTATGTACCGTATAACACGCACCCCCATTTTAACAGGGAAATTTAAGTAAAAAAAATAAAATGTAAAATAAATGACTTGGACTAAATGCCACATCATCCCCCAACTTCATTTTCTTCTGCTCCTCAGTTTGGTCCCGTCCCCTCCAGTGCCACATCATTCCTTCCCTTTTATCAGTCCCTGTGCCACATTTACCCCTCTCATCGCCACCCCCCATGTCTCATCATCTCCCCATGTCTCCTCATTTCCCCCTGTCATAGACCACCATTAGCCATACAGACATTAAGCATTTAGTGCCTCCCCCCCACCATCATTTCCCAGTCTCATCATCTCCCACCCTGTCTCATCATGCCCCATCATAATTTCCCCCTGTCTTATCATGTCCCTCATCATTCCCCCCTCATCTTCCCCCCACCCTGTCTCATCATCCCCCCACCCTGTCTCATCATGTCCCTCATCATTCCCCCCCTCATCATCCCCCACCCTGCCTCACCATCCCTCCCTCATTCCCCCTTCATCATTTCCCCCTGTCTCATCCCCCCTCATCATTTCCCCCTGTCTCATCCCCCATCATTCCCCCCCCTCATCATCCCCATCATACCCCCCCCCTCATTATTTCCCCGTCTCATCATCCCTCCATCATGTTCCTCCTATGGCATGTCCAGTGGTCTTCAACCTGCGGACCTCCAGATGTTGCAAAACTACAACTCCCAGCATGCCCGGACAGCCAACTGCTGTCCGGGCATGCTGGGAGTTGTAGTTTTGCAACATCTGGAGGTCCGCAGGTTGAAAACTACTCTTCCCCTTTCCTTACTTGTCTGGGCTTCGGCTGTCTTGTGGACTGCGATCAGTGAAGCAGATGAGTTACGTCCTCTCCCGGCTTCTCTGTGCGGCATCATGGATGTCACTTTTCGGCGGCGTGAGTGATGCCGCACAGAGAAGCCGGCAGAGGACGTAACTCATCTGCTTCACTGACCCCGCAAGACTCTCCGCCTGACCTGACCTGCCGAAGTGCAGACAGGTAAGGAAAATAAACAAAACTATAAAAAGCAGGGACAGGGGGAATGATGAGGGAGGCGGAGGGAGTTAAAATGAAAAGTAAAACTCACTTGTTTTCTCCCGCACTATCCACAGGAACTGGTGGATAGTGCGGGAGACTCTGATTAAAAGGTAGGGCAGATCCGGACAAGGTAGGGCTCATTTTAATCAGCGTCTCCCGCACTATCCACCACACCAGTACCTGTGGATAGTGCGGGAGAAAACAAGTGACAGTGCGGGGAGGAGACGCCGCTGGTCACTGATTTAAAGTGGCCGCGGCCGTGCTGTTAATACTTAACAAGCAGACGCTGCTGCGGCCACTTTAAATCAGTGACCAGAAGACTTATCGGCGTATAACACGCAGGCAGACTTTTTGCCTTAAATTTATGTTTTAAAAGTGTGTGTTATATGCCGATAAATACGGTATATTGCTCCCCAGAATGATGTAGAAATAGGACTGTTACTATTTCTATCTTAAAGATATCATCTTGATTCTGCATAAGTTGCTGATGTCTGCCAAATATGAGACAGAAAGTAAAGCACCAGGTGAGAGAACAATTAAGAGATAATAGAAACCCTGAGATGCCCCTGGTGCAATCCGAATCATCTAATAAATGTGACAGAAGGTTTGACTGGTCGTGACAGGTTACGTTACTACAAGACATCGGATAATATGAGGACGCTTAGGTCACTGGTCTAGACAAGCTCTAGTTTAAGATGGGTAGAGACAGATGGAAAACTTCAAGCATATAATTAACAGATGCTCTAAATGTATAATGTAGATGTAAGGTGAAAACCACATATTTCATCAGAGCCTAACTCAAGCTGTGGTGCCTGAATTACAGAATAGAAAAGCAGATTTATAACAAAGAAGTACTGAGAATATAACAGTATAATAATGTATTAGCCGTAGATGAGAGCTACCATACTATACAACTAGGTACGTGTATGTAGCACATTGATCCTGGTTGGTTGGATGACATGGATTTCAAATCATGGCTTAGAAGATTTGAGGTGTACCTATCCTTTAAAAAAAAAAAAAAAAACTTGTCATGTCATGCAGACATGTCAAAGGTTTTAATCACTCAGGGTTTCAATGATGAGACTCCCATCGATCTCTAGATATATTGAGAAAATGGTGCAAATATGTCCTTCACTCCATGGTGCAACCCTCAGTCCAACTCACTGCAGGAGACAGGCTTTATTATTAGTATATGGAGCCTATATCCTGCTATGAGACAGGTTGAGCAATGTTGTCTAGTACACTGTATCCAGCATGCCCTGCGGCACAGCATACAGTCATGGCCGTAAATGTTGGCACCCTTGACAGAGAATTAAGTATTTCTCCTAGAAAAGGATTGCAGTAAGACATGTTTTGCTATATACATGTTTATTCCCTTTGTCTGTATTGGAACTAAACCAAAAATGGGAGAAAAAAAGCAAATTGGACATAATGTCACACCAAACCCAAAAAAATGGGCTGGACAAAATAATTGGCACCCTTAACTTAATATTTGGTTGCACACCCTTTGGAAAAAATAACCCTTTGGAAAAATAGTTGCTTCCTATAACCATCAATAAGCTTCTTACACCTCTCAGCCAGGATGTTGGACCACTCTTCCTTTGCAAACTGCTCCAGGTCTCTCTTGTTGGAAGTGCGCCTTTTCCCAACAGCAATTTTAAGATCTCTCCACAGGTGTTCAATGGGATTTAGATTTGGACTTATTGCTGGCCACTTCAGAACTCTCCAGAACTTTGTTGCCATCCATTTCTGGGTGCTTTTTGACATATGTTTGGGGTCATTGTCCTGCTGGAAGACCCAAGATCTCAGACGCAAACCAAGCTGTCTGACACTGGGCTGTATAGTGCGACCCAAAATCCATTGGTAATCCTCAGATTTCATGATGCCTTGCACACATTCAAGGCACCCAGTGCCAGAGGCAGCATAACAACCCCAAATCATCACTGAACCTCCACCATATTTCACTGTACGTACTGTGTTCTTTTCTTTGTAGGCCTCATTCTGTTTTTGGTAAGCAGTAGAATGATGTGCTTTACAAAAAGCTCTATCTTGGTCTCATCTTTCCACAAGACGTTTTCCCACAAGGATTTTGGCTTACTCAAGTTCATTTTGGCAAAATGTAGTCTTGCTTTTTATTTCTCTGTGTCAGCAGTGGGGTCCTCCTGGGTCATAGCGTTTCATTTCATTTAAATGTCGACGGATAGTTCGTGCTGACACTGATTCTCCCTGAGCCTGCAGGACAGCTTGAATATCTTTGGAACTTGTTTGGGGCTGCTTATCCATCATCCGGACTATCCTGCGTTGACAACTTTCATAAATTTTTATCTTCTGTCCACGCCCAGGGAGATTAGCTACAGTGCCATGGGTTGCAATCTTCTTGATAATGTTGCGCACTGTGAACAAAGGCAAATCTAGATCTCTGGAGATGGACTTGTAACCTTAAGATTGTTGATATTTTTCCACAATTTTGGTTCTCAAGTCATCAGACAGTTCTCTTCTCCTCTTTCTGTTGTCCATGCTTAGTGTGGCAAGCATAGACACACAATGTAAAGACTAAGTGAACTTCTTTCCTTTTTATCCGCATTCAGGTGTGATTTTTATATTGCCCACACCTGTTACTTCCCCCAGGTGAGTTTGAAGGAGCATCACATGTTTGACACAATCTTATTTATCCACAATTTTGAAAGGGTGCCAATAATTTTGTCCTGATCATTTTTTGAGTTTGGTGTGACATTATGTCCAATTTGCTTTTTTTCCTCCCTTTTTTGGTTTAGTTCCAATACACACAAAGATAATAAATATGTGTATAGCAAAACATGTGTTACTGCAATCCTTTTCTGTGAGAAATACTTATTTTCTTGAAAAATTTCAGGGGTGCCAACATTTACGGCCAAGACTGTAAGGGTCAACTTTAATGTATGTAGAAATGGGCCAAACCCCAATGTTCTCATAGCATCCTCAGTATGAAAAGATCATGGTACAGTCTATTTCTACACATGTCGGAGCTTACCTATACACTGTCATGCAATACATGATAGATGCTAAATATGCACCATCATCATTCATGGGTATAATGCAATGGAAGGGGATCTTAGGAATCAAGCAAACCATGTTTAAAGAGGTTATCCAGAATTTTACTTAAAAACAAAAAAACAAACAAAAAAAAACAGTAACAATTTCTTCCATGAAAACAGCACCACACCTGTCCTTAGTTTGTGTGTAGTATTGCAGCTCAGTTACACTAACGTGAACTGAGTCAAGTTGTACCACACACAATGGCCCTGATTTACTAAGAGTGGAGTGTAGTTTTCTTTGTGGGTTTTAATTCCCTACAAATATTTTTCAACTGTATTTACTAATGTTTCCCTACATTTTGCACTTTTCCCTACATTTTTTTTTTTTTTTTACACCCGCTCTGATCTGTAGCATTTTCCTCGGCTCAAATCTGTGGAAACGTTGCCTTGGTAAATATGTTGGGATTTTTAGAAAATGTCAGTGACACACCCCTTTTCCTTGGCTATTCCACCTTTCCCTGATGGCCCCGTCCCTTTTAGGGTTTTCTCAGTAAAATGGAGAAATGCTCGGGTTTTTTCAATTCTGGCGAAAATTCTGGCACAGACAGAATTTCTGGCACAATGCTCCAGAATCTGGCACACAACCTGACAAAACAGGTCAGGTTTACAATAGTAAATGAGGGCCAATTTATTTTGAAAGAAATGTTTTCTAGTTTCTTTCTAGTTTCTTTCTAGTCCAAGATAACTTCTTTAACTTTAGCCATGTAGCTAATATGTGTAATGTTAGTATACAGGGACGTGCACAGACATTTTGAAGGGCAGGGGCTCAAGTAAAAAAAGAGGGCACTTTTCATAATTTAAAAAACGTCTGCCAGACTTAATGGAAATACTCTGCAGAAAGCAAAGTGATGTCACAGGGGAGATGTGCTGCGGCCCAGGGACACAGTGGACTCCCGCCGGGCCTCCTCGACATTCCTATCCCCCATAAAAGTTGGTGTTTTTGTAAAATCGAGTCAAGAACAGTTTCTCTGAGGTCGGCCATGTGTATATACACTTTGGCTGTGCTGTCAGTCATATTTACAGAAAACATGTGACAGCTGCCCTATAATATACTGTATTATAGAGGAGATTCATCAAAACCTGTGCAGAGAAAGAGCGGTGCAGTCGCCCATAGCAACCAATCAGATCGTTTTGCAGAAGGCTTTTCCTCTGCAAAGGTTTTAATAAATCTCTTCCTATATGCCCCACCTGAGCTCTATATGACAGAACCCATCACCAATCACCCATCACCAATCACCCATCACCAATCACCCATCACCCAGCACCCATCCCCAATCACCCAGCACCAGTCACCCAGCACCCATCCCCAATCACCCAGCACCGATCCCCAATCACCCATCACCCAGCACCAATCACCCAGCACCAATCACCCAGCACCAATCACCTAGCACCAATCACCTAGCACCAATCACCCAGCACCCATCACCAATCACCAATCACCCATCCCCCATCACCCATCACCCAGCACCCATCCCACATCCCCAATAACCCAGCACCCACCTTATGCAGGAATCTCCACACAGCTCTGGTTCTTACTCTGAAGAGATGACACCACACTAATATATACTTACATTCTACAATATACAAGAGTTGGCAAAAAAAGAATTATAAATATACAAAGACGGCCAGGCATAGCACAGCATACAGGATGGAGGCAGGGAAGCTCTACCTCCATTGCGCACAAGACTGACTTCGCATACTAGCAATGTGGGGCAATACCTAGAAAATGGGAAGACCAATTTTTGTATACTGCACAGTAACCCAGTGTATTGGGT